>NC_092688.1:38763907-39103073 GCF_964275005.1 Diadema setosum | reverse complement strand
GACTCATAGATGAATTACGCTGATCTCCGTGTCACTTAACTGATGTTTCTTTAATTTTTTTTCTCACATTTATACGAAATAAAAAGGTAAACTTTTATCTGCAGGCACTTTACGTTTGGGTCTTGTGTAGCCGTGGTCACAACTCGCCGTACTTGCAAGTGCGTGCTGTCTACTTACAAAATTTGGGGATCCGTACGTAGTAAGTACCGCCTCCGCACGAATTTTCGAGCACGCAGACACGCCGTAGCACTTTTAGGACCCGAGGAACTTTCGCTGCGTTCGGGCTACGGATTCACCCTAAGTGCGGTCAACGTACGTGCACTCTACAGCGAACGTGCGTACAACGCACTGACTCCGTGCGTTTTTTTAATTTTCCCACCGTCACTTGCTCGGCTGACGGCACACGTAGCACGTACGTGTTGAGCGCGTAATAAGCGCGCAGCCCGTGCTTATCCGACACTTCCCTGAGTTCAACTGTTCACTAGAGCACGCAGACCGTACCGAACTTGCCGAATAAGCGCCTGCTCCGCCCTGAAAACGCAAGCTGTGCGCAGTGATCTCTGCAAGGTACACGAATCGAGCCGACGGACGAGTATCATAATTTTTGTCTCCAAGATGTCATGATGATGGCAATTATATATTCATACTGTTCTATTTCACCTACCGGCCAGAAATTCCCTGCAAGGATTATAGGATCGAAAAATCGCATACACAGTAAAATGATTGTTATATCACTTGAAAGGGCTTTCAAAACTCTTTCGAATTGTGTCACAACCCAAAACGATTATGTTATAGAACCCTTCTGCCTGGTAGGTGATTAGTAATATCCATATATATATATATATATACGTATACATATATATACATATATATATATATATATATATATATATATATATATATGTATATATACACACACTTGCATATATATAGATGTATATACACACACTTGTATACATATATGGAAATCTTGAGCTCTGAATGGTCAATGCATGAAGTGACAAGATTTTTGGAGTTTTGAACAAACAAATGTTACATTTAAGATCTGCACATGCGTGGTTAAAAGGCATTGATCATCATTGTATATGCAGAACAGTGATAAAGTCAGAACCATTCTCTGAAATTGAGAACGTGTATATTTTGAAATTAAGGAAGGAAGAATTTTCTATGAGAGTATTACCTTATATAGGGCCTTAATTGCAAACGTGACACCTTTAGTCTCAGATGAAACTGCAAACCCATAGGCCTACATTCATTGTTCTATTAATATGCTGATAAATCTAGCTAAAAAATGCCTCCATGTCTGAAATGCCACCACCTCTGAAACTGGGTATAAAGATGGCAGACTTCATAACAGCAAATCATACGCATCTCGCCTCAAGTGCTAATGTGTTAGGATGTTTTAATCCAAATAATGTTATACAATGTCATTGTCCTGGGGCATGTTTAGTAAAACTTGTCATCAGTGACAAGTTGTCATAGATGTGACAAGCTACTGAAATCCTTGCATCTGATTGGCCGAGAGCAAATTTGTTATAGAAATGTGGCAGTTGTCACTGATAACAAGTTTTATGAAACGGGCCCCTGATATTGACATTAGCCTATAAGCCTACATCAGGTACACAATGCCATTTTATACGTGATGTAACCTATGTCCTATACCTGATATAGCCTATTAATCCTTTCTCCGTCAATGAGTCAAATATGCTCACATTTCACATATATTTCACTTAGTTTATTTATTTCAATATCATTTCTTTCAACAGAATATATAACAACCTATAGACATGAAATGAATATGACACACAGAAGGTTAAACTACCATATACATCTATGGAGAAGAAGTATGATTATACATCTGAAGAACCTTGGAAGGTGGTCCTATGATTAGGCCTACCCCTAGCATCTGACGGGGAGAAAAAAAAAAATCATCGCACTTGCACGCACTTACAACATGCGACAGAGTAGGGATACCTTACGTGAGCAGCACGTGTAATTACAGCCTCCGCAAGAGAACGTAGCAATCGCACGCAGATTGTAAGTTGTAAGCACGTACAACTCACTTACCACGTGCACAACGTACGATGCACGTAACCCCTCATGGTTAGGCGTGGCGTGCGGGCCACGTACTTACATACTGCGCAACCGTGCGAGTGTCGTGCGTTGACGTACTTCCTCCCTGCGCTAGTCACTTCCTCCCAACGTTTTTAGAAAAAACGTGAACGCCGTGGCCTCCGCCAAGAACGTACGGACGAAAAGCACGCACGGCGAGTTGTGACCAGGGCTTTAAAGTAATGTCAGACATTCATCATGTTTATACGGGATGATTCTCGTAATGTCAGTTTCAATATTTTTCAGTTTCATTTGTAGTAGACATTCTGTGTGGAAGATCATTTCACAAGAAAAAAAAAAAAAAACTTAAAAAGCTATATGAATTAGGACGTCTATTTTTTCTGAATTCTAGGCGATTCGGTTATGGGTTCTTACATGCTATGTGCATAAAAAGTGTTCATTGACTCTTTCTTACATATTTTGAATCTTTGTTTCAGTTCAATTAAAAAGAAATAGAAGACTGTTGAATAATCCTGCGCACATCCGTACTCAGTACGAGAGAAACATCAACCAACATCATCTTTTGTGTGTGTGTGTGTGTGTGTGTGTGTGTCGGTATCGTTGTTGTTGTTGTTGTTTTACGTGCATTGGTTATCTAAAAGTATGAGAAACAAATGCTCCAAAACTTAGACGATTCCAAGTTGATATGTCGCAAAAAGTGGACGTTGAAAATTGTATACGCTCAGTCAAGAATATGGCATTTATGGCAAAAATACGCCTCTTCCACAGCACTCCTGCAACCGACAAACCAGTCATTTGATTCCTGATTTCTGTTCATTTGTTCAGGTTATGCCCTCTCAAATTTCGAGAGAAATTTAAAAGAAAACTACTATCTGTAGGATTGAAGTGAAAAGAAAATCATTATGGGTTTTTTTTTTTCAGAGGAAAAGTGACCGTTTTGATATTGTAATATCGTGACGTAACAGAACATGAAAGTATGAAAGAGAAACATGAGGTGACCTATAAAGTCATGAGGAAAAACTTGTGCAGCTGTTGGATTAAACCACACACAAAAAATCAACTGCATTCCCCAACAACAGAGAATTGAAACATCTTTTAAAAAATTGAAATGATAATGTGGTATGTATTGTATGTGCTTTGGATTGGGGGGTAAAGTATGGGAGGGAATTTGTACCAAAGGAATGAAAAAGGACCCAATAATAATAATAATTTAATAAGTATAACTCGGTGCATTGATAAGACTTCGAGAAGGTCACTGAAGGTGGCGATGTAGAGCATTAATTTTCGAGTAACATCATGAGAAAGTATCTCCACGTAGCTGTTTTACCGTGGAATGAAGGGTCAAAGTAAGATCCACCTCGTGAGTTGTGCAACTAGGGAACCAGGAAAATCAAGAGCGTGCATCAAGTATCTGCAAATCACAGCCTTTGAAGAAAAAAAAAAAAAACAAATGTTTACATGTTATGTTTCCGCCACATTTTTGTTAAGGAGCAAAACAGAGAAAAAAAAAAGCTTTCAAAAGACCATGCATCTCGTTCCTGGTGTGCTTTGGGTTTAAACCCCTCAACTCCTCTTCCTTCGCCCCTTGTCCGTGTCTCATTCAGTCCCTTTTTCAAAGCTTATCCCTGTTTTTTTTTTTTTTTTTTTTCAAGAGAACTGCCTTGTGTTTGTCTGTATGTATGTATTTCTTATTTCTTTTTTTCTTTCTGTTCTTTCTTTGAAGACAATTCGCCAAGGTTTATTAGTTCAGCAATAAGTTGTTAAGTACTGTTTATGATGAGACTGCAAGATATCTACAAACTATGAATTTTACCAGTCCTCTCCATTTTCAAGAATCTTAATTTGTTATTTGTCACTAACTGTCACAATATCAGTTGTGGTTCAGCTCACTGTATTTTCCTTGATTGCAATGCTATACTATACTAACTGTATGTAATTATGTGTATTTAAATATCTATCGGCTATTCCAACTTTGTTGGAAATGAATTAGATGAAAGGATTTAAATAATAAAGGAAAAGCAGACAGGAAGAAATTTGATTCATTTCCGCACTAAGATCATTCCAGCACTTTATAGCTCGCATATGTTCGCTGTAAAGTCTGTTGTACTACATAGGAAGATGATAAGAGTCATTCTACCTGATGTTTTATGAGTGAATCAAGTGTATGTTTGTGTTTTTCTTTTTCTGAATATCATTTAAAACTATTCAGGCGATTTGTTTTGCGATAATCCAAACACGTGTATCAGCAAGAAATTCTATATTTTCAAAATAATACTTGTAGAAAGGAGGTCATTTTAGCGAGAAATGTCCTACTTTGCTAACAGTTCTGCTCACACGTTTCTGTTCACTGCCTTTTTTATTATTATGAAAAGTTTATACAACAGCGCATCGAGGATTCATTAAATAACAGAGTCACGATTTTTTTAAGAGTGTGTGGTTGTGCGTATGTGTATGCGTGTGAGGTATATTGATGGTTTGATCAAATATGAAATCAAATATCAAATCCTCTTTGTCAATCAAATCAAAAAAGTACATATGGTAAGCATTAAGGTGAGACCTAGATCGGCATTATTGGGCCGTATGCACAAAAGGTAGCAATTGCTCGCAAGCAATTACTTCAAGCACAAGGTCAAGCCTCTCAAGTAAAAGATCAAGTCCAAGCGATTGCTTACATCCATTGGGACGTATGAATAAAACGTACCAATTGCTTCAAGCGCAAACACAAGCTTGTCAAGCAAACGATGAAGCTCGAGAAACTGCTTTAATCATATGTATAATTTTGGATTGCTTGTACAGAAACATTTTGCTTGCCTTGCACAAGCAAATGCTTGCAATTTCATTAAAAGGCACGTCACGCCAAAGACGGGTTTAAAAGGGCGTTTGTGTGTGAAAACATCTCCTGACATAGATTCACACACACAGACACACACTCACACATCTATAAACACTCACACACGCGTACTAGCTGATTCTCAATACGCGTGTGCTTCCCCTATACTGCTGATTATAGTAGCCCGGATGTGCCAGGTCGCACGTGGAGAGAGGTCTGTAATAGAGCCCATTAATGTCAAAATCGACCACTAATGTCAAAACAACAGCTAATGTCATAACACGTCGACGACAAATGTCATAGCAACCACTAATGTCATAACACGTCGACAACAAATGTCATAACAACCACTTATGTTATAACACGTCGACGACAAATGTCATAACGACCACTAATGTCATAACACGTCGGCGACAAATGTCAAAATCGGATTAACCAAAAATGTCATAACACGTCGACGACAAATGTCGAAATTTCCAAATTTACTGCAAATGTCATAACGCGTAACAGGGGCGGTTCCAGGTATTCCGTATAAGGGGAGGCGCCTTTACAAAATCAAAGGCTGGCGCAACCCCTCCCCCCCCCCATTTTCTACTTTTTATTTCTGTTGTTTTAACAAAATATAGAGAAGGGACACCAGAGGGGGATGCGCCCCCACCCTCCATCCATGATTGCGTCAACCACAAAAGTCAAAATAGGATTAACTACAAATGTCATAACACGTCGACCACAAAATGGCAAAATTTCCACATTTACTGCAAATGTCATAACGCGTCACTGGGGCGGATCCAGGAGTTCCGTAAAGGGGAAGCGCCCTTACAAAATCAAAGGCTGGCGCAACCCCCTCCCCATTTTTCATTTTATTTCTTTTTTTACCCCCCCCCCCAAAAAAAAGCCTGGGAGGGGGCCCCTCCTCCTCTCCCCCCCCCCCTCCATCCGCGACTGCGTCAATCACAAGTTAATGTCAATTCCCATTGCTTGCATTACAGGGGCGGATCCAGGAATTCCGTAAAAGGGAGGCGCCTTTAGAAAATTAATAGCTGCCGCCCCCCCCCCACCCCATTTTTTTCTTTTTTTATTTCTGTTGTTTCAAATGATTGTTTTAACAAACAAAAAAGGGGGCACTAGAGGGGGGGGGGGTGCGCCTCCAGTCTCTGTCCGCGATTGCGTCATCCACAAATGGCAAAACTCATTGCTTGCATTACAGGGGCAGATCCAGGAATTCCGTAAAGGGGAGGCGCCTATTAAAGACAACCGCACCCCAGCCTTCTTTCTTGTTATTTCTGTTGTTTGAATAAAAACGAAAGGGGGCACCAGAGAGGGATGCACCCCCTCTCGATCCATGATTGCGTCAACCAGAATTAAAGTCAAAACTCATTGCTTCCATTACAGGGGCGGATCCTGGAATTCCGTAAATGGGAGGCCCCTTTACAAAATTAAAGGCTGGCGCACCCCCCTCCCCACAATTTTTTCCTTTATATTTTTGGAAAAAAAAAGGAAGAAAGGGGGAGCGAGGGCACCAGAGAACGGATGCGCCAACTCTCGATCCATGATTGCGTCACCCACAAATGTCAAAAATCATTGTTTGCATTACAATGGCGGATACAGGAAGTACGTGAAGGTGATTCGCCTTCACAGAATTATGTACGCTGCCGCACCCCCTTTTTTTTCTTTTTATATCTCTTGTTTTAGCAACAACAACAACAAAAAAAAAAAGATAGAAAGGGGGCACCTGAGGGGGATGCGCTCCATCTCGATCGGCGATTGCGTCAGCCACATAAAAATGTCAAAACTCATCGCTTGTATTTTACAGGGGCAGATCTAGGAATTTCGTGAAGGGGGGGGGGGCACCTTTACATTATTAAAGCATGGCGCATCCGTTTTTTTTAATATCTTTTCTTTAAATACAAAAATAGGAAGGAGGGGCAGAGGAGGCTAGTGCGCCCCCTATGGATCCGCGACTGAGTCAACCACAAATGTCAAAACGTATTGCTCCCATTACAGGGGTGGATGCAGGTATTCTGTAAAGGGGAGGCCCCTTCACAAAATTAAAGGCTGGCGCACAACCCCCTCCCCCCATTTTTCTTTATAGTTTTTTGTTTTATTAAAAAAAAGACATGGGGGCACCAGAGGGTGATGCGCTCCCTCTCGATCCGTGATTGCGTATACCACAAATGTCAAAACTCATTGCTTGCATTACAGGGGCGGGTCCAGAAATTCAAAAAAGGAGAGGCGCCTTTTCAAAATTAGAGCTCCCGCAATCCTACCTCATATTCTTTTCTTTTCTGTTTTTACCACAAAAAAAAAAAAAAAAAATGAATAGGGGGGCACCAGAGGGGGATGCTCCCCCCCCCCCACAAGCACAACCACAAAAAAAAAAAATGGGATTAACCACAAATGTCTTTTTTTTCACGGATGGGGGGGGGCGCACCACTCTAGTGCCCTATCTATTTTTTTTTTTTTTTTTGCTAAAACAAAAGAAATGAAAAGAAAAAAAAATGAAGTAGGGTTGTGGCAGATTTAATTTTGTAATTTCGCCTCCCCTTTACAGAATTCCTGGATCCGCCCCTGTAAGGCAAGCAATGAGTATCGAGGAGGGATCGAGGATCGAGAAGGGGGCGCATCCCACTCAGGTGTCCCCCCCCCCTCTTTTTTCTTTTAAGTTAAAACGAAAGAAATAAAAAAGAAAAATGTTGAGGAGTGCGGCAGCTTTAATTTTGTAAAGGCGTCTCCCCTTTATGGAGTTTCTGGATCCGCCCCTGTAATGCAAGCAATAAGTTTTGACATTTGTGGTTGACGCATTCGCGGATTGATAAGGGGGCACATCCTCCTCTGGTGCCCCCTTCTATTCTTTTTTATTTCTTTTTAGTTAAAACAACAGAAATAAAACGAAAAAAAATGGGGGTGCGGAAGCCTTTGATTTTGTACAGGCGACTCCCTTTTACGGAATTCCTGGATCCGCCTCCCCGTCTCTATTTTTGTTTTAAAAAAAAAAAGGAAAAAGAAAAAGAAAGGAGAGAGGCTTCGCCTGCCATTGATTTTGTAAAGGCGCCTCCCCTTTACGGAATACCTGGATCCTCCCCTTAGACGCATTATGACATTTGTGGTCGACATGTTATGACATTTGTGGTTAATCCGATTTTGACATTTGCTGTTGACGCAATCGCGGATCCAGAGGGGGCGCATCCCCTCTGGTGCCCCCTCTCTATATTTTGTTAAAACAGCAGAAATAAAAAGAAGAAAATGGGGCGGGGGTGTTGCGCCAGCCTTTGATTTTGTGAAGGCCCCTCCCCATTACGGAATTCCTGAATCCGCCCCTGTGACGTGTTTTGACATTTGCAGTAAAAATGGAAATTTTGACATTTGTCGTCGACGTATTGTGACATTTGTGGTTAATCCGATTTTGACATTTGTCGTCGACGTGTTGTGACATTAGTGGTCATTATGACATTTGTTGAGACACGGATTGTCGCCCCTACACGGATTGTCGTCCCCGGCTCGGGTCGACAATCCTTGACCGAGTTGGCGTCACGGATTGTCGCCCCCGTCACGGAATGTCTTCTGGCGACAATCCGTGACGCTTGTACAGTTCTCAATTTTTTACCTCGATGGCGACAATTCTTGTTGCGACAAGGATTGTCGCCCCGTCAAATATTAGTGGTCGATTTTGACATTAGTGGGCTCTACAAGGTCTGCTTACTCTCCATCATAGTTGTCAGACATCCTACCTGTTTCTCATCACATTTTGCGCGCTATTACCACTGGACATTCCCCTTGTTGAAACAACAATCTTTTTTAAACATCTAGGGAGAAAGTTCTGGTAAATTATACCACTCCTGCACAAATTTGCTAGCAAAAGTTTATGCTCGCAAGCAATTGAAGAGTTTGTTCGCAAAAACCGATAAGTCCATATTTACCAAATGGAGATATTTGCGATTAAAATTAAGAAAAATAAAGAGGGTAATGAGAAAATTTTTGCTTCTTTTGACCACAACTTCAAAAATGTACCTTTATATGTAGTGGACTTATCGGTTTTGGCGAACAAACTCTTCAATTATTCCTTATTTTTATGCATACGGATTCAAGCAAAAAGCTAGCACGAGCAACTGCTCGTTCATTTTTTTAATGCATACTGTCCATCAATAGGTATATCAACATGGACCTGCCACACATGGACATACATCGCTCATTTATTAATTCAAACACCTGTTTCTGTGAAAAGTGTCACAATAACATTTAAAAGATGCTTTCCTGCTTTGATCTCATCGTGCATCACCGACAGCCAGCCTGGATTAAAAGCAAGACGGCGCTTTGAGATATCTCAAAACTACATGCACAGAAGACGATAACTTTCTTACATCAAGAAAGATGCATGTGCAGTTGTAGTATACATTGGGAAATCGCTCAGTTAATTTCATTTGCGAAATGCACGCACTTTATAAGAAAAGGCTAGTATTTCGGCAGGCTGGTTGTAATTTGTAATCTAATTTTTCCCATTTTTCGCACATTGTTTCAGAGTAAAGATGGACAGTAATGGTAGACGACATGTACAGTATGTCTTTCCATAAAGCAACGTTACATGCGCGTCCACAAGCATCCACTTCAGTAATTACTAATTTTGTGACACGAAATTTGTCATGATTTGAGCTGGGTTTGCGGCTCCCCGTCATTGTCAATTTTCCAAAGGCAGTTAAATCTGGAAAGGCACCTCGGCGAAATAAACCCGAAATGAGGGAAACGGTTCTTTTGTCTAGTTGTCAGTGACGATGAACGATTACACAATCGTCATTGTCCAAACACCTGAATGTACTCATCAAGATGCACATAATCAGGTGGCGCCGATGCAGGGCGGATCAAAGAAAGGCCCTCCGTTCATAGTCCATGTGTGTAGTAGGTCCATGATATCAAGCACTTTTTCTCTTGATCAGTCAACCGGTCAATAAGAGTTATGCTCTCCATGAATCTCTATTACGATTTTGCTCGTACCGTGTACATAATACAGGAACCTTTATAGAAGCAGGTTCCCCTGCGAACGCGGGTTATGGTATAGGAAACTATTAACAGAATCGCTGTTTATGATGACATCGGAAGGTTGTTGACTTTCAGGGGACTCACTACCCACCGAGCAGACAACCATGAATAGTGAAGATGAGAGCAGAAAGTGGTACTCAGTGCAATGGGCGGACTTCAAACTTTGTTGCAGACGACTGCAAGACGTGTCCACACCACACGTAAGTATTGGAGGTACATGGTAACTGTAGAACGTCATTACGAGAAGTTTGTCAGATAAATCTCACATTGAACATTGCGTTCATTCTCAAGATAGTGTTGAAGAAAGGATACATTGAGCTAACCATTCACGAATAATAATAACAATCGCAAATGGAAAACTATTTTGTTCCAGATTTTATTTATGATATATAAGTGCGTGGTAGTGTGCAAAGATTCACAGTCACAACATATGCCACATTGATTGTTTTGCACTCTTTCATTCATAAGCTCCAAATGTGCAAAGCACACGGGTGCCCCGCACAGTTGAAGGCATTTGCATCAATGTGTCTGGAAGCTTTTTATTCGCATTTATTTGTGGTCATGTTTGAAGTCCTTCCATTTGTGATTATTCATGCGTGTGTATACGGAACTTGCCATAGCAATAAAAAATAAACATCATAGAAACGCATGATTTTTTTTTTTCAGTAATGCGTTATTGTGCTGTGAATTGTACCTGGCTCCATCTTTCGAAATCTCTGGAGAGGAATTTTCCTTCTTAAAAGAGGAAAGGGTTGGAGGGGATTCTGTACAGAACAAGAATACCCACGTTATGATTCTATGTCAGTATTAAAGCAACTTTTTATGGTATTCCACAAAATTCACACACTGGAGCCGTACTTGGAAACAAATTATCTTACCCTTGCTACGATAAGAGATGAGGAAACGGGCCTGAATTTTGGCATTTTCCTTGACTTGAAATATGATTTACTTCAGGTTGGTTTTCTTCTAGAATGCTTTGTACGCTTCAATTTGGTTTTTAATAATTTTCTTGTCTCAAACGTTCCGATATCTTTTCAAATTAATTCACACACTCCATAATGTCAAGTCATAATTGCGGTCTTACAACTCATTCTATTCTGCGTATCTGCAGACACACAGTGATAATTCTTGCGCGTGGTTATATTCCAAAAATAAGAATTTAAATCAATAAATGATGATAGTGTAATTGTGTGCTCAGAAAGGTTCATAAAAAAAAACACGTTTTGTTAGAATGAAGATTTAGAAGGGTATTTTCCTTACCAGAGTAGGAGCAACTTTTCCATTGTAAATGCATTTGTTTTAAACAAAATGGTTACGTGTATAACAATGTACTCCAGCTATGATGCTATTCTCGTAAAGCCCACTCACATCCAACTCCTCCCCACCTAACCCCTGTTGAGGACCTTTTATTTGTGTCCATGTATAGGCAAAATCTCCAGTTTCGGTTGTAATACTTGACTGTATCGTAGACTTTCCAACTGAAAGCAATATGTTTTTTAAAGGTTAAATCCAGCCCAAATATAAGTTAGTCTGATAATAAAGAGTAAAATATTACGACTTCAACGGTATAATTTTGATCGAAATTGAATGAAAAAAAAAAGGAAGTTATGACATTTTGAAGTTTCGCCATTTTGGGTGGAAACAGTTTTTGAACAGTCAATATGAATATGCAAATGGCAAAGTGAGCATGCCATTCCCTCACAACTTGCCATATAGTTTGTACAAAAAACTTCAAATGACATTTCCAGCTTTTCATGCAAACGCAATTATGCCCGAGGCTCATACCCCCGTATATCAAACTGATCACTATTCTGAAGTTATTCAACCAGGAATAACATCATGTTTCAAATTTCAATACAAGAAACATTGAATTTTCGTCATTTTTTTGTGTACACCATCAATGGAAAATTGCAATGGTATGACATGGTTAGCTCACTCATTTGCATATCTATATCCACTGTACAAGAAATGTTTTGCACAAATTAGCAAAACTTCAAAATGTCATTACTTCCTTATTTTTCATCCGAATTCATTCAAATATTTGCCGTTAAACTCGTAAGACTATCTTATATTTGGACCGGATTTCGTCTTTAAATGGGAATATGTCTGAGTTATAAAATGTGCACTGTGGGCAGAGGTGGAGTTTTGCACGGCAGTCCGTTAGGTCCACTGTTATTCATACTGTATGTACATGACTTCAGTAAATCTTCTGATATTGTGTCTTTCATTCATTTTACTGATGAATCCAGTTCTTTTTCTCACGTCTTAATGCTCATATACTTGTGGAAACAATAAACGAGGAATAAGTTAAGATATTACAATGGATAAGAGCTTATTAGTTACCCCTTAATTTTCAGAAATCAAATATAACGTTAAATAATATTATCTTCTTTCCCAACAAATACTGTTTTTGTTGAGATTTTGGTAGAAAATGCTCCCCTTATCTAGTGTTGAGGGATTATTGGTGATAACAAACTGTCTTGGAAATGTCATGTTGATAACATCTCCAGAATTATATCTGGGAGTGCTGATGTTATTAACAGAGTAAAGTTTCTCCTCCCAATTACTCCGCTGCTTATCTTATCCAGACCTCCTCTCTGATATTGCCTCATTTTCATTACTGTTTATTGGCTTAGGACAACGCCAATCAAAATATGTTTTATAGAAAATATATATGTTTTTATAAAAAAAAGCACTCAGTGTTATTTTCAACTCTTATATAAGATCTCACACAGATGCATCATTTTTTGAAAATAAATTGCTTAAACTAAAAGATTTTTATTATTTCCAATTTGGTCAGTTCATGTTTAAATTAAAAGACGGGACCTTACCTGCTTCATTTACCAATCATGTTTCATGAAAATTTATTCTTTCATAAATACCCCACCAGACGATCTGCAGAATATCATCTACCTTTGCTCAGGTCCATGTTAGCACAAAAGACATTCATTTCTTATGACGGGCCAAGATTGTGGAATGCATTAAGTGACAATATTAAAAATGCCCCATCATTAGCTGCATCATGTAAATGGAAACGGAAGCAGATATTGTTCCTGTCATATAAGTTAAATGTATGGGTGAATCTCATGGATTGATATAATCAGTATTATTGTCATTGGGCCATATGTTAATGTTTCGGATTAAAGATAATGCCCCGTGCATTTGAATGCCTCTAACACCATGTCTTTTCTCTCTCCCTTTCTTCTTTCTTTTCTGCTTCATTGACACCCGTCCCGATTTTCGTTGTACTGTTGCATTTGTTATGTTCTTATTCGTACTTCGGTGTGTCTTAATTAGGCTGCGTTTATCAACTTTCCCCAAACGACTTTCGAAAGCCCTTTCGATAGCCCTTTCCATAGCCCTTTCGAAAGCCCTTTCCATAGCCCTTTCGAAAGCCCTTTCCATAGCCCTGTAGGTATTTATGGTGTGGGCCTATAATGAAATACCTAACAATTACTCACCGAATGGCTAACAGGACAACAGAGCTGAGGGCACCACCAGCAGGAGTGGTAGACGACCGTATCAGTAGTGTAGAATGCACCAGGGCACCAGTAGAGGTGAACAGTGTCCTTGTAATGGGTATTGCACTTCCCGAACTGATATGAAATAATATGGACTAACTCCGAATGCACTTAGGGTGTCCGAAGACGACAGTGTCCCATAGAAATATGTACAAAATATCCAGCGGCAGCGTGGAGTATCCTCCGAGTGCCGCGGCTAGAACAAGCGAGGGTAGAGTCGATCCACCGCTGGAGCGCTGGATAGAAGAGCTGCACGGTCCCTAGCCACGCTGGTTGTGGTAGAGTCTGCACACCACAGACCACGCGCTAGCAGGACAGAAGCAGCGATGTGATTTAGGCCTGCGGATTGAGGCTGAATTTGGGGGTCAACTGGCAACTATCGTATAACAAACAAATTGTGTATTTTTTTGAAAGTATATTTCTTAACAAACTTACCAGTAAAATTTACCCGAAATTTCTGCGTCGGAACATGCTCAAATGACGTCATCAATATGGCCACCCCAAAACCAAAATAAATCAATGAGAATTTTAGGATATCTCAAGTGTTCATTATACAACTGACATTATAATCATTAGATAAGTTGCCAGTGTATGTATTTCTTATTTCCTGCCTTTCTTCAAACAAAATTGGACCCATTTGTGACCTCTTTTCAAAAAATCTGAGCCCAAATTAGGTCATTTCTATGGCAACTTTATGCTGAATTTTTTTTTTCTCAAACAAAAAATGCAAGACCCTCTCAACGATAAACACCATTCTAAATTTACATAAGTATGTAAATTTAATAGACTAGAGTTGAGACCTAACCTGTGAGAGACCATAGCTACCATGGTTACACTCAAATTTGCCTGTAGCCATTATAACACAGCTGTCCAGATATCTAAATTTTCATTATAAGTGGTGTATTATGTATATTCCATCTCAGTATCAAGCTGGATTTTTTGTTGTTTTTCGTTTTGAATTTGGCACAATCATAGGACAATCTGAAATTTTTTCAAGCCAATCAGGCATAGAACATAAGATTAATTTCTCATATTAGACGAGACCCTCCTCCACCTCAGCCCCCTTGTTAGTTCATGGCTGTTCCTTTCTTACAGTCCTGTAGGGTGTTTCACCAAACTTCTCATTGGTTTCATTTTCACTTCACTGGTTTCAGTCTCGCTATCTCACTTTTTTTATTATGTTTCAGTCACGAGGACTTGCTAAGTGAAACTGGAAACACTAATTGACACTGATCTCACTGAAATTAATGTCGGTGAAATGGGTCTTGCATGGATTTCTGTACGATATCAAAGCAAGCTCATTATACTCGATGGACTACTACAACAAATACTGTGCTTCTGAAAGAAATGAAGCACTATTAACAGAAACTGGATACCGTTGTACACATTTTGTCATAGATCACATTAGTCCAGTCAAAATAGGGTTTCACCCACTATACTAATTGCAGTAGGAAATTCCACTGCAGTGCTACTTGTTATGGGCTCCCAAACACCTTACTCAAAGTCCCAAGAAATCCAGTGGGGCATAGTGGCTAAATTTCCATAATATGCAAATTAGCACCCATTATGATAAAAATACAGTGTTTCCATGAAAACTATACTTCTAGGTTCTAGATTGGAACACCGAAAGTGTTGAAACCTATGTTTATAATGTCAGTTAGTGCGATGCAAACATTCGCCATGACATGTACATAGTCTGGGCCTCATTTGCATAATATGCAAATTAGCTCCCATAGGCCTAATGATAAAAATACAGTGTTTCCATGAAAACAATGCTTCTGGGATTAAGACTGGAACACCGAAAGTGTTGAAATCTATGTTTACGATGTCAGTTAGTGCGATGCAACTATTTCCATGTACATATAGTCTGGGCCTCATTTGCATAGTATGCAAATTAGCTCCCATAATGATAAAAATACAGTGTTTCCATGAAAACAATGCTTCTAGGTTTCAGATTGGAACACCGAAAATGTTGAAACCTATGTTTGCAATGTGAGTTAGTGCGATGTAAATATTTCCACGTATATACTCTCGGCCTCTTGCATAATATGCAAAGGGTTCCGAGCCAACGGAATACTCTAATGCATCAAAGTGCCCGATATGAGCATATCAAGAGTGTTCAAATATGATATTTCAGTTTCTCTTCACCAAACACAAACTTTACAGCCTTAGTAAACCAGCATGAATAATATCATAAAAATTAGAGTTTGTTATCCAACAGATAATGATAGCTTAAAAGTACGAAATTAAACAAGTGTCAACATCTATAATTTGTCTAAATTTGTAATGAATTAACTCTATTTGGAGGGTGGTTTGCTCGAATCTTGATGATTCATCTCTTGCATCCTTGAGGGTTTTGAGATATTGAAGATGGCACAGTCAAAGGAAACCCTGTAGGTAGCGCCCAAAGTCACCCCAGTCGATCATATATCCCCACGACCATTTACACAACATGCATCAACCAACGCGATTTCCGTTGTTTTAAGCGTACGAGATTTTATTTTCAAGTCGTTTGGCTGTCTAGCAAAGACTTTTTTTATTTCCATGAAATAGAATTGGCATTAACAGAGACATTTTCCTACAATGTGTATAATTATCTTTAAAAAGTGGTGCACAGTCAAAGCGACTCGTAGGAAGGTACCCGAATTCATCCCTATACCCTCACGGCTCGGTACAAAACATAATTATACACACGTGAATACAGCTGTTTGAAGCGAAAAAACTCTGTGCATAACGTCCCTTTAGTTTCATTTCCATTAAAATTCAGTGGAAGATATAGAAGAATTTTTGTTCTACAATATCTATAGGGTGAAAATGGTTCACATACGAAGGCAACTACGTGGAGAGCGCCCAAAATTATCCCACCCAAAGGCAGTCTAAGACATGCAATAATCATGTACCAACGCAAATACATAATGATGTTCTATGGGTACATGCCTTTAAACAGTCCCTTTGGTCCTCTAGCAAAGAAACGTTTATTAAATGAAATTCAACGGAGTCAACAGACGATATATAAATTGCTCTGCAATTTTGACTTACACTGACATAGTTAAAATGGTTATCATTCGAAGGGAGCGTGCTATATGGGAAGTACCCACATTAATTGCCTCTATACATGACCCTTTGTAACGCAAATATCAACGCAATTACAGTCGTTCCAAAAGTGCATGTCTAAAAAAAAAAAAAAAAAAAAAAAAAAAAAAAAAAAAAAAAAAAAAAAAAAAACCGTTCCTTGAGTTTTATGACTATCACTTGAGTTTTACGTTTATGTATAATTATCGTATGGTGCTATAATCATTGTAAATTCTTTTCATTCGACATAGTTTTACGCACCTCATTTTCTTTAACAAAGAAAGTGATGTCTCGATCTGTTCTTGTTGAAAATGAAATAAAAATTAAATTGAATTGTATTGAACTGGATTCCTGCCATATCAAGACACTTTTTTTCTATAAAAGTTGCCGGGGTAGAGATGAAATAACAACATTGATCTACAATATCTATGCAGTCCAAAGGGTTCACTTGCAAAGACCACCTTAGGAGAGGTGCTCAAAGTAACTCCATGCATCCTAAAGGCGATGAAAAACATGCAGTATACAACAGAGAAAAATGTTCCATGGTTACATACCTCTGAAAAGCTCGTTTGCCTGTGTAGCACATGCGCTTTTATGTTCGTGAAATGCTATTAAGGTGATATAGGACACGTTGCTCTACAATATATATTTTGTCAAGCCCTTGGGAAGTGCCCAGATTACCCCTACCCTGACCGTAGTGGTCCTGAAACAGATTAACAAAACATGCATTTATGCCAAAGCAAACTCACTCGTACATGCATGTAAAGTCGTTTTGCCGAGTGGCAAGTAAAGACACTTTACTTTTCATGATTTTTGAATGGTAGAGACACTGCTTTGCAATCATCATATAGTCACAGGGGTGCACATTCAACGGCAACCGAGTGGGATGTGTTCAAAATCATCTAACCCCACGGCAATATAGAAACATGCACTAGCATATAACACAAATATGTTTCAATTTCCCATGCCTTCACATTTTCCCGATCGTTACGGTTGTACAGCAATTGCCCTTTTGTTTGTAAGAAATGCAGTATGATTACAAAAAGAAAAATGCTCTACATTAACTACATTGTCAAAAGGGTGAACATTCAAAAGCAATCTCTTGGGAAATCTCCAGAATTACACCGCCGCTCAAGACCCGTAATTACATCACATGGATACTATGAACGCAAATACCGACGTTCTTTCGTGCATGGTTTTAGAAGTAGTTGCAGCAATACAGCTACACACTTTTATATCAATGAATGTCGTGGAAATGATAGGAAAAGCATTGCTTCAAAAAATATCTATTTAGTGGGAGGATGCACATTAAATGCCAATCCTGTGGGATGTGCCCCCAAAGTGCACCACCCTCATGACAATAATATTGAAAACATTGAATATCATGAACGCGAATACACTATATGTTCCAAACATACATGTTTTCAAACATCGATCGTGCCGTAAATCAAGGGCACTTTTGTTTTCAAAAATACGTTGTAGTTAATAGAGGAGACATTGCTCTACAATATCCATATCGTCAAGAGGGTGAACGTTAAAAGACAACCCCATGGGAATTGTCCAAAGTACACCTACGCTCAAGCCCCCTTAAGACAAAATATAGATATTAGCAACACAAACATCGTTGTTCTATAGCGTGGATGGTTTTAAAAGCAGTTCCGGCAATATAGCAAATACACTTTTTAACAATGAAAAGTCATGGAAATGATAGAAGAGGTTTAACTTTACAAGATCTATGCAGTGAAGAGGGTGCACATTAAATGGCAGCCCTGTAGTATGTGCCAAACAATATCCCACCCTCACGGCAATATATAAGACATATGAAATCATATAATGCAAATATATCATATGTTCCAAACGTGTATGTCTTCAAAATGCCATCGTGTCGTACAGCAAAGGCACTTTTGTGTCCAAGAAATACAACTTATTAATAGAGGAGACATTGCTCTACAATAAATATATTATCAAAAGGGTGAACATTTAAAATTAATCCATTGGGAAGTGTCTAAATTCACACCTAAGCTTACGCCCTCTTGTTACAGAGCACATATATTAGCAACGCAAATACCGTTGTTCTAGCGTGAATGGTTGTAAAAGTAGTCCCGGCAATACGGCAAATACAATTTTCATCGACGGAAAGCAATGGAAATGATAGAAGAGACTTAACTTTACAAGATCTATACAGTGAAGAGGGTGCGCATTAAACGGCAACCCTGTGGGATGTGCCAAAAATACTCCACCCTCACCGCAATATAGAAAACATTGTAATATCATATAACGCAAATATAATATGTTCCAAACGTACATGTTTTCGAAATTCCATCGTGCCGTATAGCAAAGGCACTTTTGTATCCAAAAATGCAACCAATTACTAGAGGAAGCATTGCTCTACAATAACTACATTGTCAAAAAGGTGAACATTCAAAGGTAAGCTTTTGGGAGGTGTCTAAATTTACACCTACGCTAACGGCCTTTATTACAAAATATGGATGTTAGCAACGCAAATACAGTTGTTCTAACGTGAATGGTTTTAAAAGTAGGTCCGGCAATGCAGCAAATATACTCTTACATCAATGAAAAGTCATCGAAATGATAGAAGAAGATTTACCTTACAAGATCTACATGATAAAGAGGGTGCTTATTGAAGGGCGACCCGGTGCCGTGTGTCCCCAAAATGCCCTTTATCCTCTTGGCAATATAGAAAACATATATTATCCTATGACGCGAATATATAATATGTTTCAAACGTACATGCTGTCGTGCCTTATAGCAAGGGCACGATTGTTTCCAAGAAATGCAATGCAATTAATACAGATTGTCACATAGTTCTTTACCTCAAATGTGACATCCATCAGGTCCATATTAATATATTTTGATAAACAGAATACACAAGCAAAATGACACTTGACAGATATGTTGAAATTGCACTCTCATTCCATTGCGTAAACCTGCTTCCGAAGCTCTTTCTCGTTGCCATGGAAACAATTTTGGTGATCATGGTTAGCCTTACAATGAGTTGAGTCATCTAGTGACTAGATACGTTTACTGGGCACCTACTTATTTGAAAGTTATTAAGCTTAATTTATAACTATTTGCGTAGAAAGAATTACATTTTATCATTTAGGGTTTTTTTTTTCATGAAAGCGTTACCATGGCAATGACTATATTTCCCCGTATCAACACATGAGTAAGACGGAAATTGGTTCGGCACTTCGCTGAAACCAACAAGACACATCATAAAACATATATTTAGGAATTCTTATTATATTTCAACAAATTAGATGAAAATTATGAAAATTATTATGATTTTTTTTTGTTTATTTCTACTACGTCAGTGTAAGGTTGCTATAGAAACGCTATTGGTATGCGTACAACTCACCAGCTCAACTGAAAATGAGCATAATTGATGGCTGATGACCTGAGGTACATGAGAAATAGCATTACTGTAGCTAGAATTACTTCCTTTCCGAAATATTCCATTTTTATTATTATAGATGTCGAAGTGACAATTACTCTGGCAAAATTGCAGTTCTTAAGAGGCCATTTTGATGACGTCATTTGAGCATGTTCCGATTAGATTTTTTTGGGTAAATTTCACGTGGGATATTGTCAGGATGTATACTTTTTAAAAAAGTTAAAATTTGCTTGTTATACGATAGTTGCCAGTTGAGTCTTTTTAAGCCACTTTTTGGCCATCGTCTGCAGGCCTGATTAGCCCGACCAGACGCTTTTAATACGCTACGCGAATACAGCGTCTGACCAGCGAGCGGGCACCTTCAAAGTGGGGAACCACAACACAACTACAAAACTTACGAAAATTTATACGTTCTTTATAAACAGTGTACACGTTACCAAACGTTACTCACCTCAAGTGCATGCTTGTATTAGAGAAGGTTCGTAAGTCCATTGAGAGCCCTCGTGATAAGTCCGTGGAATCAAAAAATGATACTTTCTGGCGGATTCCCAGGTACCGCCGGGGTTCATCGTTGCAGAATTCAAAATGGCGCCTTGATCTCTGCGGAAATCTTTTGCGTGCGTGCGATGCGCTGCTTGAGTGTTGGTGCGCGGTAGCAGCACGGTCGACAGCAGCGCGACCTTTTGAAAGGGCATTCAGATCATGTGACCTCCCGGATATTGAAAATGGCCTGGCGTGAAAGACGATGTACCGTTCGTGAACCGTTCACACATGCTGCATATAACCATCATTTTAGGTAAGTTATTAAATCTAAATTTCAATATTCATAGCATAGATATGAAGTCTCATTATCATTCTGTTCGTCAGATGAGTTTGAAGTGACAAAAAAAATGATCTAACGTATCAAAATTCAATCCGATCGCATGCGATCGTTGGATCGTTCAGATCGCGTTGAATGCAGCGATGTAACGAGGCGCCGGTCGCGTTGAATGTAGCGATGTAAAGATCCCCAGGTTGGAGTGTAGCCTGAAGAAAGGGCGAATCGCGGTATAAAATGGAGCGAATGTCGCGAAGTACGAAATCCGGGAAAGTGTATCCGTATCGAGTATAATCCGTATGAAGTGACAGTCCACGGCGCGAGGTATCGTCAGCGCGAGAAGACGTGGGAAGTACATACGGACGTAGTATGCGGACGTGAGTGACTCCAACGATTAGGACGCGCTCTCGGGATGAAAGCTAATCGTGAAGTGAGGAAGCGTGGAAAATGAAACAGCGTGGTCGGAGAAAACGTGTCACGGACAGGAGCTTTGAGAGTGGTAATTGGCTGATGAAGATGCATAGCTCGTCACTAATTGGTAGCTTGTTTCCGTGACAGCAAAACAAGGGGTGTGTTTATGAAAATCCCACTACTGTTGGAATGTGAAATACGCGTACCTCGGCACGATGACAAAAGCGAAGAATGTAGTGCGCACCTGTCATGTGTCGGCGCACAAAGAAAGCTCGCGTGGATGTTGACAAAATACAGTGGCCGCCAGACAGCGTAATTTACAACAGCCAGAATGCCAGACAATATGATACATAGGGTGCGTTTATCAACTCCTTTTCTCGGTAGAAACAGGTTATCCAAACAGCTTTCAAGGATTTTTTACGAGTTGATAAACGCAAAGCTGTTTTGAAAGGCCTTTAGGAAAGCCTTTACGAAAGGGTGCGTTTATCAACTCTCCTTTCTCGGCACCAGGGCTATCGAAAGGGCTATCGAAAGCCGTTTAAACAGGGGAAAGTTGATAAACGCAGCCATAGATATAGAAAACCGCTACAGCCCTTTCGAAAGCCCTGTCCACTCCCTGTACTATTAATGTGCCGCTTGTTTTCGTCGGCTGCGTTTATCAACTTTCGATAGCCCTTTCCATAGCCCTTTCCATAGCCCTTTCGAGAGCCCTTTCCAAAGCCCTGACTGCCTGTAATATTAATGTGCCGCTTGTTTTCTAAGAAGGGACGGCGAAAAGCAATTACCATCATAAAGACATATCTTCCTTTGAGAGTGAGGAGTCATGATACAATGCCACATGAATCAATTGTCTTCCTATCTGCGAGGCAGCTCCAGTTTAGCACATAATTACTTCAAATATTTCTGAGTAGCGGCATGAGACATGGGATCAAAGGGAATGAGACTGTTGTTACTTTATTTCTCAAACCTTGTTGGTGAGAGAAACACCTCCTTGTTCCAAGCATATGCGTGCATTACACACAGCTGTATGTACACACCTGTGTACACGTACTCGTGTGCATTTTACGTGGCGCGCGTCTTTTTAGAAACTGGAAACGCATGGTTGCGCAACCGCAGTATAGGGCGACCTAAAGGGCTAGTGATAATTTACATGTCAGTGCTGCATGAATGGCTTTTGTTAATGTGGCTGAAAAGAATGCACATTCACCTGTAAATACCAATCTGCACCTGGTTCATTTACAACACAGATGTCAAGAAGACCTATCTAGGTTTTGAATACCTCAGTTGCAAATCCATTTCAAGAGAAGGTCTGCAATGACCTTTATCTGCACATGCTCAGATTGTAACTGTGAACTGGCTTATTGGGTTTGGTGACCACGAATATCTTCCTTTCTTTTCGTAAGTGCATTGCATATTGCAACTGGGGGCCCACAATCTAGAAGCTTCGCTTTTTAATAGGTCCCCCATCTCCATCCTCTGATTGATTTATAATGCTTATTTGTATGAGCCCCCCCCCCCCCCCGCTTTTATCGACTACTTATGTTGAAATTCTTTACTTTCACGTACACTATGCATATATGTTTCTGATTATGTTGGAGAAAAATAAAATGAACTGAAGTGAACTGAATTGAAGTGAAGTGAACTGAACTGAACTATCAATCGTGTATACACAACAGACACACAGCCAAAGATTCTCGGCTGGGGTTGATCGTTACCGTTACGTTTCTGCGGACACAATCGTTGACCGGTGTCACAGGCGATCCGTTCCAGGTTCCGGGGGAACAGATATACTGGCCGAATTAAGTCGATTGATTCCGCCGGAACGAATATACCGCACAATAGGCAGTACGCAGAAACGTTCCGCAACCGCCGATCCTATCCGGGTTCATTAAAAACAAAATAATATCTATATTTATTGTGGATACCAAACCAAAAGAAAAAAAAAATCTAAGCAAGCTATTTCCTCATTTCTTAAATGATATTAATGACAAACATATTTTTACGTTCTGATAATTTCCCTTAAAGTGAATCATATTATAGCCTCGTACAAGTGGTGGGCAGAAATAGATAATTACTGTAGGGGCGGATCCAGGAATTCTCTAAAGGGGGGGGGCGTGACTAATATTTCTGGTGGCGCTTCCGGTTTCATTTCATTTTTTTTTCTTTTTAATTTCTTTTGTTTTTCACGGATAATAAAGGGGGGGGGGGCGTGCGCCGGTAGCGCCCCCCTCTGGATCCGCCACTGTACTGTGCAATGTATTAGCTAAATAGCACGCACACATACGTGCGAGTCGATCATCTGGAGCCGTTGCACAGACAGTATGGTGCGATTAGCCTTTGTTTACATAAAACTTCAAAGAATACTAGTAGTCCAACGATGAGCATGATAATACTGTAGTTATACATTTATAAGAGACTGCTTGAAGTGGGAAGGAAGAGAGAGGGGGGTTTTGCTGGGAGGGCACAGCGTGGATAAACATGCTTTTTCAATGAGCTTTGTTCTGATAAGAAAATGATTGTACAGCTGTATAACTTTAAAAAAAAAAGAATGTTGGTTAGTCTGCAAACAAAATTGAGCTATGCATGTGGATTTCATTTCATTTATTTATTTTTATCTATATAGATTCCATTTTGGGACACATTAAACCATATTTCTGTCTGTTTCCTGTCAATTCATGTTACAGGTAGTTTACTAGCTGTTTTTCATTTTCTTATCTCTTTTAATTTCTGTCTATCCCATTGCCACTATTGACTTCACACCTTTTACATTTGCATGTAATTATATGTCTTTTCCATTAAAAACGCATATACATGTATGTATGAAACTTAATGAGTACTACATCTGGAACACCGGATTTCGGACACAGGTGGACTGTTTGGATATTCACGTTGGGGTATTATTAAAAGTCAAAAATTTACGTGAGTTTTAGATACCCAATATTTTGCATGCACTCTGCTTTCAGGACAAGTTCACCTTCATAGACATGGTAAGTGGGTTGAGTGAATGCAGCAATATTAGTAGAACACATCAGTGAGAGTTTGAGGGAAATCCGACAATCCGTTCAAAAGTTATGAATTTGTAAAGTTTCTGCTCAGTCATGGCTGGATGAGAGACTGCTATAGCTTGTGATCTCACATGAGTACAACGGTATAAAGAAAGTATAAAGAAAATTCACCTTATTTTCACTTTTCTCGCATAACAAAAGAACACTCGACTTCTCTCTTTCAGAAGGCAAGGGGAATAATATTATCCTTAACATATGTGACCGGCTGGACACGTCCAGTCAGTGTTGACCTACACTAGCTCAGACTCAATTAGACAAAATCAGTCACCTGGTTCTATTTAATAAGGACTGGGAAAAGAAGGAATACTCAAAGATTATACTCGAATTTAAAACAACGAAAAGCAACTTATAGCAAATTTAAAACAACTAATAACAAAAAAGCACACTAAAAGCAACAAGAGGCAATGCAACAACACCTCTTAAAAGCAACGCAACGAATCTAAAGCAAACGGTTAAAAGTGACTATAACAAAGCAACATTTAAAAATAGCAAGATGCAACACTAAAACCAACTACAAAAAGGCAACGCAACACTGTCCGACGCAGAGTGTAGCAAGTCCGTGTCCCTTTCCCACAGAAGCTCTGACATGTATACAGCATGTGCAGTGCGCTGGGGTCCATCCACTTGACAGAAGTCTTGGTGTCTTCTATAATTGACAATGCAAATGAATATACTTTCTTAAAGCAGAAATTTATAGAGAATCTAGAAATATGACAAGTTTGATATCTACGGAAAGCTAAGAAGCTAGTTAACAAAACTGGATATCTTTTAGACGATATAACTTTACCCCCAAACTTTGTTTGAGATTGAAAAAACACCCAATATCTATGACCACGTAGCTCCGTTCGCTACAAGAAACATCGGATTTGAGCGACGTCACCTAATGTGTATGAGCTGATTTGCCGTACGGCTATATGAGACCCGCTCTGGCAAAACCCGAAACTTCTCGGCAAATGTGATTTCGCGCTACAGCCCGAAAAAGGTCAAAAAATGACCTACCTCAGGGACCAAATTGACATTTTGGTATCACGTTGTAGGGGAAATTTTCTAGTTTCTGACTGATATCAACAACATTTCGAAATACAACCTACAAAATATGGAATTTTGAACAGAAAAGTGGGATGTCAATCTCAAATGTTGGCCAAAATCTTACGTCTAAAGACCAAATCGCCTTCGCTTACGGCAAAAATGACTGTTATTTTGGCGACCGTGTCTTAGATTATATTACGGTAGGTTTTGTGCTTTTCAAACGTCGTATTTCCGTAAATTTATGGGTGTAAAAATGCTTTCCAATCAATTACAGCTCTTTGACTTAGTTATCATCCGTCGTGAGTATGTAAGATTACCTCAGCTACACACAATTTCCCCACAATGATCGATTTGTTGTGTCAATAATAACAGCAAATTGTGACTGTACGAAGGAACAGCTGATCACGGCAATCGTGAATCTTGAGCTGACGATAGGTTTTGTGCTTTTAAAACTTTGTTTTTCCGTATATTTATGGGTGTAAAATATGATTCCAATGAACACAGACAAATAATTTCACGATGTGAATATATAGTTTTGGCCGACGATTTATTCTAGATTGACAACAAATTACACACCAATTTCCTGAAAAGTGCACACAGTTTGCCTATAGATACGTAAATCCCACTGGGTTGCATACACACGTGGTGACTTCACAGATTTGGCACTTTTCGTAGCCGCATCGAACTTTTTCCAGTGCTCAAATTTGGTAAAAATAAAGATTCTTATATTCAAGCAGAGACAACTTTATTGCATGATTTATGTCAGAAATTATTCAAAATAACATTAAATGATGGAAAACAGACAATTTGTATGATATTATTTCCTATAAATTTCTTCTTTAAATCTCTCCCCATGTTGGGAATCTATAAATGAAATCGCGAACATGTGCTTTGTGTATGATAAACAAAGCGAATTATTAAGCCCAAGCATCGTTCAATCTACTAATAAACCAGTGCTAACTATACTAACCGATCAAATGATATAACATCATACAGCGGTTTGAAAGCTATACTCAAAAGGACTGATCAGTTGCCTTCGCTAGGATAGCACAGTAATATACATAATTATATAGGCCTACAAGAGATAGATACATATGTGTTCATTACCCTTCCACCTTACATTGCAACTCTGAGACAAAGAATCACTGATGAGTTTGAAGCTTTACGCCACCAAGCCCCAATGATTCGCAGGGCTGTGCGTTAGATGGAGAAAAGAGCTAATCTCTGTGTGGAAAGGAATGGTGGCCATGTTGAGGGACATGGGATGTAATGTTAAAAAGAGATATCCGAAAGAAGACACTAATTTCATTATTCCATTTGTTAAGTTAATTTCTGATAAGGTGCATTGATTCTTGCAGTGTCTAAACTTGGTCCCAAGTCCAATTTGACCCATTGTCCAAAAAAATGATTACTCAGTCATCCATGACCGTGTATCCATAAATAAGATATCATTTTAAAGAGGACATATGTGGTTTTAAGATGTTGCTACTCACTTTGGTGTAAAGTTAACACAATCTTCACACATTTGGAATCAAATCTTGTTGCGTTTTTTTTTTATACGCAATGTATAAACAAAGAGGCCCTAATTAAAGGATGGACCCACCTTATTTGCCCACTACACATGTATCTTTTTAGTCCAAACCGATTTTGTACAATGTATTTTTAATTTCTCTTAGAATCGTATGCTGCTATGTGCTTTCTAATTATCTTGCAAAACGTTAAATTTTCAATCGCCCATCTCAACCAAAACTATTACGGTATCCCTTTAGAATACTTTGCATGTTTGAAGTAATCTCTGTGTAAGACATTTATACCCCAATAGAGATAGACCGCCCCCCCCCCCCAAAAAAAAAAAAAAAAAACAACACACACACAGATAAGGGAGAAAAAAAGGGAATCGTTTTGTAGTCCGGGTCTGAAATTGGCAACTAGGTTCGGTTGGCTGGTTAGAGAGATTTGGAGAAGCTCATTGGCTGTAGAGGGAGACTGGAAGAGTACATTTTACTGAAAGGAGTGTTTCCCCATTACCACTTTGTATACATTGTAAGGTAGAGACCCAGATCGAATCGGAGGTGGAGGATCGTATCGGCGGTGAGGCAAACATCCCGCCGATTGGATCCGGGGATCCGATATACTGGCCAAAGTCCGCCGATTAGTTCCGGCGGAACTTATCGACATTGTCGGAACGGATCGCCTGTGACACCGGCAATTTCATTTGGGGTCATCCCATGCGGGTCACCCCATGAGACCGACACCCACCAGTCACGAAACCGACATTGAATGTAGGTCCTTGAGTCATACAGCCCGCGAGTTATGCAGCCCACAAGTTATACATCCCACAATTTATTTTGATCATACAGCCTATGAGTTCGACATTATATATAGCAAAGTAAGTCCATGAGACGGATTGTAGACACTGCACAAAACATGCTCATGACACCCACAATTGGCAAAAAAAAAAAAAAAGGCCACGAGACCGACACCAATAGGCATGACTCGTTGGTTATGGGTTCGTGACGTGCACCCATCCCATGAGCGAGACACTCACGAATAAAATCTCCCACGACAAAAGGTCAATGAGTCATACATCCCATGAGTCATACAGCCCATAAGCTCGACACTAGGCAAAGAAGGCCCACGAGTTTGACACTATAGGCAAAAGCCCCATGAAACCGACAATGGAACGTCGGACTCGTTAACCTTGTCTGTCTAGTATTGTCGAACTTATGGGTCCTATTTGCTCAGTAAAGAGTTCGTGGAATGCGTGACTCGTGGGTGGTGAAATCGTTTTCTGTTTGACTCGTGAACTGAATGACTTGTGGACATTGGACTCATGACGTGCACCTTTCTACTCTATAACAGGCCGTGGTTTCCGAATGTATCACAGTAAGCAGCGAATGAAGACCGTTTCAATCGGGCCAACCTTCTCTCCTTACGTCACTGGGTGTTTAACATTAAGTAAACTGTCTTTAAGATTTTACTGTGTGTGGTAAACCATTCTCCCCCCCCCCTCTCTCTCTCTCTCTCTCTCTCTCTATGTGAAAACGCTTTCAGACCAAAGTTGACGGTCAATCTTGAATTTTTCAAGTGCTCTCCTTACTTCACCTCCCAGATTTCAGTTTCATTCATAATGTATTATTCTGTAAAAACTCTTACTTGGGTAAAGTCGCGCTGGACTTCTCGGGTCAGGAAGGCGTGTTCGAATTGCAGTGATAAGCCGTTCCGTACACTATTTGAATCCTTACATCTTTGCTCATCATTTTTTTTTCTACTTTCTTTCTTTCTTTCAGCCAAGAATTCCTTTCTGCTTGTACGTCCTCTATAGGTTTGTTCTCGCCGCGTATTTCATAGCTCTTTTGATAGCTTACGTCATACTCGCAGCGAAGACACTGGGCCCGAAGTTCCTCATCTACTACGAATCTTGGACGTATACTTCCGCCACCTGTTATGTATACCTTGCCCTTTTTAATGCTGTGGTGGACTTCAGGAAGAGCAGGAAAAAGAATGCAGCACTTGAAGGTACAGTATTCTTTGCATAAAAACAAAGCCTCAAATGATAAGTTATGATGTCCAAACATTATAGTGACATGTTTCATACCCTTTCTGTAATACCTTATCATTATACCCTTCTGACTACTTAGCATATTGACAGAACTGATTATGACGAATTCTGCCACTGACTGATTTCCCCCTTTTGGTGGCTCTCGGAAATACACTCACTAAGACCATAAAGTACATATTATTAATATTTTTGTTTTAACTTGCACTGCAATCATTGCTCTAGTTATTTTCTGTAAATCCTCACGTTCGATCATACTTTCCATTCGTAATTTGCTAGGATTGTCACCAAAGATTCCATGGGCGTTTTAATGTGATTTTCTGGTCACAATCGGTAAAAGATGATTTTAGCTGAAATGGTATAATGATTACAGGTTTGTTTGCTTTACGTGTTACCATTAAATGTGTTAACCATGATTATTCTCTTTCTCTTTTAAATATCGTTCGTTTAACTTCCAGACAAATTTCGATACCAGATCCAGTGGTGTCTCTTTAACCTCACTGCCACTCCTTCCATCATCGTTACCACTTTCGACTGGGGGCCGCTGTATTTTGCCAATTCAGAAAAGGTATCGCTCTTACTTTACGTCAGCATCTACCTCCTTCCCAACGTCGTTTGCCTCATCGAAATCTTCCTCACATTGATCATTGTCCGCTTCGTACACGCGGTCTATCCAGCCTTGTTCATGATCATCTACCTGCTCTTCATCACCATCTACTGGGCAGCTGGAGGAACGGACCCGTTCGGAAATCACTTCACCTATTACTTACTCGACTTCGAAAACTACCCCAGCATTGCGGCCGCAACCGTGGTAGGCATAACGTTTGCAGTGCTGTTGGCTCAGGTCATTTTAAAAGGATTGTACGCCTTCCGTGTCCGATGTATGGACAGGAGGAGAACAGAAGCCGTTCGTGCTCGAAGGAAGGAGGAACCTGAAGCTGCCCAGCTCAAAGCACAGACTGAGTAATTTAAGTTTATAGGTTTCACACCGGCAGATGAACAGGGCTAGGTTTAGAAAGTTGCACACTTGTAATTACCAATTTCTCTGTGAAACTGTACACCCACTTTGAGTTTGGCTTCTCTGGGAAAACACATCTCATGGGAACGCAAGCTACCCATAGGATATATCATGTACTGTGCCAATGTTCACAAAAGATCCTTAAAAGTGGTTTAACGAGGTTTAGTGAAAAGTACTAAATTTAGTACTTCCGATATTCTTCCATTGAGAATTGTTGTTGTTGTTGTTGTTCTTGTTCTTGTTTTGATGAAGAATGAAAAATGATTTATGAAACTTGCCTGTAATATAGGTCTCATTCGTGTAAATAAAGTGAACCAGCTCGAGCCTCTTCACTTTTTCGTACAAAAGATACCATGATAAATCTGGGGGGGGGGGGAATATAGAAAATTAGTCAACGATCGAAGTCTGTGGAAAATTAGTTAAGTTGGGTTTGATGATGGTGAATCTTTCAGCAAAATATATGTCATTTGGAAGCTGGACATACTATTGTGTATATCAAAGAGGATTACATTTACTTTGGCGTAGATTTAGAAAACTCTACACAGTTTTGAGTGGCATAAGCGTAGTCTTTGTAAGAGATTGGAACTTATGATATCGATTCAGTGAATGCAGCGATGTAATTGAACATATCAGCGAAGCTTGTAGAAATCCGGCAATCTGTTCAAAACTGACAAAATCTTTTAAACTTCGATGCTGTCGTCGCTTGATAAGTGAATAATGGACAACAATACAGAGAATATAATTATACAAAATTATTGTTTGTTTTTATTGCAATGTACATTATTAGTTCCGCCTCTCGATACTTATATATGTTAAAGGTAATATAATCTATTTGTTTTCGGAAAGAGGTACTTAAAGTCAAGTGTTATTTCATTATGTTAGGAAAATCTACATTTTGAATTTTCTATGTTTTTATACCGTTGTCCATGTGTGACGTAATTGAATATCATAGTCTCCTCATGGAGAAATGGCGTCACCGAAACAGCACAATTTGTTAATATGTGTGGGAGAAGGTGATGGGAAGAGGAAAGTATCACAGATGGTTGTATGACTACTGCTAATGTGAAATGTTAAAGACAATGCCCACAATAAGTATTGGCGATTGGTATATTGGTTACTGACCAGACATTGACCTGCAATCTTAGGTTCTCTACATTCATACTTATGCACATCTGCTATGCCGCATACGCAACACAACGGAGTGTATAAGAAATGATATTATTATCAAATGAGAGTACTTCGATAACATTTCACAAATATACCACTTAACATTCATTTTAATAAGTCGTGGCAATTTCCTAACCTCTGTAAATGCATGTTTCACTCTAATTACATGGTCTGTGCATGTACAGACCTCGTTCTCTTTGATTGGCATAATCATACATGAATGCATGGATGTCATCTTTGTTACCATGCATTCTTTTCGAACTTTTTCTTAGCAGGTCCCTTCAGTTCTTCTAAGTTTAAGTTCCCTTCATGTTTGTTACTCATTTACTTTATGCAAATCGTTTCATTCGTTACACTTGTTAAATCAATCAATGTTACACACATCTAAAGTCAGTATTGAGACACAGCAACCATCAGGATTGGCTCTCTGTGGAGATGACGGATGCCCCGATGCGTGGTTAGTCTGGGGCTGGTTACAATGCCAGGAGGAGGAGGAACTAGCCATGCGACTAGTTGAAAGCATGATAATAAGCTGAAAAAGACCAATGTTAGAATTTATTAATTTGCATAATTTTCTGATCATTATTGTCCGCTAATCAAAATGGTTGTCGGAATGCCATCCTGATTGTCCTCTATAGTCCATGGTTTTATCCCTCTGAGTGTGATCTTCGGATGTGCCCTCGCTGTCCTGCTATCGTCAGCATTTTCATTTTGCACCCTTTTCCAACTGATTCTCAGGCATGTCTCTCATCAATACACAAAATGATATACTGCCCCAAGGAATGACCATTATTCGCGTACAATGTTCGCGCCTGACGCGGAAAGAATGCCAAATTGACCATATTTGCCTAAGCGCAATCTCTCCCAATCTTATTTGGGCCCTAGCGGATGCCAGCCCTTATAAGCGGCAGGAGATCCGGAATTTTAAGCTGATGCTTACTGTGTCTCTAATGTTGCAACTACCCGATTCATATTTGTGCTTTCATTGAGACCTGTAAGAGCAAGTTTTTTCTAGCGTAAATGACGTAGAAGGAATACATCAATATATAATTATCATCAAAAATTACTTTGAGGACAAGTTGTAATGGAGGCGTATACAGTGTATGTACATTTTCAGCTGATGATACCGTCTTGTTATTCATGATTCTCATTGGGATTCGGCAGACAGATGCCTTTAGAATTGGTTCCACACGATTGATATTTGATATTTATTTGTTTCTGCAATTTCATGACAAATGCATTACACAAACACATTTTTCTTTTGTACAATCATAGATTTTTTTTTAAAGAATGAATAGACTCGGTGAACACAAAATATTGACAATTCTTTAATACAAATTACACTGTACATTGATAATAAAGACAAATAATGTAAAAGTGCAATCTAAGGGGGGTAATTACAGAAAAGGCTGCATCCTAGAAAGCTTAAGCTTGAAAGCAGAAACAGCCCGGTTGACAAATATAGATGATGTTTATCGAGGGTATAAGTATTGGGGGTGAACGGAGCGTGGGGGCGGGGAGGGGGTGTGAGATAGATTGCATGTGCTGAGTTACTTACAAATATTTGCCCTCACCACACCATCAGAAATTCTGCACTCATCAGGCTCGTTCTTGTGCACAGTGATCTGCATTGTTTACTTACCATCATCTTGCAGGCCCATCAAAACTTTTAACACAGTAACGGTCTCTGTTATACTTGTAAAGGCCTATCGATATCCTAGACACAGTACCACCATGAGCCAATATCTCTGTGCTGAAAATGCAGGTTTCATTTCTTCCAAACGTGCAACATGAATCCTTTCAGATTTATTCTGCTTTCAAAGGGAGTACGCCTCAAATCCCATTTCTAATTGGCCATGAAACCAGTGCAAGCAGAAGTCTTGGAGATGATACGATATATGAGTGCCAGTAACGAACCCTAAGAGGCTATACGAAATTTATTTTTTTTTCTTGGTTAATTCAGTTCACAATCATCAGACACTGTTTTCTCTGCATGCAGTAGTGCTTAATACTAACCATCCAGTGGACAAGACACGCCCATCTCAATCGTAGTGGTAATGTTGATAAGGAAAAGATTACTTAGGTTATCGAGGATTAGTCCTTATTGTTAATGACCACTCAGACAGTCAGATAACTTAATTAGCCGATATTGGGAGTCTTCTAGAAATTTCAAGAAATATGAATGATTGATATTCATTCTTTGTTCAATCTCTGAAAGCACTTTCAAAACACATTTTCACCATTTGTTAGGTATACATTGCTTTTCCCGTTCATTTTCACACTTTTAAGTATCAATTTCAAAGATTGTTATCAATTCAAATTCTTCACGAGAAGCACACGGAATGCAAATCCTAACTTCAAATTAGTCAATTGTCATCGTATGTTTTTTTTTTTTTTTTGTCACCCATTCTCAAAGACAATGCATTCAAAATCGTCAATTTTAATTGAAATTCATCCCGTCGCCCATCACCTGGAAAATGTAAGGATCAAACTTTTCTCTTTTCGCGCAATTTTTGATGAATTTTCCAAACATGGAATCGATCTTTTATTGTGAAGGTGAACCAATTCTAAGCAGACCTTATCAGAGAAGATTAAATATACACAGTAAAGACAATGTTGTGACAACATTTGGACTTGAGCTCTTTTATTTTCTGATCTTATGTTATTGCATCTTCTGTATGAAACAAACTTACTCAACATTGAAAACGGCAAAAAATGTCTTTTAATTTTACCTTACATTGAAACGGGCTTAAACTCTACACATGCAAAATTGTCTTAAATTAAATGATTCTAAAATTGTGGATCAATGTTTTCGTTTGCATGACAGTACATAAGCGTTTGTCTCCGTGTGTACTCTGATTAGGGTGTGTTTGTATTTGTGCATGTATGTGTACGTGTATTTATGTGTGTATGTGTGTGTGTAAATGTGAAAAAAAGTGAACGATTGCAGGAAAAATGAAATAACCAAGAAATCACAACAGAAAAGATATGAGATGAATTTGAAGGAAAATTTGACGAAAATGATCGCTTAAAGACGAAACTGTTTTAGCTATTTGATATGTGTGCAGCAAAATGTCTGAAAATGACTTAATTGAATAGACTTTGCTCGAAAATGGTCGAAAAAAAAACAACGAATTTGAAACTAAGATTGCCACATTCCAGATTTCTCGGGACGAAATTAAACTACTAATGTATTAAATTCAATGACAGAAGTTTAAAAATGAACGGAAAAAGCTCTATAGAAATTTCGAGTTTTGATAGGCGGCTATATCAGCGGCCATCTTGAAAATCTCAAAGATCTCTTGGATTCAAGAGTTACCTCATCGAAATTCTGAAATTTTGTGCCCCATTTACGATGTTGTCTCGTCAAAATTTCAAAGTACAATGATTACACCATGGGCAAAAAATATGCTCCAAAGCTGCCTGGTGTCGATGTTCCATCAGCAGTAGAAAGCCTTGACAGAACATGAGAGAAAACGAGGAAACCTCAATGTGAGGTACCTGTCAGAATGTGACTGAATGGGAAAGAGTGTATAAGCCAGTTCGGAGCCAGCTCATGAGCATACTTATGACTGACCTTTCTTTCTTTCTTTTTTCTCAGTCGGTAAGGGGTACGAAACCCGTTTTCAGAACGACGTAATGCATACGCTTTACGTAACAATTCCAGCAATCCTGTTCAAACAAAGAATGAAGTTGCGCTGACCAGATGACCAGAATAATCAGTTAGTTAACACTTGGGAAGTCGTCTATTTTATTATTTTGCATTGAATGTATTAACAATCTCCTTCAGTGATATTGATATTGAAAGTGATATATGTGATGTATACAATATATGAAGAGTTTGTTTGCAAAAACCGATAAGTCCATATTTGCCAAATGGAGATATTTGCGATTAAAGGTCAAGAAAAATAAAGAGAATAATAAGAAAATTTTTGCTTCTTTTGACCACAACTTCAAAAATGTACCTTTATATGTAGTGACCAGTATATCATTTAAAAGGTATTATTTTGTACTTTATGACAGAGACTGTACTTCAAAATCTTCAAAATTGGACTTAGCAGTTTTTGCGAACAAACTCTTCATATATTATTCATATATATATATATATATATATATATATATTAGTGCTTCAAAATTGTCCTAAAATGCGAGTTATGAACAGAGACAAACAATGTAAAAGTGTTTAATCAGTATAATTAATGATAAGTATTGTTAAATATGCAAAACGTGAACAATATTCTAATGAATTTTTTTCTAGAATAAACCGTCTACCTTTATCGTTAATTGAGAAAAGAAAATAGTGATATTCTTATTCTCGTGGCTTTATTGGGATACTTTATATGGTTGGATCTTTTGTGTAACAGCTGGACTAAACATATGCATCAAACGTGATAACTCCCTTTGTTTGATCTTTTTTTCAATCACTGCTCCACATGGTCAAGAGTGACTTTAAATGTGGAGCAACAAACAAAATGATAATAATGGTCAAAATGCTCAGCGCAGCATGTTTCCTGCAAACAGTGCTGTCGTTGCCGCCGGTAGCATAAACCCCTTTCATACCGGACGCTGAAAAGTGGATGACGTCCAGAGGCCGACCACTGTTCACCCTAGACCACTGTTGGTGAATGAAACGTAACCTGAAAGAGACATCCTGGTGAGCAGTTTAGACGATAAGCATGATAAGTGTGGACGAACAGTGGACGAACAGTGGAGAACACTGCTTGTCGTTCCGGAATGAAAGGTCTCCGCATGAACACCCAGGACGTCGACAGGAACCAGAAATCCTAGAACGTGGCCGTTAGCGCGTACTTTGTATCACTTACCTACGCTGGAAAAAAAAAACAACCAAATAGACAAATCAACAAACAAACATCTTACACACAATTTAGTGCACAGTATGCATGAAATAATAGCGTATATAGACAATGAAAATAAAATCAGTGATGACGCTATTGATAATTTAATAATCAAGAAGTTTGATTTTCACCTTTTAATGTTTAAGGCTCTACTTCATATTTTGAATTGATTTTCAGGGTATAATGAGCTGCATTACCAACAAAGGGATTTTATTTGAAGAATTCACTATATAGCCGAGGTATACAGAGCTCACTTGAACGCACTCAAGCATACTATAAAACTGTATGAAAACTGTATAAAACTGTAACTGCATAGTATAAAGCTGTGCTCTACCAGAACCTCGTGTTAATACTGGAATCAAAACCGAGACGTTCTGTTTAGAGTGCGCTCGGCTGACGTCAGGAGGAGTTTGGTGTGAAAGCGGTAATAGAGTAACACAGCCTTACATACAACCTAGAGAAGTACAGGTGTATAGTAGGATATACTGTGGGACGCACCATATCCTCTTGTTTTACCAAAGTAGGGTAATAAAGTAGATCTTCATAATGACATCGCAAGGAAGTCCAGTATTTGGGGACTCATCACCGACCATGCAGACGACCACAAATAGTCAAGATGAGATCAGAAAGTGGTATTCCGTCCAATGGACGGACTTCGAACTTTGTTGCAGACGACTTAGGGACGTGTCCACGCCACACGTGAGTATGAGGTGGTAGCTGTTATAGAACTATAATGATTAAACTCTACAATGAAAACATGAATTTTATCAGCTAAATTTCACAAAAAAACGAATATTGTTTCTCATTTTGATGTTGAAGACGGAACGTATACAGTAAGAGAATTAAAGTTAAAGAATCGTGAAAACGACTGCTAAATGACAAGCATATAACTTTGAGGCATGCTGGATAGCGCTGATGTTCTATTATTGTAAGTGATAACTTTTGTTTAGCTATTATACTGTTGATCACAGTGATGAACACTTCAAAGCTGGAAGTGTCTGTACATGTCTTTATCGATGTTTCGTGTTATTTTCATGATTCCACGTTTCTGAATTGTCTTTTAATTTACTTAGCTACAATGAATAACTGTTGGGTGTTTTTCATGTTAATATGAGTAGAAGTAATGAATTTGTACTTTTGCCTATGGATATAGCTGGAATTGATGCATGGGGAAGCTAAAGAGAAATGTGATGCTCTTGAATATGGTTTCAGGAAAACATTTAGATAACTAGGCTTTGTTGATGTCCCGTGACCGGATGCTGATGAGGAAATAACACTTTTCATATTTTTTCCCCTCATCGAAAGTATTTTCTTGGTTTCCAGCCATATTTGTAGCGGATAGTGAAGCTGTTGTTATTGTCTAGAAAGCTGGAATGATTAATCTGGCGTTATTTCACTGATATTTCATTTCGTTATTCTTCTTATAGCATTTTGCTGTATTTAACTACATGGATTATCGTTATAACAGGAGTCGCCTGCATCTTGAAGTGCCCTGAGAAAGCAATATTCATATATCAATTATTCATAATTCCTTACCATGGACTCAGAAAGATGATATTAAATCATCAACAAATTTTATAGAAATGATACACGAAGCGGCTAAATTTATAAATGCTTCGGCTTTCACAATATGTAACATGCATGTTTTGTGTATTTTTGAAAATGTGTATCCTTTTGGTACACATTGATGGGTTCATCACACATATCCAGACATCCAGTTTGAAGTTTCGATAAAAAAGCAATCATATATATGAATATATATATATATATATATATATATATATATATATATATGAATATGTGTATATTCCCGTGGATATGTTACTTTTCTAAGTACTTTTGTTTCAATCAGATTTTGAATAACGGTAACAGTAAAAGGGTAACAGATTGGGGGTATAAGCAACTAGAACATTCCAAGACAATTATCTTAACCTTGGTATGGTGATTAGATTCAGTTTTTTTTTTTGTTTTTGTTTTTTTTTTTTTATAGTGCTTCCCACTTTCTAAACGTTTCATGCACAGTCTATGGTGGCTTGGTAAGCCATACTGACGTTGTCATTTGCTACGCTTTCCAAAAATGGAACTGTGGCTGATTTATTTATTTTTTAATCTAAAGTTCATAAAGATCTGAACTTTTTTGTAATGCGACACACAGGCAGCTCAATATTGTATACAGTCATGTTTAGATGTGAACAAATACGTATAATATCATTGATAAACATTTGTCATTTGAACAAAACAATCAGCACTATAACGAAATAACTTTTCACTTGTACTGTCCATGCTAAATGTTGACGCATAATAATAACCATGAGTATTACTGTGAAAATGCTTGAAAACATGGCATGGCTTTGGCCTTTCACAACCATGTCAATTAATGTTTGCAATTTGACATTGATGATGGACTGTTAAACATTTCCAGACATTAGTTTGGAGTTTTGGTCTATATCTTTTTTAAACAGAGTTTTCTAGTATTGCTTCCGTGGCAATGACTCGTTTTCGAAGTAAGTTTTCGCATGAAGGTGTGTGTGGATAGGTCACGGTTTGTCATCAAAAAAATTTTAAGATTGATTTAATGTACAGCTACTTAAATTTCGATTGTTAAAATCAGTTCTAAAGCAGAGCCTGCTATTTTTAACAACCTATCATCAGTAGTAAAAGTGATAAAAGTAACATTAGCGGATTACATTTTACTCTGTATCATCATAATCATTGTCTATAATGTCATAGTCATCAATATCGAAATCAGTAGTAGAAACCGTAAATGAAATGTCACTGTCATGCTTACTGTACATTGTCCGTCTGTCTGTAAGTTTTCAAGGGAACTGTGAAATATTTGAATGAAACTTAAAGAAAAAGTTGAAGTTGACATAAGGAACAGATGTTTAAATTTCGGTAGTGATCGGATGAAAGACACCTTCTTATAATTTTTTAAAGGATATGAATCATTGGCATTACTCTCTTTAAAAAGAAACGAGTGAAAATATTAACTCTTGAAAGGTGAATACGAAAAAAGAAAGAAAGAATTTAGAGTGAAATTGGAGTGAATTTTGAATAAAAACGTTGTATTTTCACTCGTTTTAAAGTGACCTCAGGGATCACTCTAAATATTCGAGTAAACACTGAGGTCACTCTAAAATGAGTGAAAATGTTTTTCACTCAAAATGCACTCCAATTTCACTCTAAAATTCACTCTTTTTTTTTGCATTTACTCCTTCAAGTGTAAATATTTTCAATCAATTTTCTTTTTTTTTCTTTTTCTTTCTTTTTTTTTTTTTTTTTTTTTTTTTTTTTTTAGAGAGAGAGAGTAGGGTCAACAAACGAGGGAGTTCCAGCTGCGCGTATTGAGGTGTGCACACGCGCACTGCATGAAATAGCTAATTGAAGCTAGCCGCCCAATGACGAAGTCTGGCTTCTCTATCATGGGGAAATAAAAGTGATATCTATAAAATAATGCGTGTATGGGTCCATAGAAAGGAGCTAGTTGGCGGAGGTATCCGCTCTCCGAGTGTTTCCAGCTGAAATATGGATTGATTATTGCTAATAAATTATGACAGAACAAAAATGCAATCCTTTGGTAGCTGTTACGAATCTCCTTTCAAGCTCTCTCATGGTTGGATATTGAATGTTGTCCATGTATCATGCAAAAAATCGCCGAGTGAGACAGTGAGACTGAAGTCTTTAAAAATCTCTGAGCAGAGTTTGAGAAGACACATCCCTTCCACTTTGAAAAATTCATTACTTGGAATAAAAATTAATAAGTTGATCTACTTGGACATGAAACCCGAAAGGCACTGAATCTTTGTTTTATGTTTTTTTTTTTTACGTTATAAAACGTGTTTTAACTCTGCGACACTGCACACGTGAAATAATATTTAAACATAATGTGCCTAGAAATAGTGGATCACTTTGTTTTGCTGGTTAGGGTGTGTTTGTCTGTGAGTATGTGAGTATGTGTATCTTTTTTTCTTTTTTTTGAGGAGGCTTTCATGTCACGCTGTTCTTCCATTCGGTTGCCTTGCACGATTAAGCAGAAGATTTTTTTTTTTCATTTGATAACTTTGATTTAGTTGAATATGTTAGTATTCGTTTCATTTTGAAAACTATGGTGACATCAAACATAATTCCAATAAAAATATCATTGTGAAAAAGTATGTGGTAGGAAACACGTGTGTGTGTGTGTGTTAATCTTAAATGAGGAAGAGGTGAACAGTTGCAGGAAATGAAATAACCAAGAAATCCAATATAGGAAAGATATGAGAAAAATTTGAAAGAAGAATTCATCGAAATGATCGCTAAAAGACGTACTGCTTTTGCTCTTATATGTGCAACGAGTGTGACGGACGAATAAGAATTCGAAATTACGAAAATGTGTGACAAATGACTGAATTGAAGAGTCTTTGTTCGAAAATGATCGACAAAAGACGATTTTGAATCTAGCATTAGCATATTCCAAATTTCTCTGGGAGAAATTGAACTACAAATCTATTGAACTTAATGAAATAGGTTTGAGAATGAACGGTAAAAACTATTGTATCTTTTTATCATCTTTCTGTTCTCCCTATCTAACTTTCAGCCACGATTACCATTCTGGTTGTACGCCCTATATCGGTTCGCACTCGCCGCCTATTTCTTCTCGATTTGGATAACTTACGTCGTTATACTTGTAACGAAGGCAGCGGACCCGAAGTTCCTCGTTTACCTCGACTTCTGGGCGTTTCTTACCGCAACATGCTATGTTTGTTTTGCCTTCTTGAATGCTGCATTGGACTTTGTAAAGAGCAGGAGGAATGCAGCGCTTAAAGGTACAATTATTGTAATATGGTTGGAGTCGAATAGGGCTGCGGAAGGAGGAAACTAACACGAAAGCGATCGAGCGAGAGGACCTCAAAAGCCCAATTTAGAGACGCATTCCACTGTTGTGCTTAGTTTCTTCTCAAAGGTTATTCATGGCATGCAGGGTCGTTGACACCTGCAGCTTGAGACTTGCCAGTATTTACCCCTGTTTTTTGTTTGTTTGTTTGTTTGATTGATTTGATTTGTTTAATCCCAAGACACCGTTCAGCACTGATTGTGATGACTTTACTAATTCTAGTGAATTATAAAACTTTGCTGTGCTTTGTCATAATGCTCAAGAGAATAAACACACGCACAAGCATACAAAATTATGATGTCAATAAAGAAATACAATGTACTACCATACTTTTAAAATGTTTCTGTAATGTTCTAATTATAACGCTACTGTCTAGGGGAAGTACTATGATAATCGTGAATTCGGTTACACTATAATTTCACTCCTTCTAAAGCACTCACAGATTCAAATATTTTCTTACCACATTTCTCTCACATAGCTTCCTTTAATATAGTATCAGGAACATGCAGAGCACATTTTTCACCGTGGAAACATTTGTAAACAATGCCTTTACACCCACATCTTCAAAACTCTTTTGTGCTCATGTTCTCTTGCAGGACCACGAATTGAGATCAGTTAAGATTTTACACGATGTAAATAGTCACTACAACTAGAAAGGCACTCAGAGAGCGGAGACCTCCGCCAAGCAGCTCATTTCCACCCGTACAGGCATGCTGAAACTCGCTCAGTTTCCCAATATAGAATCATTTTGCTTACGTCATCAGCTTCTAGCCGCGCGGTCCCTCGCCCCATCATAGCATGCGCACGCGTTGTAGAGCGCGTATGGAAACCTTAACAAGAAATATACGTGCATCTTGAACTCGCAAGTTCATTGACTGTATATGCAAAAACATCAAAAATCCTTCAATAAATTCACAAAAATTGCCAGATAACCATCAAAACTGAATTTTTTGTTTCTTATGTCATCATCGACATTTCCTGCAAGTTTCATTCAAATCCGCTCGCTACTTTTTGAGTTATTTTGCACACGGACAAAGAAACAAACGCCGAAGAAAACATAACCTCCTCCCTTGGCAGAGGTAGATAATTTGAAAAGAAAACGGGGAGCAAAGACCTCCGCCAAGTCAGGAACTCATTTCCACCCTTAAACGCGTGCAATATCCCAGAAAATGGAGCCTTTTGTTTATGTCATTGCACGGCGCCTCGCCCGAGCAAAGCACGCGCTTTAGTGCTCGTATGTAAACCTTTAGTACGCCCAGCTTGGACCCCAGGTTCGTTGACCTTATGATGGCAAAAGATGAAAAATCGTTCAAAAATCCATAAAAATTAAAGGACCAGTTGATACCAAAATTATGTGAGGTGGTCCTTGTGTCAATATCGACATTTTATGCAAGTTTCATTTTAATCCGTACAAAACTTTTTGAGTTATTTTGCAAACAGACCAACCAAATCCGATGACACTTAACCTCCTCCTTCCATGCGTGGCGGAGGTAATAATGATATATGGACTTGCCTTGAGGGGATACGACATTTCTTGCCTGAAGTAGAATTATATTGCCCGAGTCGAAGACGATGGTAAACAGTTCTAGTGACGGCAATCCCCCGAAGGTCCATATCGGTATTATGGGAATTTGCCCTCTGTCGCGAAACCCAGGTATGCGGCGCGCGTAGAAACAGCCAGCTCACACAGAAATGGCGCGTTTACACCGGGCACGGTATGAGCAACGGGCCGGGTTTTTGCTATGGTACGCCAAATGGAACCATGTTTTGGTTCTGTTAAAAAATCGCACAAAATGTTTCCCTTATGTCAAAATCAAGATGACCAAAATCAACAATAGAAGATTAATATTGTAAGAAAATTATTAGCGGGGAAGTGATATTGTAAAAGAGCCAGACATGGTCCTTTTGGTGCACCATAGCGAAAACCCCGTTCCTTGACCCGTGCCGGATTTGGTGTATTTAAAATGAGCTTAACAGCGACCGTCCTTTAATTTTACTTGTTAACCTACGTGGGTATTTGCTCTTCGTCGCGAAACCACTCAGCGAGAATCTGTCATCAACAGCAAATTTTCCCCACTGGGAGCGTGAAGTGCCCGGATGCTATAGGCTATTCCCCTCGTTTTTTAACACGCAAATCCCATAGGCGTTTGCCAAAAGGAGAAAAATTCACCCCTCTTCGCCCTGCTGGCCCGCAATTCCGCGTGTAATGACGAGGGTAATACATTTTTGTAGAGCCCCAGTTCAGATGTTTAACCCTATTCTAACTGCGCGCCACGATTTCGCAACGCGCAAAGCTTTTGCCGCGTCGTTTCACGACTTTTTTCATTGAAGTCTCCCGCATATTTTGAGACCAAATTTGCGACGTCCGGGTACACCGTTTTGAAGTTACGTAATGTTTTGCATATGCATGTCAACCAAAAAACAGCTCAAATTCATGATATCGTGTGCAAATCCAATGCAAATTGTGTTTTTTGGTTAAATTGATATAAATTAGATTATTTCAACTTTTAACCATTGAAATTAATTGATTCTAGTGTAGATAAGCCTGAAAGAGTGCCTGCAACAAGTTTTGGCAAAAAAACAATAGAAAACAAAAGGTTGAAAAAACAATAATATACATAAGAAATTAAGAAAACAATAAAAAACAAAGAAATTAATTTCAATTGAGCTATTTTTTTTATACGAAAATTGTTTGAAGTGTCTTGAGGAATTCTGACACAAACATTTAGCAATCCTCCAGTCTTTTAATGGAGTTATAGGTAAAAATATGATTTCATGCACAAATTTGCATAATTAATTTATTAAAAATAGAAAGGCAATATTTTTCTATTGTATGACGATGTAATCTTGTAGTTGACATCCAGCTCTATCTTCAGGCAAAATTTCGGGGCAATCGCGCGATCGGCGGCCGAGATCTGAAGGGGGGGTCAAATTGACCCCCCCCCCTCCCCCCCCCCCCCCCCCTCAGTAAAAACTTGGTCTCAAATAGCCCAGTTAGAATAGGGTTAATACGGGTAATGATAATAATTAGATCTGCACCATGAGACGAAACGTAGTACAGCGTAGTACAACTTACAACAGCGTGCCAGGTCAAGCGGCCTTGTTCAACGAACCCTGCTGGAATGCGACTCCTGAGCTGTATCCTCCTTGTGTGTATTGCGTACATCTCCGACAGATTTCACACTATCCCACCTCTTAAATCATGTACTTATAACCATACTTTTACGCCATAAATCTACACAATTTACCTTCATACCATTTGAATCATTTTATAATCTCAGTCGTTTTGCCATGCAATGTCCTTCACTTGTTACCTCTGCCAAGGGAGAAGGAGGTTAAGTATTCATGGGCGTTAGTTTGTCTGTTTGCAAAATAATTCAAAAAGTTGTGTACGATTAGAATGAAACTTGCATGAAAAGTCGATGTTTGCACAAGTAACACCTCGTTCAATTTTGGTTGTGAACCGGGATTCTTTTTTTTTTTCCAATTTTGAAAAATTTGTGTTTTTCTGGCATATAAGATCAACAAACTTAGGGTTGAAGCTGTGCCTACTGGAGGTTTACATACGCGAACTAAAGCGCGTGCTCCATGTTCGCCGGGCAAGGCGCCGTGCAATGACGTAAACAAAAGGCTTTGATTTTTGGGAAATTGCACGCGTGTAAGGGTAGAAATGAGTTGCTGGCTTGGCGGAGGTCTGTGCTTTCTAAGTGCTTTTCTAGTTAGTAATGTGCTTTTGATAGTAACATTTATTTGACTTTTTGTTTTGTTTTGGTAAGTTCCTCCCAATAAAAGTAGGGTCTACATAGATATTTTTACTCCATAATTCCATAAGTCTGATTTATACTGGGACCTGCGGCTGAACAAGCTTGCTTTTACGTAGGCCCCATCATATTTCTCAAACTATGACCATAGATCAACTCTAAACAGACCCTTGTGTTTATACTCAGACAAACTGTTGTACATTCCAATGAAGTTTATTTATTCAGTTAATGATTTTGAATTCCCTAATTGTAGTTTTTCTGTTCTATTTAAGTGGAAAATAAAATAATTTGAAATCAAAATTGAAATCATTCAGCTAACTTTTACTCCGGCTACTTTCTCAGAAAGGTAAGTCAAGTGCTCTTTTATTATGCTAGAAAATATGTTATATTTTCTTTGCATTTTCTATTTATTTCATTGCCCATAAAAATGACGTCATGTAATGTAGTCGTCGTCGTATCCAGAGATGACGGCACCGATATTAAAAAATCCCAAACTTTTGAGTCGATCGTTCGATTTCCCTCATACTTCTCTGATGTGTTCTACTAATATTGTTGCTTTCACTCAATCCACATTCATATTTTTCAGATAAGTTTCGGTACCAGATTCAATGGTTTCTCTTCAACATCACAACCACTCCTTGCATCTTCCTATCCGTTTTCGACTGGTGGTTTTGGTTCTATTCAACAACGAAAAGAGTGCCGACCCTGTTTTCAGTCAGCAATCTTCACCTTCCCACCGCCATCTGCCTGATCGAAATCTTCGTCACCCTGATCGTCGTCCGCTTTGTACACGTGGTCTACCCAATGCTGTACCTGATCATGTACTTCTTCTTCGCTGTTATCTACTGGGCGGCTGGGGGAACGGACATGTTCGGAAACAACTACATTTTTTTCTTGCTCGACTTCGGAAACTATCCCTACATTGCGGCCGCGACTGTGGTGGCCGGATTCTGTGCAACGCTGCTGTTTCAGGCTATTTTGAAAGGGTTGTACGCCATCCGTGTCCGGTGTATGGATAGTAACAGAACAGGAGACGTTTCCCCTACAGATGAGGTGTCAGTTGTTGAGCTCGGATCAATGAGCATGTAGTTATCATACTAGCGCCCTCGCCGTTCAAAAAATATTCATGACTTGAAGAAAAAAACTGTTCAATATATGCACGGCAAAAACATGAACATGTTACTGTGCTAACATATCACTGTTTTTTTTTTTATGCCTCCACCACGAAGTGGTGAAACTTGTGTATGGAGCTATGTATATATGAGTATACGGAGCTGTGCCTAGGAAATTCAGGGTGCGCAATGGTTCTGTAAGGCAAGACTTAGGCCATGGCGTCAAGGGTTTAAGTGACAATGATAAGATGTCACTATTTTTCTCATATTTTGAAAATAGCTCAAAGTACTGCCAAAAAAAAAAAAAAAATACCAGTTAGTGATTGTTTGAAGTAGATTATGGGCCATCACAATCACTGGGGGGGGGGGACAAGGGTTAAAAGTCAAGTAAACATGCTCAAATACCTAGATACTTGCTCTGAAACAATTTAGTTATCAAATGAAATCTGGCTGAAGGAACACTTAACACATTTGGAGAGTAATGGAGGCATATCAGTCGCCATATAGTGGACATTTGATTAAAATAATCTATTGACAATAGATTAGTCTATTGATTATAATGTACGAAACAATAACAAAAAAGAATACTTAAAGATCAATTAGTATATGTTACTTCTGTGTTATTATTAAGTCACTAAAATAATAATTCAGTTATGTTTTCTTGTATAAGGCAGAATGCGCACTGTGCGTTTTACAGCTTCAAATTAGCGCGAAGTGATAGCGACCTCGGATCTGTGTGAATCGCGCCAATTTGCCGCAAGTCAGCCTGATTCCATGCGATCGAGGCCGATCTGGACTTGCTTATTTCACTTAGGTGAATGTTTGAGAACGTTCGTCAGGGTTCGTAAACAGTTTTGCAATCTGATCTGTTTTCATTGCTGTAGTGGTAAACACCTTTTCTTGTCGCAAAGAAATTTTGAACATGTTCCAAATGACTTTGCTACAAGAAAAAAAAAATTGTGAAATTGATTACAACTGTTTATACAAACCCTGATGAAACTTCAAATTGGCGCTACGTTCGCAAACATTGGCCAATCAGTGAGATCCGGTCACCGCAGCAAGTCAACATCCCTGTACTGCGGGCACGAGTTCAGGTGCGACTGTTGGTGATGCCAACAACAAAACGTGACTTTTCTGCGGATCGGAGGGGGTCGTATATCGCTCCCACTTAGGTAAGATCTGTGTAGATCACTATCGTAGGCCCAAATCGCACAGTTGGCATTGGTCGTGAGAAAGCACAAATAACTTTAGTCCGTAAATGGCTAGGTCCTAAGAATGTAGCTTCATTCAATCATTGACTACTTATGTATTGTTAAAAATTGTCAAATACCATAGTACATATTGATTTCATTTGTGTGAGAGAGCATTTCATTACATTAAAAAATTGATCATCTACATATGCTGTACAATATCTGACTTTTGGAAACTTTTTTTTTTCTTCTCCTCTTCTTTTAGCTGATCATATGCATGTCACCTCTCGATTTCGCCAGAATATCTGTATCATAATTTCTGAATTAATATAAATGTAGTCCCAAAATTATGATCTAAAAGAAACATTGTCTGTTATTCTTGGTATTTTCGCTGTGATCACCCAATTGTGTGGATCCTTTCAGTTGTATTCTGCTGACAAAAGGATAAGGATTGTATGAATCCTATATGTTTGTTTGCTTTTATTGTTCCATATTCCATGTTTCAACAAATAAACCATAAACATGATAACAAACCCCGAAAAAATACGCATGGGTGAATTGTGAAACATAGCAGTTAAGGCAATAACACAAGTGAAATACGAGGAATCTACATAGAAGCATTGCTTGTAGGGTTCAGATTTCAAGATGCCGATATGAGGTAATTTTTATTTACAATCAAAAGGAATGACAGTTGACAGTTCAAAGAGTGTCGTTGTCACAAGTGAGATTCAATGACAGAAATAAAAAGTATGCACAAAGAAAGTCCAGGGGGTAGAAGAAATTGCGAGCGAGACATCGTCATGTCAGATACAATGACTGAAACACAAAGTATGAACAAAGAACGTTTAGGAGGATTGAAAAAAGTCGCTATAAGTACGAATTAAAGAAAAATAGTTTAAGTTTATGCTTAATGATTTAAGAGATTGGATTATTTTTCTATGCAGGTCATTCCAGAATTTAGTTCCTGTGGTACTTGCTGTTCTTAGAGCAGATACGGTTCGTACAAGATGAAAGATGAAAAGAATCTTTTTCCTCCGGTAGGATAAGAATGGACGTCAGTATTCTTATCAATTAAACATCGAAAAAAAAAAAAAAAAAAACACGTCGGGGATACCACCTGAATTTAAGCCGTACATGCACGATCCGATATTGAAATAATGCAAATCTTGGATCCTGAGTGTTCTACAGGGGAAAAAATGAAGAAAGCATTTATGTGTTCCATAAATGTTGCGAATTTGATTATCCGTATGGCTCGTATCTGTATCACAAGTAGAGAATTAAGTCTTGTTGTACAGTATTTTCCCCATGCCAGGAATCCATAACGTATATACAATGTAGGGCCAAAAAAAGGAGCAGAATACAATGAATGCAGAATATGCTTAGGAAAATATTGCTTTAACTTAAACATAATACCAACATTTTTTTTTTTTATAGTAGTTTACGCAGAAAATCAACGTAAACTTTTCACGTTAACTTACAATCAGTATAAAGACCAAGGAATTCTATAGATTGAACCTGATTCAATTCCATGCCGTTTACAAACAATTTGCCCGGTAGCGTATCGATTGTATTCTTAAAAGAAAAATACATAAATTTGGTTTTGATAAGATTCAGTGACATTTTTTTTTTTTGCCTGAATCCATTTTTGTACTGTCTTTAATTAAGTATTAATGGTATTCAGTAAAACTTGAGCGTTTTGATTCGAGTAAAAAATGCTGGTGTCATCGGCAAAGAGTGAAAAATAGAACAGAGAGGAGGAACTGCGACAATAATTCATACAAAGAATAAACAGTAGAGGACCGAAAAGAGGTCTTTGCGGTATCTAACAAGTTATAGGCTGTGAACTAGACTCGTAGTTATTCAACCTAACAAAGTTAGTTCTTTCAGTAAGGTAACTTCCAAACCAATCCATCAAAGGCCCTTCCACGAATCCCATTGTTGTAATTTGTACAATAATATTCCATGGTTAATTGTGTCAAAGGCCTTGGAGTAGTCTAGAAAGATACCTACATGTGTATTGTGTGACAGTTTGCATCGATGGCTTTAGTGATTTTTTTTTCAATCAATAGTAAAATAGCATGAATTGTGGAATGCTTTTTGAGAAACCCAAATTGGTTATTATCAATACGTTACAGTAGTTTAACATAGTTTAACCTGTACACACAATCTTTGAAGTAATTTAGAAAAGGTAGTTACTAACGCTATTAGACGATAATTTCCCAGTTCACCTTCTCTGCCCCTTTTATGTATTAGGACATCTTTAGTGATTTTCAACCTGTTGGGCACTATACTGTACATCATTCATTCATGACAAATAAAATACATGGGCGAGAGGTACAGGAATCTCATGTACAATATGTTTGAAAAGATAATCAGGAATACCATCATGACCAGCACTTTTTTTAGGTTTAAGATTGTTCACGATATCAACAATTTCGGATTCTAATACAGGCATTCAAAAAAAAAAAAAAAAAAGGTTGATTATTGCGATTACTTAAATACGTAGAAAAAGGTGTATCCGTGTCCGGGATTGCATTAGCTAAACTGGGTCCGATATTAACAAAATATGCAATAAACGCTTCAGAGATTTCTTTATCATCCCTTAACTCAGTATCGTTTTAACCTATCTGGTGAATATTCGATTTATTTGGTCTCTTCCAAAGTAAATCATTAATAACTTTCCACGTGGATTTGATGACCTTCTCATGGAGAAGAAACAGTAAAGAAAACTTTTCTTTTTTGCCTCACGTAACACAGAAGTAAGAATATTACAAAATTTAGCATATTTACCTTTAGCTTCGTTACTTTTTGTGACTTTAGTTTATAAAAAAAAGTTGTTTTTTTTTCAATTGACAGATCTCATTAAAGATTTTCATAACAAAGATTTCGATAATACATATCAAAGTATTGGCCATGAAACCAGCGCCAGCAGAAGTCTTGGATGTGATTTGTTATTACGATATACGAGTGCCAGTAACGAACCCTACAAGACTCTGCCAGATGTATATTCTGTTAACTCATTGCGTAATTATCAGACATACTGTTTCTTCTGCATGCAGTAGTGTTGAACACTAAACATTTGTGGACGAAGTTTGCTGAGATTATCGAGGATCAGTCTCTGTAATCAATGACCACTCTAATAAGTAAATTAGCCAATATTGGGAGTCTTGTACACGTTTTAAGGGAATATGAATTAGTGATATTTACTCTATGTTAAATCTCTCAAGTCACTTTCAAAGCATATTTTCACCATTGATAGGGAATATATTATACAAATTTCAAATGTTGGCGGCCATTTTGAATACCTCAAAACTCTCCTGGATGCAAGAGTTGCATCATCCAGATTCCTATTCAGTGACCCGCGTAAAACTCATCTTGGGCATTCATGATGTTGTCTCGTCAAAATCTTAGAGCACGATGACTGCTATTGCTTGAGAGGCCTTCTTTTTATGCCGTGGGCACAAACGTGCTCTAAGGCTGCCCGGTGGCCACGTTCCATCCGAGGAAAGCCTTGACAGAAGATATATGAAGAAACTCAAAGTGAGGGACCTGGAGTGTCAGGACGCGACTGACCGGGAGACAGCGTATAAATTACTGGCATCCGTGGTAGACCGCCGACCAAACCGTGGCTGACCTTTTAACCTTCGGGACTCACCCGCCCCTCCCCAGTCACTGAAGCCATAACTGCAGGCCAAGAACAAACTTAGCAAGACCTAAGAAAACTTAAATGAGGAGAAAAAAATAACGGCCAAAATCCCCCACGCAGCATGTTTCCGGTAAACGGTGGTGTCGTTGCCTCCGGTAACAGAGTGTTGAAATAGCATTACATACAACCTAGAGAAGTATTCTAATAGGCTACACTGTGGAAGACACTATCACCTCTTGTTTTACCAAAATAGGATTAATAAAGACGTGGTTTAAAATGACATCGGAAGGTTGGCCAGTATCGGAGGATGCATCTCCGACCGTGCAGGCAGCCATGAATAGTCAACACGGTCAAGATGAGAGCAGAAAGTGGTACTCCGTACAACGGGCGGACTTCAAACTTGGTTGCAGACGACTGCAGGACGTGTCAACACAACACGTGAGTATGAAGTGATATCTGTAATATACAACAACAATACTCTATAGTGAAGACATGAGGGATATCAGTTCAATCTCACCATGAACATTGCTGAAGCCAGTATACATAATAAGAGAGTATGGTTCTTGAATCATGAGAACAATCGCTGAATGGCGACAATGATTTCTTTGATGGGATATAACCAGGCAGAGCGTGGTACTTTGGAACGATCCACAAATTGCAAGGAACCATACTCTTCCCGTTAGGTTTTCGAAATTGCAAAGCGCAGTGCCTCACACAGTTATAGGACCTTTACCTGTGAGCATTTTGACTATATTAGGCTATTTTCTTAGAGCGTATTGAGTATTTTGGAAGGAAGTATATGTGTTAGTTTTGAACAGATTCGCAATCGCAATATGTATGACACTCATTATGTGCAAGGCTTCGAAATTGCAGAGCGTAGTGCCGCACACAATAGATTATGACTGCAGGCATGTCCGCTGTTTAAGTCGTTTTTGTGGTCTAGTACAGAGTTCTTTCATTATTTTTTCTGATATCTCATGCGTGCCACTCCCTTCCGCCCCACACACATATAATGATGGCTGCATACTCGTACTGAGTGTTTTTTTTTTTCTCTCTCTCTCGTTTCATTTTAAACCGTATTATAGTCTCGTGATCATTTTTTCCCATTTTAAAGTACGGAATTAGAACTGATGTGTTTCGATTTGATTTGCATTGTTAAACCATTCTCAATTTTATGAGTCTAACGACATGCTCCTGACAACCTTATCACACATGCAGGAGCGTGGTAAGTAGCTCTAATGTCAGGTTATGGCATAGAGTCACTTTTATTTCCATGCGATAATGTTGATCAGAATGATGAGTGGTTCAAGGCTGGAATTGATTTTGCATCTATTCATCGATATTTCATGTTATTCTTCTAACTACTTGATTGTTCATTGCCTTTTGCTTTATTTAGCTTTATTGAATAAGTGGGTTTTCGAAAACGACTTTTGATATAACTAAGAGTAATGAATTGGTATCGTTTTGCTCAGAGAAGTATTATATCCTTTAATATGTTTTCAGGAAATTTTCAGGAAAACGTTGAGATGACTAGGTTCTGTTGATATCCCGTGAGCGGATGCTGTGAGGAAGCGTCAATTTTCATGAGACCTTTCTGTTATTGTTTTTGCTCAACAAAAGCACTTTCTTTGTAATTTCAAGTCACTTTTGTACCGACAGTACTAATATAGGATAGAGCAAAACTTTTTACCTTATTTTAGTTTTGCTGCATTAATTTGAATCATTTTTTTTTAGAATACCACTATACCGTATGGTGTAAATATTAAATTATATCATTTGCTGTTGTATTGTTAATACGACTATGTTGTATATTGTGCCTGGAGTGCATGATCATTTATGTCATATTACTGTCGTTGTTTCAGTCTAATTTTGTTCACATAAAATTGCAATTGGTTGCTTTTTGTTTGTTGAATTCCATTTAAAGCTCTATTAAGAAGACACGCCAGAAGGTCAAAAGCTTGGCCATTAAAGGGGATGGCTATAGTAACTGATCAGTGGGAATGCTGGGGGATGATTGTTCCAATCCGTGTAGGGTTCATTTAAGTGTACATTATATATCTATTGTTCTGCGAAAAATTGCTTCAGAATGGTCTCATATTCAAATAATGTGCAGTTCAATGTTTCCAGGTTAGGATGTCTGTACAGTGTCGCGGCGATCGTTAACGGCCCGTAAAGTGAAGTCAGTGAAATGTGCCTGCAGTTTGACCTTTGATTTGAAGTAAAAACCTCAACCCCTGCCCCACCCCCATATCACACCTTTGAATAAATTACAGCCCGAGCTCCTTCCTGTATCTGACCAAATGAAAACAAAAATGATAAGCATCCGAAATTTGTGAAATAAGCCTAACCAGCCTGTAAAGAAACGTATTAGGTGTAGATGAATCGGGTGAATCCTTCTACAATCTGATCCTCATTTGGATTCTGGATACACTTTGTTTTAACTTCGTTTGTTTGTTTTGTTTGGTTTATTTTTGCATTTTCTTTCTCCAAATACAATTGCAAATGAAAACAGAACGATACAGATAACATACGAATCAATACAAAAAAAAAAATATCATTTGCGTAATAACATTAGTCTGATGTGACATATGAATCAAAATAACATATTAAGGCATACTGTATCTATTAACAAAGGAGAAATCAATACAGGGTACCGTCATCATAAGCAGAGCTTGACGTGGATGAGGCCCTATCTGAATATGTGATACCAATATAATATAATCGTGGGGGCTACATTTGGTTCAGCGTAGATTCAGAAAATAATGAAATTGTTGCATAATTAAACCATAGTCTTTCTTCAGAGAGCTCTAAGCAAATTTAGCAAATTGCATGACCGGAATGAAGAAAGTTGGTGCATTTGGAATTGAAACCTGAAACCTTTTCATTTTTTTTTCGCTCTCAATACTATCTTTCAGCCTCGAATACCATTCTGGTTTTACGCCCTCTATCGGTTCGCACTCGCAGCGTATTTCTCCTCTCTTTTGATAACTTACGTCGTACTCGCAGCGAAGACATTGGACCCGAGGCTTTCTATTTACTTCGAGGCCTGGACGTTTACTGCCGCCACATGTTATGTCTGCTGTGCCTTCTTCAATGTCGTAATGGACTTCGTGAAGAGCAGGAAAAACGTAGCATCTGAAGGTAAAGTGTTTATATTTCTAGAGTGGGAAAGGGTCGGGGAAAGGGGAATGTGATAAGAAAGCAAACAAACATAACAACAACCTCTAAGACTGCTATTTGATATTCCATCTATTTTTTTTTTGTAACATGGGTACAAGTAGGAACAAATGACTACGATAAAATACAGTGGACCATTTAAACTCAACCTTTACGCCGACACAGAACTAGTCTGCTTATTCTAATAACATATAACTTCACACTCAGATATACTTGTAAAATTTAAGGTCCCGCGGCTCATAATTTTCCCCCCAAATGGAAAGACTGTCAAACAATGAAAATGAAGATGAAGGTTTAAAAACCTTCATTTTCATAAATATCCTGTTTCATCTTCTAAGACTGTCACTCAAGATTCTGTCTGGATTCTACACGTCGTATAGACACGTCGTAAAAAAAAAAATATATAAAAATGGTAATTATTGACGAGTTATGCAAAATGGGAGTACTCATTTCTCATGGAGATGAAAACCTGTATAAAAAGATAGAACAGCGTAAAATTATCATTCCCACCTTTTCTCCGATATATCTTATACTTGTTCTACGGCATACTGAAAGACGCATTCGGCATTTAATTTAGAGCGAATAACAATTCACATACATAAAAGATTAAAAAAAAAATCCGTCAATACTATAATATTTTTGCCGCGTGCTGAGGACATCTATTCCCTTAATCTGAGGATTTGTAAGACGATTTTTGTAAATAAGAATATCCAAAATTCAAAAGCATTTCTTCAAGCAAAATGCTTATTAATCTCTCTTTCTCATCTTTCATTATACTTTCAGATAAATTTCGGTACCAGATTCAGTGGTTTCTCTTTAACATCACAGCCACACCTTCTTTCATTGTATCCATTCTTGACTGGTAAGTGCTGTACTTTACACTTAACTACGAAATAAAGGTTCAAGTTTGCACTCCAAGGTTAAAAAAAACGGCACCCATTTGGGTTCGAACCTGCACCTCAACAAATTGTACTATTCAACTTGTCATCTTATTGGTTCAACAATGATCCATGTGGGAATGGCTAGGTTAAGCATTTTAAGGTTCATTAAAGCACCCTAAGTGGTACATAAGTTCAACTTTACATAATTATTGTGTACTTCTAAGCGATTGTGTTAAAGATAATATAAAGTTTTGGTATTACCTCAAAAGTTTCCCTGAATTTCCTTGTCTTAGTTTGTGTTTCAGGTTAAAGTACCTTTCATATAACTAACACTGTGAGACTTACTCGCCCCAAAGTGCTCTCATGTCTTAGTAATCATTCAATAATGGTTTCGTACCAGAGCCGCCGCCGTACGGCGGCGGCGAGGTAGTACACGTATTGTGCGAGATAACTGCGACCAGCAGCGTGCAGCCCCATACGCATACTGTGTAGCTAACTGCGACCAGCAGCCCCATACGCATAGCTAAATGGGGCTTCGCATTGTAGCTTACAGGATCATGACAGATTTAGTATCGCGGGTAAATATCAACTTAAAATCCAAAAATTTCTTCAATTTGAAGACTTACCAGTTAAGTTGAAGCATTGAAAACAGGCTTTGGGCAACGTTTGGTTTTGCCAATAGTCCCTTTCTGTTCGAATTGATGAACGAATGTGACTCGGTCGAGAGGACCTTGGGAGAGCTACACTGAATTGACGGCCAGCGCATGCGCACACAAACATCTTATCCGTTCATGGATTTGAAATTTGTTCGCATGTGATGTGTGCGTATGCGCTGGTCGTAGTAATCAGTGTATGTAGCTCTCCCAAGGTCCTCTCGACAGAGTCACATTCAGTCATCAATTTGAACAGAAAGGGACTATTGGCAGAACCAAACGTTGCCCAAAGCCTGTTTTCAAGACTTCAACTTAATTGGTAAGTCTTCAAATTGAAGAATTTTGTGGATTTTAAGTTGATATTTACGCGCGATACTAAATCTGTCATGATCCTGAATGCTACAATGCGAAGCTCCATTACGCTATGCGTATGGGGCTGCTGGTCGCTATGCGTATGGGGCTGCTGGTCGCAGTTAATTGCATGATTACTAAGAAATGAGAGCACTTTGGGGCGAGTAAGTCTCACAGTGTTATGATAGATACTTTAACCTGAAACACGGAAATTCAGGGAAACTTTTGAGGTACCAAAACTTTTTATTATCTTTAAAATTCAGTGAGACGAAGGATGAATAACCATAAGGCATTACTTACAAGTATATTGTGGAATTATCCTTGTAAGTTATGTTCACAGTCTCTTTCTGCCTATTCCTTTCTAGTAAGCTGCATGAAGCCTCGCATACAATGCATCATTAAACACAAATTACTCAATTTCCTTTTCATATCATATTTTAATACGAAAATGAAATAAGATTTGTTCAATCCAAAAATGAAAAAGAAAACAAAATGTTTGTACTATTAAACGAACCTTCTTTCTTCTTTTTATTATCAACGAATTATTTTCGAATTAACCCTCTGCATGCCACATTAATTTCCTGCCCATAGGTATATGTGTGAAATTTGTGCATATTTGACTCATTGACGCAGAAAGGGTTGACAAACCTCCAAATTCACGAAACTTATTTCGGAATTCGTTACCAACCTTCGAAAAAACGAACCTTTGCAATAACACAGTGTTATCCCTCGTTACACTCAAGAAATGAGGTACGTACGCAGTGCACATATGAAGGCTATAAGTTGAGCTTTAAATTGGACGCCGTAAACCAAAGCTACCTTGTGATCTCATTAAAAAAAAAAAAAAAAAAAAATCCGATGATCAAATTTACGCGGTTTTACACTCAAATAAACTGGTTATAATACAATGTTTGTAATCATGGGATAGTTTTGTGTTAATGTCTTTGGTAAATGCTAAATTGATTTCGTATTTTAAAGTAAATTACTTTGAAATGGGTTTTCATTAATTGTTGAAATTGTGTATAGGATCAACATTAATAAACCTTCTTGAAATTAAAACTGAATTGCAATAAGTACAGATTGACCCAAACGGGACAAAACATTCAACTCTTATTCAACTACGGATATGTTGCGCCAATATGAACCAAAGAATTCTCTTTTATTTCTTAGTATTTACAGCACATGGGAAAACGTAGTGACCTTGCATTCCGTGGGCACCCATCTCCTTCCCACCATCATCTGTCTCATCGAAAGCTTCTTCACCCTGATCGTCGTCCGCTTCGTACACGTAGTCTACCCACTCTCGTTCCTAATCATGTACTTGTTCTTCGCTGTTATGTACTGGGTGGCTGGGGGAACGGACCCGTTCGGAAACCCCTTCATCTATTTCGTACTCGACTTCGAAAACTATCCCGGCATCGCGGTCGCAACCGCGCTGGTCGTTTCCTTTGCAATGCTGCTGTTTCAGGCTATTTTGAAGGGATTGTTCGTCCTCCGTGTCCGATGTATGGATAGGAGAAGAACAGAAGACGGTCTTGCTACGGAAGAAGTGGCAGCTGTCGAACTCGAGATGGAGAACGCATAATTAGCCAGCTCTATCACCGGTCAAAAAACTATCCATGCTTCAATACAGATCTGCTCAATAAGCCATCCCATTATATAAGGTTATGTGCACATAACGGCATAATTATGGAATTCCTGCTCAAACAAAGAGTAACCATAGGTGACCAGAATGTTCCATTAATAGACACGTCGGTATCAGGCACCCATTTCACTGTTTTGTATTGAATACTTTAACAAACTTTTCTATATTGCCAATCAAATACTAGGCTTGCTTTCAGGTGGATGTGATAGCAAGCACATATTAAGCATGACAAGGATGCATGAATAATCATTACATCACGGATGTTTATCTCAGTGAAATTAAAGACAAACACGCCTGAATGTGGAAAAAGTTCCTTCTTCTGCTCTTGCCCAAGTGAAATTGTGTATGCCCTATACATGTACAACAAATCTTGGCCTACTTCTAACTGCTAATATACAGCGTTCTTATTTTGGTCTAATTGATTGCAATCGAAAAGTAACATGGTTCAAATTTCTTACATTTCACAAAAGTGCATATATGCCACCGTAGGCCGTAAAACAGTGGGTATTACTCCAAAGTGACCCGCTACAACAAAAAGGTCCTAAAGTCGCTCACGGTCGAAGCCGTGAAAATCGAGTTTGAAGTCAGAGCATTAAAATTGGTCAAAACTTACGATTTTCTGATTTTGATATATTATTAGAGTCTAACATGTCTTCTATCATCTGTCGAAATTTTGAAGCAAAATGATCAAAGGAAAGATTAAAAAATAGCGTTTTTTCTGAGCCATGTTTTTTGGCGTTTCAACGAAGCAGAAACTGGTTCGAAAATTTGGATTGAGCGCCACAGATAGGTTCCGCCCCTAACAACGACCAGAGTGATCTCATTGGCCAGTTTGCTGCTTGCTGCTAACCGAAGCGTGAAGCTCGCACACTGCCCAGTCGACGATAAATATTGAAGATGAGAACAGAAAGTGGTACTCCGTGCAATGGGCGGACTTCAAACTTTGTTGCAGACGACTGAGAGACGTGTCCACCCCACACGTGAGTAAGGGCCGTGTCCTAGAGAAAAATTACCATGCAGATTTCGACGTTTATCAAAGAAGTCTCCCCATGAACCTTTTCGTTTTTTCCTCATAGTGAGATATAATTCCATGTAGTGGGAATAATCGCCAAAATAATGACGGAATATAATCCATGGGGATGTAAGCTTACAAAGCGTGGTAGGGTAGAACTTACAGTAGGCCCTTATGTATTAGGAGCCTACACTCCTCTATATTTGCTGCGAAATTGCAATCAACAGTTCCTCCACAGGCACTGTAAGCGCCAACTACGAGGCATTTGCATTAAAATGTAACCAGGCATTACCATCTTAAACCGTCTATAGCCGTCTTTTTGGTCGTGTTTGATTTGAGTTCTTTGATCTATGAGTACTCATGCGCGTATTAACGTGGAACAAATCACAACTGACAGCAAAGCATAGCGGTTGTTATGCATGCATGTCTTTTGTTGTTGCTTTCTTTATACCCATAGTGATGCATTGGGCTCTCCTATTGTGCAAAGGTGAGGGGTGTGAGTAAATGTCTTTCAGATTGCTCTCGAGGGGATTCGACTGCCAATATTATATGTTACGGAAGTGATAATGTCATTTTTTTTTAAACCTTGAGCGGAACCAATATCAAGTGCGTTCATAAATACTCGGACCAATAGTGTTGATATTTAGCTCATCATTTGATATATATGAGTCCTTCCCCTCGACTCAGCATAACTTCCACGTTTCTGTGATATCACTGTGACTAACAAAAGACGTGACGAGAGAACCACATGTATGTTATGCTCCGTCTCGGAGAGGGTGCATCCATCTCTTTTGTTAATCATAAGTATTTTAGTAATGATTGACAGACGAGATCACAACCAGAATCTTGGTTTGGAGGATTTTTTTTTCTTGTGGCCGTAGTCGAGTAATCTGAAGAAAAATAGAAAAAAAAAAAGTTATCAAGAATATAATGTGACCGTGCACCACAAAACGAACATAAGTCGCACAGGACTGAAAATAGGTGAAATAGGTTAACCAAACCAATCTTGAGTTTTTCATATTTTCTGAAAGAGCAAGACTTTTTCAACAGTTTTCTTGAACACTTTTTGGAGAAATATTGTGATTAGTTGTTTCTCATAGAACCCTATTCCCATTTCTCAAAAACCCTTTCCATACACTTCACTTTCAACTCCAATAACTTTAAAGAGAATGCTGCTACTGCACTGACAGTTGGTATTAATCATGTACTGAATGTGCTAATGAAGCATTTTCAATTTCAGCTTAATCGGATAATTCCTTTATTATTGTTGCTCCGGTGGTCAACATCCTGTTTTTTGTTCACTTCATCCCACAGCTAACATAGCTTGGTAAAGAATAAGCGCTTGAATACACTAATGTACTTCAGAGCCTGTTTTTATCAGTTCACACTTTCCATAGTGTGTCCTTTCTTTCCAATATTTAGATGGGTTGGGTGAGTCCATTTGAATTGAGTTATACACCATTTTAAAGCCTAGAGTCTGCTCTTTTAGAATCTGCCCTTAACTAAAGATCCATGTCTGGCGACTTTTTGTTTGTTTTGTGGTGCAGGGTCACATATGGATTATGTAGATATTCGTTTCACCGCAAAAGTCTGCCCCCGGTATTAGTGATGCTGAGGGTATCATGAATCAACGTAAATCAACATGCACTAATCTATTTTGTATCATGAAACCTTCAATCTATTACGCATTCATGTAACTGAACACGACATGTAACTGTCCATCTGTACCTCGATGAAAAATATTTTATTTCAACTTAATTTAATTCATTTATTTTATTCTCATTTTTCTTCCAACAAACAAAACACAAGGTAAATCAGAAAATCCATCATAAGCATGCTTACACAGTACAAAGTGCGAAGGATAAACAATAGTCAACAAAATAATAGAAATAAATTATTATTCCACTAAAAAGCAAATTGTAGATTGTGGACCACTCAAGAATTTGCCATGCCTTGCGGATCAGTGATCCAGGTGATGTTATTTTGTGTAAACCTTTAGTGAAAGCACACAGGCCTCTCATTTTTTTTTTTTTTTGTAATTTTCCCTTCTTCTATCCTATCCTATCTCTATCCACGGTCATCCCTCCCTCCTATTTTTCATATGCATAATGTACGAGCGCTGCATGTAAATCAAGCTACGCTTAAAAGCTGTAGCCATTCTGCATTATTCATTGTATTGCTGATACATTTTGCTGTGTATTGTAGAGCCAATGAAGAAAAGATACTTTCTTAACAGCTTATGTTTATGTATATGAACAGCACCAAAAACTATTTTTGGTGTTGCCGCATAAATTGTCAACCCGTCAAAAATTGTCGTCCGGCTCGGGGCGACAATTTGTGACGAAGTTGGCCGCATAAATTGTCGCCCCGTCGCAAATTGTCGTCTGGCGACAATTTTGATGACTATGCATTTCCTAAATTTTGACCTCATTGGCGACAATTTGTGATGGCAAAAGCAATTGTTGCGATATAGATTGTCGCCCTGTCACAAACTGTCGCCAGACGACAATGCTTGTGCATTTCCCAATTTTTGACCTCGATGGCGACAATTATTTGTGAATGCCAAATGAAACGTAACTGCACAAATTTTCGCCGGCCATGCATTGTGAATTGTGTGGTTGGGGTGGTTGCTCCGGTGTTATGCTTCGGTGGGGTGTTGGTATGACTGGTAAGTCATGTGTATATGTGTATGTGTGTGTGTTGGGGGGGGGGGGAGGGCTGCGCGGTAGTACTCTGGATGATTTGTAGGTGCGTATAATGTTACTCGTGTATGCGTTTGCGCATAGCTTTGTTTGCGTGAGTGAGTGTGTGTGTGTGTGTGTGTGTGTGAAGTCCATGGTTTGGATGATGGTCTTTTTGATGGTCTTTTGATGGTCTTTTATCTGGGAATGTCAAAAGGTCCACAATTATTCGTTTTGAATAGCTTACCATGTCCACGATTGAAAGGTTTTCTTTTTTCTAGAATTGTCAAAAGGTCAATGGTTAGGTAATAAGATATCAAGTCCACGATTGAAGGCCTATACAAGAAATTTTAAAAAAGTGACTGGTAACCTTCGCAAGTCCACGTTTGGGGGCTTATCCAAGTATGTGTGTGTGTGTGTGTGTGTGTGTGTGTGTTTGTGTGTTTGGAGTATGATACAATATGTGGAAACTGTGCATGTGAGGTGGTTGTATAGTGGTAGTGGTTTGTTTGTCTGTGTGTATACATGTGCATGTATGCGTATATACGTGTCTGTTTGTGTTTGTGTTTTGACGTTTGTGTGAACGAACTTTTTGAGCAGCAGGCACTACTGTGGCAATGAAAATGCCTGTAAGGTGTATGAGCACGTGTTTATAGAGTTCACAGCGGCGTTGATTTCAAAATAGTATGAGTGTGTCAATTTCAGCGGTGAGGCGGGCTAGGAGAGTGAGACCCTGAGAAAAGGCACACGAGGGAGGTACCCTCCCTCAATGTTATCTTTCTTTGTTCATTTTTTCACTGCAGTCATATTTTTCCATCAGTCGTAATTTCAACTTCCATATCACTATTCTTTTCCCAGAATAAGTTTTATGCATGAACGAATAATTTCGACACGCCGTAAATAACTTCTCAATCGTTATATATAGTTGATTTTAGCACAAACGAACTGCCATATGCACACGGCAAATACATACGAATTTATAAACAAACACCAACAAACATTCAAACAAATCTTCATAATGCATATAAACCACCTCAACAATTTTTTTTTGTTTTTCCTGTATGTTTATTGATTTCATTCAAATCATTCATAAATCAACCTATTCTGGGTGCAACATGAACAAAAACGGTGCAAAAGCAATTCAAAACACAAACAAATCCATTTGTCAACTTATACTACAAATAATATCGCTTAAACATATAACTCGATTATGAATCAACCCTACTAACAATTTCTTCACGAAAAAATTGTGACATGTACCAAACCTATATCCCTTGAATATATTGGATCATTTAACTCCTTCTCACTTATCACAAGGGCATATACATAAAAACAAACACAAAAAACATATACATCATACAAATCTAGAATGAGATCATTCATAAAAAATCCCGACCAACCCTTCCCCTTCCAACCGAAACAAATCTACATCCATCATATTATTATCAAATCCTACCAATATAATGTCATACCATTAATATAACTATCCCTCTTCAAATCAAATTTCCATCCCACCGACCCCCGATTAACCAAAACCTAAATCATCCCACACCCACATTCACTAACCCACAAACACACGCACACAAATACAAATACAAATCTGTCAAACTCATCAAACTCAAAGCTGCTGATAAATAATCAATACAGCTTACCCTCACCACGCCCAGCCAAAACACATAATAATCACATTCTTCCATAATATATACAATTACACACACACACACACACACACACGCACCTACTGACACTCAATTATCATGTGCGCGCGCACATACACACTTCTTTGAAACCTCACAGTGACGTTTTACATGGCTTGTTTGCATGGATGTAGCCATGTAAGTTATAACTTGGTATTTCAATGACTATGTCAAGAATGATATTACCCAACCCCCTCCCCCCCCCCCCCAAAAAAAAAAAAAAAAAAAATGTGCTTCGAGGGCGGGCGACAATTTTTGCCTTCAGCCCTCATCATAGATTGTCGCCAGACGACAGTTTGTGACGGGGCGACAATTTAAGCCGCCAATTCAGTCAAAAACAAACAAACAAACAGAAAATGTCGCCTGTTTCAGGGGGCGACATTTTTTGACGGGGCGACAATTTATGTCACAACAGATGGAATCTGCTAATAACGAAAATTCTACATCTAAGTGAGGTAGACCAACCGGAGCCCCTTTGCAGTGTATACCAAAGACACCAGAATAATCATCTGATGAATTATTTTCAAAGAAAAAAAAAAATGTGTAGCCAGCCTGCTGAGAATTTTGATACCCTCTTCTTTATTCTCCTTTCATATTTCAGCTTAAGGTATGTAACTGACATTATTATTTTGTTTAAAACACTTCTATAGCTCATATTTTTCCGGGTTTCACATTTGAATTGTAATCAACCGCAATGTGCATTTTATCTGAAAGGACTTTTACAATAATTCCGATTATATATACGCACCGTATATTCAAACGATTACTACCTATCGGTTGTTGTTTTTTTTTTTCCTTTCAGCCACGATTACCAATCTGCCTGTACGTCCTTTATCGATTTGTCGTGGCTGCCTACTTCCTCTCGATTTTGATTACTGCCAACGTACTCTTTGGAATGTCTGTGGGCCCGAAGTTCCTCGCTTATTTCGCCATTTGGAAGTTTCAAACCGTCACATGCTTTGTTTGCTTTGCTTTCTGGAATGCTGCATTGGACTTTAGGAAGGGCAGGATGAATGCAACGCTTGAAGGTACATTTATTGTAAGGTCGGAATCAAAAGGTGGTAGGGAAGGGGACGCTAATACAAAAAGCAACGACAGGATATCTAAAGAATAACCAGATGTATTCATCTGTTGATGATTTGTTTCTCCTCAAAGGTTATCCATGTCAGGTTATATAAACTTACGTGAGACTTTTCCATGCTTTACCCATGACAAAGCTTTATTTCGAGACACACTTTCGCAATGTGATGATTTCATTAATTTCAAAGAATTTATGAAACTTATGCTGCACTCATGGTCTTTTTAATGACATTCTCTTTTGGAATTTCATTCGATATCGACTCATTCTCACAATGAAACTAGTACATGTATGAGTAAAAATGAGCAGCTGTATTCTTTTCACTAATTTGCTGCTGAATCACATTCATTTTTAATATAAAATATAATATTTTATGCAAATCGTACCATGTATACGAAAGTGATATCAAATTTTGCATAAATCTCATGATAGCAAAAACGAATAAGTTATCTTGATCAACTTGATCGAAATAATGAATATGTTTCATTCACACTTGAGAATACAGGATTTCACCGACACCTACAGTAAACTATAATATTTCATGAATAATGAAAACAAATACAATGCATTACCATGATTTTCAACCAATCTATATTGCAATGGCCTATTATAAATCTTTTGTGTACACGTGTATGGGAAGAAAACAAAATATGATTGCAGTAAATTCAGTCACAGAATTTACCCTTCCTCAAGTACTCAAGGATTCAAATTTTTGCCGCGGTTCATACAAAGTAAGACACGCTCAAGAATGTTGGAACACGCAGCAAATATTTTTTCCCATTGAAAACCATGCCTCTGATATACTGTAGGTTACTTTCTTTCTCTATCAACATTCATATCGAATTTGAAAATAAAAATCAAACAATGTTTTACCTTTGTTTTTGTTTTTTTGTTTTTTTTTTTGTCTGTTTTTTTGTTTTTTTTTTTTTGGCGGGGGCGCAATTATTTGGAGAAAAGAATTTAATCAAGAGTTTTTGTTTTGCTTTTTTTTTCATATGCATGTCCACCAAAGTGTTAAGAACACAGAAAAGGGTAACTGATCATCTACGTTTTTGTTGCTTCATACTACATAATTGATTCTTGCTTCGTGCGACATTATTATGATGTTGATCAATGAAATCATATCTTTCTCTCTTAAACATATTTCTTTGTATTTTCAGACAAATTTCGTTACCAGATTCAATGGTTTCTCTTCAGCGTCACCGCCGTTAATTGCATCATTGAATCCATTTTTCACTGGTGGACCAAGTTCCATATAGGAAGGAAGGAGGACGATGGAGTAATCATCCTAATTCTGTCAGCTGGCTTGACTTACCCATTGTCGTCTGCCTGATTGACATCTTCCTCACCCTAATCGTCGTCCGCTTCGTACACGTCGTCTACCCACTGTCGTACCTGTTTGTGTACTTGCTCTTCACGTTCATCTACTGGACGGCTGGGGGAACGGACATTTCTGGAAACCACTTCATTATTTCCTTTCTCGACTACAAAAACCACCCCGGCATAGCGGCCGCATCCACGCTTGGTGCGACCTTTGCAGCTCTGTTGGCTCAGGCCATTTTGAAAGGATTGTACGCCCTCCGTGTCCGATGTATGGATAGTAAAAGAACAGATGCCGCTCTCCTTGCAGAGGAGATGTCAGCCGTCGAGCTCGAATCACTGGCTGCGGAGTTGAGAGCCATATGAAAGTGTGTGGCCAATTCGGTTTTCGGTTTAAGAAGAAATCCACCCCCCTCCCTCCCCCCCCCCCCAAAAAAAAAAAAATATATATATATTATATATATGTATATATATATATATATATATATATATATATATATAATATAATAATAATAAATAGAAAATTACATTAAATTAAATTAAATTAAATTCAAAAGACAGAAAAAATATTCGCTACAGAATGATACAAATGACACCAAAAACTCGGATGAGAAATAAGTAAGATATGACATTTCTAAATTGTCACACTATTTTCAGAACACATTTCTTCAACAGAGCGAAGAAACCCTCCAGGTACTGACATTTTTGTCACGAATGGGAATATGATGCAATATTCTCAATCCAAAACTTTGAAAGCCTATGCACAAAAATATTTAAGGGAAGTTAATTTTTGTGTACATACAGATGATACAGTGAAAGTAATCAATAAGAGAAAGCCCGGCTGAAGTCAACCAACAGACGTTATGTCTACATGGTGCCAAATAAATTTTTGTCTCCAGATAATCGCCCATTGTCAGTAAGCCTGACTTTTATTTTACCACCGATCTCTATGGAAGGTATGTGTCACCAAGATCATGCGATGTCCCTTCGTGAGATTATCCCTCCGTTCTTTTGCATGCTCTCTCCTCTTTTTTTTTTTTTCTTTCTTGAACGTGCTTACGGCAATAAATTTCTTTTATTCAAGGGGTGGTGGAGTTTCGGTAGAGACGGGGTTTAAGGTTTCTGATGTTTTTCGATGATGAAATTTTGAGATAATGAGAATATGTTATGCAAAGAATTTAAACGTTATTTCTTGAAAAAGAAGCAAAATTGTAACAATGTTGCATTGTTTTTTACAGTTGAGAAATTATCTATCTCGTCTCTGTATAGTGTGCACGTTTTATGAAATCATAGCATTATTACTTTAAAGGAAATATCAATTTTTTGGACGATGCAGCATTTTGAGAAAATAATTGTATACCAATAACAGAACTTATGTGAACCCAAAATGTAGAAATCCGTTCCTGCTGAATGAAAAAAAAAAATGTTAGTTTTGACACGTTCAATTTAGGTTTTGTTTTTGTTTTCAATATTAATATTACTAGTAATATCGTTACCATTAAAAAAAAAAAGCCAAACACAGTGGATAACCTTGCTTTCAGGTCCAGTGATTGTCATTATCTTGTCGTTCACCAAACTGTAGACGGATCTTATTCTATTAGGCTGTATCTGACATGCTGGATACACATTGTCTTCTTAGGCTCATGACCATTTTGTCCCAAGTTGTTTATTTGCTTGGGTTCCCATTGTTGTTTGAACTTTGTCTTCGTTCGTGTCTGTCTGTGTGTGCGTGTTTGTGTATGTGTGCATGTCTTTGTGTGTGTGTCTGTGTTATCTTGTAGCATTGCTTTACTTGTACCTCTTTCTCTTTTCTCTTCGTTTATATGGATACATACGCATATGATATACGATATACGACCTTTGTTTTCGTTTCAGGGAACTTGCTACATGTACAAGCTCAACTTTTTATTTGCAAGTTCCATACATATTCCTTTATAATACTTATTGCTATTACAACTCACAGTGATTTCATTAACACATTAATTGTAATTACTTGTATCGATTATTATGTACATGTATGTGCAGGTAGGCCTATTATACGTATTATGCTTCTGTGCTATTGTATGTATTTGTGTTTGCTTTATACACGAACCAGTTCATTCTCTTGTACAAACTGTCAGTGTTATTTCGACTAATTTTGTATTATTAGGATATGAAAATAAAATTCACAAAAAATAACAGACTAATTCATGACAATCACAAAATTGTCATTGCTCAGTTTCATTTTGCATGTGAGAATGAGTTTGGAGGGAGAATGGATGTGTAAGGATTATTTTCATATAAGTGATATGCCTGAAAACTCTGACAGCAAGAAGAGGTAAGTCCTTTGGTGCTTATTCGAGATATTTGCAACTTGACGAAGGTGCTGAAAAGCAAAAACGAGACTATAATAAAATGGGATATTTCCAATCGCTGCAGCTCAAAGAATATTCCTTGTTACGTAACAACTGAGATATTACTGGAAAACTTTTATTTTGCTCTGATGGTGGACTCACTGTAGAATGTTTAGAAAGGTCGCGTATGTGTTTTTTCTTTCCACCATGACCGATCGATGCACATCACACGGTGATACTGAAGAGTAAAGGAATAACGTCATGCCATTTTCAGAAAATTGTCCTACCCCGACTTTCGGAACCTTTTGTTGTAGCGGGTCACAATGTGATATTACACTGTAATGCATCATGTTTTATATTCTAGAGCATAAATACGAATAGAAATAAGGTTATGATGATGATAACAACAGAGTAATGATGAGTAAAAAATGAGATGATGAAAATAAAAGTGATGGTGGTAATGATGACGGTAATGGAATGAAATGAAATGATAGACACAGAAACATTCCGTATATTTGTTGTAGTTTTAAATCCTATTTAAAGGGGAAAAAATGTGATCCAACAAAACAAAATCTATACTCAGATTCAATGTACATAGATTGTAAGCTAGCTGACAGTAACATATTTTTCAATCTAGCCTTCAAGCAATATAACGTTTTGCATAATTTGAAATAATCTGGGTGTGTTTTCCAAAGATTTGGTCCATTATGTCTTATAGATTTTTGTGCAGTAATAATTTGGAATTAACTAAATGAAAATTGTGCGAATTACGAGTTGGATATGAATGGACGGTATTAGTAGTATTCAGTTTGAAGAAATCGTTAAGACATAAAAAGGTCATGTTCATGAAGATTACTTTTCGTCTTAAAAAAATACCTATATTTCTGGAAATACAGGTTGTAAAATAACGTTTCTACGATCATTCCAAGTTTAAGTTTTTATCAATAAACATGCCTAGAAATTTAACAGAACTGATAATGATATAATAATAATGATGATGTTCATTAGATGGGGAGGTACAGGTTTATCCTTGGTCTCTTTACTCCTAAATCGAAATGACGTTGTGTCTTAACAGTATCATCAACAGTGATAGGACATACTTGAACAGGTCGATATGAAAAGGAACTAACTGAATTCTTCTTAGTTTAAAGTTTCTGTGAGAAGATTTTACAACGGGCCAAAAGTGTGCTAAATTTGGTCTCTATGTAGAGAGGGAACTCTCATGAATGCTATGATGCAAGAATATAAACCAGAGCTATTTACCCGACTGGGAAATTTTGGTTTTAAAAGAGGTATTCGAGGGAAGAAATTTGCCTCCTTCCCGAAATAACTTTTTTACATCCGGGACATGCGTGACGTAGGCATTCCGTCCAATTTGCTTGCAGTGAGCGCGCGCTCTTGCTAGCTATGCTAGCTGGCTTGCAGAGCATGTATATGTAAACAACGCGTATTGGTCTAAAAAAGTAGGTATTACTGTTTTCCTCACGGCGCTAGCTATTAGTATTAGTATTACACTTTGATTGGAGAAATGTTTCGTGGATTACTCGACGAAGATGTTGGACTGGATATGGACATTGAAATCGAGGACGAGTGTTCTTGGAGTTGGAACTCAAACACTAACGTTAGCGATGAAGGAGACGGAGAAATTGGAGAACTTCACGGAGAAGATGATGACTTGAGCACTGCCACTGGCGGTGTTGAAGCTGACGGCCAGCCAAGCGTACAAGCACGAACCGGAGCCTCGGCTGGCCCAAGCCGGCGGGATGAACCCAAAAGCGAGAGGAGGGCTACCTGGTCCTGGCCAAAACTGTGATCCCAACAGGCTTGATCCTGGAAATGTCCGGAATTGGTAAGTTTTGGACATGAGATTGGATATTGAATTTCCCCCTTTTTAACCTGTTAAAAGGGAGACTAGTAAAATGTAGTATCTAGAGTCCTATGAAAATTTAAACGGTAAGACTAAGAAGATATAATTGGATAGAGAATAATAAATTTATGCTTACCGAAACGTCGTTAGAATGGGTAGGCCTACACTGTACACGGTACACATTACTCCTTACCCTTAGGCTTAGCCTTATTAACATTAGGCTAAGTCAGAAGGCTTAAGTTATACTTTAAAGACCTCTAGGCCCTGTTCAGGCCGGACTGGGCCACTCATGCACATACCCAGGCCAAGTCCAAGAATGAATACATGGTGTAAATAAATAAATAAATAAATAAATAAATAAATAAATAAATAAATAGATAATTGAATAAATAAATTGAAGCCTTCATCTACTACCCCTTTTTCCCAATCCTAGTATAGTAAGGGTACTAGGTCTCGCGCAGGGACCTAATGATCGCGCATAGCGTAACTGCGTATAGCAAGCGATATTACGCGTAGGACTAAGCGCAAAATTTGCCGATACGCCCATGGAATAAACATACCTGACTTACCGCCCAACATGAGAAGGAAGCAGGTAAGAAATTTTGATTTCCAACAAATTTTCCACTAAATTTCCAATTTTTTACCTTGTACAAACCTACCTTCCCTTAAAATCTGTTCTAAGGATGTTGTAGCCTAGACGTGTCGTCTCGCTTGTCTCGTTCGTAGTCGATAGAATTCGTAATTTGTTCGATCGATCGTTTACCACGTGACGTCATCATACACAAGAACAATGTATGCTGCCAGCTACGCTGAAATACTGTTAATAAATGTTGTTTTAAAGGTCCAGTTTACCTTTGGGAGCAGTGATTTCAAAAATTTTCAAGATATCATATTTGATGTATATGTGTAGGTCTGTTGTATCATAAAACATCCTACCATATGAAATATTTGCAATAAAACCTAAAATATAAGGAGATATCAGGGTTTTTCTCAATAAACCGTAACTGTATACGGTTTAGTCTGGAAAATTTTTTATTATAACTATTGTTCACATTTTGTGTATTTAACAACACTTAACATCGATTATACGGATTCAAATTTTGACAGTGGTTGTTTCTATCCCTAACTCACATTTTAGAACTATTTTATAGCACTAATGCTTTCATCTGCAAATGGTAAATTATGCCTTTAAGACAACGACTACAATATTACAAAGGAATAAATATTTCAGTCTATCGAAGTTGAAGTGTGATTTCAATTTGAATTTGCTTGTGATTTCTTGCGCTAACTTGTGATATATTTGTGACAGGGGAGGGCCATAATGATACTGAAGAAAACAAATTAGATGAGAGTGTGACAAATGGGTGACTAAAATGAGAGGGTGACGAATGGGTAAGCACACACACAAACACACACACACACACACACACACAATATATGTTCATATTTTACTTATTTTCCATTTTATATTACGTGTATATTATTGGTTAAAGTGATTAGAAATATTATAAGAAAACTTTATAAATGAAAATCATTAACGATTATGAAAATATCAATGAAAAAAATAATGATAATAAGAATGATAAAATGATGATGGTGGTGGAAGTGATAATAATAATAATGAAAATGATAATGATGATGATGATGATTACGATGATCGATGATGATGGTGGTGATAATAGTAATAATGATAATAATAATAATAACAATGATAATGATAATAATAACAATAATAATAATAATAATAACACATATAATAATACTAATGATAGTAATAACACATATAATAATAATAACAATAATATACACAAGTTAGGTAAAACTGCTGTTGCTTAACAGGGACAAATCTAATATCAAGTGAAAAAATATTCTACGAAAGCCGGAGCACGTTACAGCCGCAGAGGGGCAGACACTTTCACGCATGAAACTACAGAGGGCAGCTGCGCGATCTTTACATACCCCGAGAAATTGAACGCATAAAAAAAAGTCCGACATACAAACGGCGACAGCGCACTACTCCGTCATCGTATCATCAGGAGATTCTGGAAGGTGATTTTTCTGCATTTTCGTGATATTCATTGAGAAATTCAGGTACGATTATGGAATAACTTCTATTATAAGAGCATTTCAAATTTTCGTGCGCGATATCTAGACCCCTCAACCATACTACAATAGTACTAGTACAGACTATAGTATACTATAAAGTACTAGTACTAGTCTGTAGTATTACTCGTAGTACTATATTTAGTATCACTTTTATGGTATTTGTAGTACTAAGTAATAGCAGGCCCCTATACTAACCTGACTTTAGTATTAGTATTATTGATAAACAGTAGACCTGGCCGGGGGGGGGGGGGGGAGGTGTTCTGGCATAGCATACTGTACAAGACTGTATATAGATAGCCTAGTGTATCTGTATGTCTATAATGCAAGGGCTATGGATACTGTGTGGCAAAGTCTAATCTATACGAAATACATGTATGTAGTGACAACAGGCCCGTAGCGTGAAGGGGGGGGGGGGGTGTATGCACCCCATCCTCCTCAAAAAAAAGCCCGAAGTGAAAGATCCACTTTTCTTGAAAATTATCAAGGAATCAGCTTGCCATTGAAACTGAAAAAGTAAAATGATCTCAATCTAGACTAAGTGTATTTTTTTTATTCAAGTTCTTTAACTTTACTTAATTGCATAAAGTATATACTTTCCAGTTATTGTAATAGTTGTGTTACAATCTAACTGCTACTGCTAGCTGCTCACACTCACAGACACAGCCTCACACTCACAGGTACACACACGCACCAGTCCCAGGCCCATCCGTCAGTTGAGCCGTAGTCTTTCGACGCGATATGAAGATAGGGCTACACGCGGCCTATACTAGCCTAGGCCCTAGGCTAGCCCCGGGACGCTCCCGCTTCCGTGGGCGGGCTGGTCACATTAAGCGCTAGGCTAGCTTACCGCAGCTGACATCGACAGTGTAAGTGTGAGGAAGTTTTGGCGCAGTTACATCGAGAATCACAATGTCCCGATCAATGTCAATATCACCCTTTTCAACTGCTTGATTCGGCCGACATTTTCTTAAGTCATAAAATGTCTTAAATCATTCACATTCGGCCGAATTTATGCCGGGCCTGGGCTTGGATAGGAATAGGTAAGTTTTCTACTGGTTAGGTACTACCATACCGGTACTTTTTTGGCGATCGTAAGAAAAATTAGTTACACTTATAACTCGAGAAAATGTCATTTTTAACAACTAAGAAAATACAAGTAAATCTGAGAAAGACTGAGAAAGACCTACCGACGGGCAACATACACTCGATATAAAACGTTCGCAAAGAAAGGTTGTGCAAACAGTGAATTTCTAGCTATGATCAATCGCAGAGAACAGAGAAAACGCAAACAATATGCATGCATGGAATTGCAAACTGTGTATACCTGTACGGTGCGTGCGCTTATTTTCTCTGCGCTAGCGCTGCTGAGCAGCGCTGACGCTTGGAGCAGCGCGACGGACCCCCTACATCACTGCCCAGGGATCGCAAAATTGTTCGTTTCGCAATTCCTCTTCAGGCGCTCACGAGGGTCTGTTTAAATATCACTTTTTTAACTTTATGAAGATAGTTTCATGATAAAAATGGTCAGAATCATGTTCAAGAGATGTTTACCTATCGTAAAATATGAAATGTGTCTGATTTCATCACCATTGCATTCTCCCTTTTCGCGGCTACTTTAAGATATTTTGCTTTTGTATCTGCTAATAACAAAGAAAATATAGGATTCTCGTAATCGTAATATCATAATATATATGTAGTAAGTGAAGTATCACTCAAAAGGTTAATGATAAGAACTGTAGCGCTTAACCCATTCTGCGATTAAAGGCATAATTTCCCATTTGCAGATGAAACAAAAACCGAACATTACTGCTTCAAAATAGTTCTTAAATGTCAGTTAGGGAGAGAAACAATCGGTATAAAAGTTTGAACCAGTATAATCATGTTAAGTTTTTTGAATAATGTAAAATTTGTACAATAGTTATAGTAAGAATGTTTTAAGACTAAACCTTCTACAATTATGCTTTTTTTTTTAGAAAGATTGTGATATCTCCTCATATTTTAGGCTTTATTTCAAAAATTTCGTATGGTAGGATGTTTTGTGATACAGCTGACCTAGACATTTACATCAAATATAATACCTTGAGCATTTTTTTTAATCACTGCTCCCAAAGGTGAATAATACCTTTAAAGTCTTCATGTTTTGAAAGTGATGATGGCATTTTGGTAAAAGTTTTAAGTTGAATGGAAAATTACAAAGGAAAACATTGGTCAGAAATAGTCCTCTTGTCTAAAACAGTATATGAAACTTTAATTACCTATATACCTCTCATGATAATAAGTTTGTCGTAAAATTCAAAACTTATAAAGACTGTTATCAATTCAATATATCTTAATTCAAAGTGTGGTGAGCAGTCTCATGTTCAGTCAAAATCGCGAAGAAAAGCTGTCAAGTGCAGTGATATGGCAATGATCAATAATCCCCCCCCCATGTTGTCTATCCTTGCCTGTTCAAAATCGCAAAATACACAAATTCTCATGAGTGAGAAGTGCATTTTTGCCACAGCCAGTCATAACCCGGATCTCGGACATTTCTCTTTTTATGCTTCGTCTTCTTCTTCTTATCTTCTTCTTCCTCTGCTTTCCTCTTTATTCAAATTTAGCCGTCATCTGCATTGTATATGCGCATCTAAATATATCCCCTATACAAAAACCAATTCGCATTTTGTTTTATCTTATGTTATGTGATGTTTAAAAAAATATAAAAAATAGAATATAATGCCTAAGTATGAAATTATCATTTTCCCCAGACTGTCTTTCTTTGTACTGAAGTTTTAAAATATTAGTAAAATAAAAGAAAAGTGTTAGTAATAAAAAAACTTCGAAAATTAGATCACAATATCTCAGCATATTATTTTCCCCAGACTCTCTTTCTTTGTCCTGAAGTTTAAAACTGTTAGTAAAAAAGTTTTAGTGAGAATTTATCATCTCAAAATTCTGACAAGAAATTATTTGATCCCTTTTTGCATTTTTTGTTTTACCTGGAATCTCTTTGTCCCACACGCATCGTTTGTACAAATAAGTACATGTACCGAATGGGAAATTCAAGCATTGAAGCAACTCGATTCCCGTACCAGATCGTCCAACGTAAATTTACTTTTTTCATTCCCAGAAAAAAAAGCGCAAACTGTGCTTAGCCTCACCAGCAGTTACTTTTAAATACACCCACCAGGCATACTCCGCACCCACCATGGACTTTACATGACTGTATATATACTATATGGGAGCAACATCCGACTATTGTACTACACCGTTATAATTATGATCCCGGCGATGAAAAAGCCATGCTCTGCTGGGTTCTTTTTCACTAGTTCAGTCAACCGGTCCATATGGATGTAGGCCTACATGAATGTGTCGCCATGAATCTGTGACTTCGCTTTTTATATTATGTGGAGAATCTCGAGAAGTAGGTTGTACTGTGGACGCGGTGAAAACGCATCATCCATTAACTAGCTCTCGCTTTATCGGAGTAGCACTGATAAAATCACCGTTCATGATGGCATCGGAAGGCAGTCTAGTATCGGCGGACTCACCACCGACCGTGCAGACAACGATGTATAGTGAAGATGAGAGCAGAAAGTGGTATTCCGTACAACGGCCGGACTTCAAACTTTGTTGCAGACGACTTAGGGACGTGTCCACACCACACGTGAGTAAGCGCCGTGTAGAGCAAAATTAATCCACACGCAGAATACGAAATTTATCAGAAAAATCTCCCCACGAATCATTTTTTCTTTTTTTTTTTTTTTTTGGGGGGGGGGGGGGTAATTTCATGTATTGAGAATAATTGCCAAAATAATGACTGAATATGATCCATGGGGATCCATGGGGATGTATAAGCGAACAAAGCGTGGTAGGGTTGAACTTACAGTAGGCCCTCACTAGGGGCCTACACTCCTCTATATTTGCTGCGAAATTGCAATTGACAGTTCCTCCACAGCTACTGTAAACGCCAACTACGAGGCATTTGCAATAAAATGTACGCAGGCATGATCAGCAATCAGAACCATCTTTAGCCGTCTTTGTGGTCTTGTTTGGAGTTCTTTGATCTATGAGTACTCATGCGTGTATTAACGTGGAACATTAATCACAGGTTATTATGCATGCATGTCTTTTGTTGTTGCTTTCTTTATACCTATAGTGATGCATTGGGCTCTCCTATTGTACAAAGATGAGCGGTGTGTGTGAATGTCTGTCAGATTGCTCTCGAGGGGGTTCGACTGCCATATAGATTACGGAAGTGGTATATGTCACAATCTTTTTGCTAAAGTGTGAGCTGGAACCAGGTGCGTTCATAAATACTCGGGCCAAGTACTGTTATTTAGCGCATCATTTGATGGATTTTGAGTCCTTCCTCAGCGTAACTTGCGTAACTCAGAGTAACTTGCATGTTTCTGTGATTTCAGTGTGACTAACAAAAGACATGGCGAGGGAGCACTCATGACTGTTATGCTCTGTCTCGGGGAGGGTGCCTTCAAATGTCTTTTGTTAATCATAAAGTACTTTAGCAATTCATTGACAAACGAGATCACAACAAGAATCTTGGTTTGAAAGATTTTGTTTGTGTGTGTGTGTGTGTATGTGTGTGGCTGTATACAAGTAATCTGAAGAAAAATAGAAGAAAATTATCTAAAAATACACGGATTATTTGGTAGATATTCGTTTCACCGCAAAAGTGATGTTGAGGGTATTATGAATCAACGCAAATCAACATGCATTTGTATCTCATAAACCTTCAATCTATTACGTATTCATGTAACCGAACATGACCTGTAACTGTAAAAATATTTTGCCATGCCTTGCAGATCAGTGATCCAGATGATCTAAATGTGTAAACTTTTAGTGAAAGCAGACAGGCCTCTCTTTTTCTTTTTCACTTCTTCTATTCTCTCCTGCTATCTCTATGGAAGTCTTCAATCCCTTCTATTTTTCAAATATCTATTATTGTTTGTTTATTTGATAGATACTTTATTTTCTGCAAATCAATATACATAAATTATATAATCATGAACATGTGGTAAACATACAAAGTATATTTAAAACAGAGTCGTCTGACTTGCATAAACAACGATATAAAAGGATATTAATGATATAATATACTGTATGCATGTCTATGCAGCAGGGATTACAATAACAATTGTATTTAAGAAGCGATTATGCAGATGGCCGCCATTGTAAACATTGCTTGAAAAGATGGCCGGCCCGAGTATTAATGATATAATATACTGTATGCATGTCTATGCAGCAGGGATTACAATAACAATTGTATTTAAGAAGCGATTATGCAGATGGCCGCCATTGTAAACATTGCTTGAAAAGATGGCCGGCCCGAGGAAAAGGTAGGGACGTACTAGATTCGTAACAATACAAATTCTGCTACGAAGATAGCAGGGGAAAATAAACTCTGATGTGTGATGGTGGTGAATGTGCGTGCAAGTGCTTGAAAGTGCACAGGGGCAGATAGGCTGGAATTTGGAATAAGAGAAGTGGTTTGCTGGAAGAGGGAACGACACGCGATGTTGCTATCGGGAGATCAACATGAGTGATATAAATTATTCGTGATTAATTCGTATTTGAAGTACACAACTATAATAGAATGTGCTTCTTTAAGTTTCCTTTGAATGAAAACAAGGAGACACACTGTTTCAACTCCTCAGGAAGAGTGTTCCATGTATCCGGACCGTGATGTCTAATCGACTTTTGAGCAAGTAAAAGCTTTAGATTACTTAAATGAAAATCATGGGCACGACGGGTAGGGTATGAGTGAATATGGTCATTGGTTACTAGGGCATTATGGAAAAATGGTAATAAATTTCGAATGCATTTATACATAAATATAGCAGTTAGGTATAAATGTATATCATAGGCCTTTAAAGTTTTTAGGCAATACAATATGGGATCAGTGTGAGCCAACAAAATTTAAATAGTGCATATACGAAGAGCCTTTTTCTCGAGAGGAAAAATTGTGTTCAATTTGGTTTTGCTACAATTGCCTAATACAATATTGCAGTACATTACATATGGTATATAGAAATAAGGTGTTGTATGACATTATTCAAGTTTGATCATTAATTAAGTGTTTTATTCTCCTTAAAGCACCAGTTGCTTTAGATATTGCTGTTGCAATATTCTGAACATGAATATTCCAAGTTAGATTGCTATCTAGGGTCACTCCTAGGAACTTGGTTGAATGCTTCTCAGCAATGTTTATATCATCAATAGAAATACTTTGAGGAAGGGTGGGTTGGGATTGAAACGTATGAAAGTGTATAAAACATGTTTTGTCAATATTCAATGAAAGCTCGTTACTTCTAAGCCATTTCGAGATGTTACTTAGATCCATATTTAATGTATCAACCAGTGTTACAATATCCTTGTGGGAATAAAAAAAAAAACAACGTTGGTGTCGTGTGCAAATAATATGAAGTTCAAACGAGGAGAGGAATTGATGATATCATTAATGTAAATAAAAAATAAACAATTATTTAAACAATTATAATAAACAATTATGTACAAGTGCTGCATGTAAATCAAACTGCATTTAAGCTGTAGCCATTCTGCATTATTCAATGTATTGCTGATACATTTTGCTATGCATTGTAAGGCCAATGAAGAAAAGATACTTTGTTAAGAGCTTCTGTTTATGTATAATATGTACAGTATGGCACCCAAACTATAGATGGAATTTGCCAATAACGTTATAGGTTTTAAGGTAAACAAGCCGGAGCCCCTTCACTGTGTATAATGCCAAAGACATCAGAACAATCATCTAATAAATGATTTTTAAAAAGGTCTACCCAGCCTGTTGAGAATTCTCATAATCTCTCCTATATTCTCCTTTCATATTTCAGCTTCAGGTATGTAACTTGTATTATCATTTTGTTTAAAACACTTTCATAGCTCAAAATTTTCCGGTCTTCGCATTCGAATTGTAATCAACCGTAGAGTGCATTTTCTCTGAAAGGATTTTTACAATTACGATCAGAATACACAACGTATTTTCATATGATTGTATTGTGTTTTTTTTTATTCTTTCAGCCACGATTACCGATCTACCTGTACGTCCTTTATCGATTTATCGTGGCTGCCTACTTCCTCTCGGTTTTGATTACTTACTACGTACTCTTGGGAATGTTTGTGGGCCCGAAGTTCCTCATTTATTTCGATATTTGGACGTTTCTCACAGCCGCGTGCTTTGTTTGCTTTGCCTTCTTGAATGCTGCATTGGATTTTGTGAAGAGCAGGATGAATGCAACGCTTGAAGGTGAATACATTTTAAGGTTGGAGTCGAAAGGGGGTAGGGAAGGGGGACGCTAATACTAAACGAACGATAGGGTATCAAAAGAATAGACAGATGTATTCATCTGTTGATGATATGTTTCTCCTCAATGGTTATCCATGGCAGGTTATAGAAACTTACGTGAGGCTTTTCCATGCTTTACCCTCGACAAAGCTTGATTTCAAGACACAATTTGGAAATGTGATGATTTCATTAATTTCAAAGAATTTATGAAAGTTATGCTGCACTCATGGTCTTTTTTATGATATTCTTTATTTGAATTTCATTCGATATCGACTCATTTTCACAATGAAACTAGTACATGTATGAACAAAAATGAGCAGCTGTATTCTTCTCACTAATGTGCTGCTGAATCACATTCATTTTTAACCTAAAAAATAATATCTTATGCAAATCGTTGGTACCATGTATACAAAAATGATATAAAATTCTGCATAAATCTCATGATAGAAAAAACAAATAAGCTATCTTGATCAACTTGATGGAATTAATCTGTTTCATTACACTTGACAATACAGCATTTCACCTAAACTTATAGCAAACTATAATATTTCATTAATGATTAAAACAAAGACAAAGCATCACCATGCTTTTCAACCATTCTGTAATGGTCTATTATAAATCTGCTGCGTACACGTGTATGGGAAAAAAACATATATATATCTGCAGTAAATTCAGTCAAAGATTTTGCTCAAGGATTCAAATTTTTACCGCGTTTTATACAAAGTCAGATACGCTCAAGAATTTTGGCCCATGCAGCGAATATTTTCCCCATTAAAAACATCGTTTAACGGTGCCTAGAGAAACTCTCTTGTGCGCATGGTATCTTCCAGGGCTACGATTCGAGATCCAGTCGAGATTTTACACGACGCAGTCACAAATGGTAACAGATAAGTTAAACAGAAACGGGATTAATAGTTACACAGATAAAAAAATTCCATGCGAAACGAAGTACAGCGTTTCATCAAAATGCTCAGCTTTTCTCTTTTCAAAATACCCTTTTTCTCTTACGGGAACTTAAAAGTGTAATCGACATTCAGATCGAATTTTGAAAATAAAAATCAAGCAATGGTATACTTTTTGTGTGGGGGTCGTAATTATTGGGAATAAGCAATGTTTATCAAGGTTTTTTTTTTTCATATGCATGTCCATCAAAGAAAAAAAAAAGAACATGGAAAAAGGTCATTGATCATCTACGTTTTTGTTGCTTCGTTTTACATAATGATTTTATTGATTCTTGCTTCGTGCGACATTGTGTTGATCAATGAAATCATATCTGCCTCTCTTAAACTCCTTTCTTTGTACTTTCAGACAAATTTCGGTACCAGATTCAATGGTTTCTCTTCTACGTCACCGCCGTTAATTGCATCCTCGTATCCATTTTTGACTGGTGGTACTGGCTCCATACAGGAATGGAGGAGCATGACGCGGTAGAAGAGCTGTTTATAGTCAGCAGCCTTGACTTACCCATTGCCGTCTGTCTGATTGAAATCTTCCTCACCCTGATCGTCGTCCGCTTCGTACACGTTGTCTACCCACTGTCGTACCTGATCGTGTACTTGCTCTTCGCTGTCATCTACTGGGCGGCTGGGGGAACGGATATTTACGGAAACCACTTCAGTTTTTACTTTCTCGACTTCAAAAACCACCCCGGCATAGCGGCCGCATCCGCGCTTGGTGCGACCTTTGCAGCTCTGTTGGCTCAGGCCATTTTGAAAGGATTGTACGTTCTCCGTGTCCGATGTATGGATAGTAAAAGAACAGATGCCACTCTCCTTACAGAGGAGATGTCACCCGTCGAGCTCGAATCAGTGGCCGAATGAAAGAGTGTGGCCAACTTGGTTCTCGACCTAAAGTGAGGCGCAGTCCTCACGAATAAAAAAAGAAATTAAAAAAAAGAATAATAATATATATATATGAAGAGTTTGTTTGCAAAAACCGATAAGTCCATTTTTGAAGATTTTGAAGTACGGTCTCCGTCCATACTTTTTAAATTATATATTGGTCACTACATATAAAGGCAATTTTTTGAAGTTATGATCAAAAGAAGCAAAAATTTTCTTATTATTCTCTTTATTTTTTTTTAACCTTTAATCGCAAATAACTCCATTTGGCAAATATGGACTTATTGGTTTTTGCAAAAACTCTTCATATATATGTTGTTGTTGAAACCTCCAATGAACTACTTTCACCCAAAACAAACTTTCAAATCACCAAATAAGCTCGTAAATTTTTGTTGAAAAAACGTGAATCTGCATGGTGAATATGCTAATGAGCAAGTCTTGGCGGAGAGTCCGACGTCACCGAGGCACAACTCTTCCCAGCCGTGTTCCGCTCGTTATGCGTACGCTAATTGTTACCCGGATGCATGAAGAAGGTGATGGCTACTAGTATTTGACATTGTTTTTACGTACTGTGTGTGTGTGTGTGTGTAGGTAGGTATTGCGTAGTGTATATGTGACCCTGCACCTCAAAACAAACAAAAAGTCGCCAGACATGAATTTTTAGTTAAGACCATCACCGTTTGATATCTGAGTACTTACAGAAATTCGAGATAGAAATAATATTTCCTTTGAAGAATTAGAGTTTCTTATGCCCAGGCAATCTTCGGTCTGAACGCCAAACTCAGCTAAATGGAGTACTGTGTACATTAGTATGGTAAGAATTCGCGCGCGAGAGTGGTTTGTACGCAAAGTAGTATGCAACACGGACAGAAGCTAGAAAAAGACCGTGCCTATTTGATGTCAAGTACGTGGTATATTTAATTTTAAGATATATCTAAATTTATGCTAACAATATTAATCTATATGAATTATATATAACTAAGCTTGAATTATTTTGTTTGAAATTTTTAAGCTTTAAAATGATGTATAACTCAAATCAAATGGACTCTCCTAACCTATCTAAATATTGGAAAGAAAGCACAAACTCAGGAAAAGTGTGAACTGAGAAAAGAGGCTCTGAAGTACAGTGTCTATTCAAGCGCTTAATCTTTACCAAACCATGCTGGCTGTGCGATGAATGGGACAAAAAAACAGTAAGTAAACCACCAGAGTAAGAACAATGAAGGGATTATCAGATTAAACTGAAATTAAGCATGCCTCATTAACACATTCAGTCCATAATTAATGCCAACTTTCAAAGCAGTAGCGCTATTCTTTCAAAAGTTATTAGAGTTGAAAGTGAAGAGTGTGGACAAGGTTTTTCAGAAATGAAAAAGGGATTCTAAAGACACACCTAATCACACTATTCTACCGAGATAAACTGCTAAAAAACACACTTTCCTGCCCGTTTTATGATACTAAATTTTTAGCATAATGTAAAAGAAGACCCGCTCTTGTAGAAAATATGAAAAAGTCAAGTTCGGCTAGGTTGACCCATTTCACTTATGTTCAGTCCTCACGCAAATTCAGTGTGTGCGACTTTATGTTCGTTTTGAGGTGCACGGTCACATATTCGCACAATACACCTGTGGACGGTACTAAAGTACTACAGATCTACGGTAGATACCCCGGTTCCGTTTGCCCTACACATTCGGCGGCGTCTGGTAAGGCTATCTTTCATCATGCCGATTGATGGCGATGTGTCAAGCAGTATTTTGCTCGAATCGTAGGGAAAATTGCCCAGGAAAATAGTTTTTTCCATCCCAGAACCACAAAATGATCGTGAAAGGTGAGCTGTATGGCTGAGAAATCTCGGTACAACGAAGCTAAACATAAAACTGAAAGCATTCTCGATATCGTGTTGTAACGTTAGGCCTATGCGAGGGCCATTTGAGAAGCATGTTTTGACGTGGACAGGCAAGCTGTGGCCCTCGGTTATAAGCCGAGAAAACTGAAGCTAGCCAGATGCAATCCCGAGCATATTGCTCAGAGTTATAAAACAGAAACACCTCGAGCATCGACTTCGAAGAGAACCGAGAAAAGGAAGCGTAAATGTTAGAGAGATAAGGAAAGTGGATAGCTATGTGTCATTTACGGTGGGGCTGCAGCCGGGGTTGGACTGCAGTACAGTGCCACAGCAAGTGCCGACTGGACCTGCACGGCAAAGTGGAGCGAAATCATATTCCTGCGGTCCCCTGTTTTTACCCTGCCCGGTAGAAGTCATATTCGTTTGATACAGTCAGGCACAGGCGCAGAAAACTGCGCCTGTCGAAAAGCGCCGATTTCTGCTATCATGAATATTATAATGACAATACCCATCATGCCACGCGATGCTCGTAGTGTAAAAGGCATGGAGAAAATTTAGGTGATGAAGACACCTAATCGATATTAATTTCGTACGAAAATTCTAACCTTGACACTTTTCTGATATTTCCTCTGTAGTAAGCCAAATACCTAATCTTGCATAACAATCATTTCTAGGGGAATACAACCTTGACATCTGGCGTAATTCTGGTCAGAATACATAATTAGGTAAATGTTTTTTGAATGACCACCGGTTTGCCCTCTTTTTAGCCTTGTGCAACAGGTGTTGGCTAGTGTAACAGAAATGTACTCCTTCCTATCAGACCTTCCTCTCTCCCTTCTCTCTCATCTTCTCTCGTGGCTTCTTTCCCTTTCTCTCCCCCAGCACAGCCACCTTCCATCTCTCAACGCATCATCTCTTTCCCCCTCTCTCTTCTCTGTGGTACTCTCCCCGGCAGGTTGGGTTCTTATCTCTGTTGAGTAAACATAGGGCAGCAGTTTAAAACAAGGAAAGTGTTGTGAAAGTGCGGCCAGGCTGGGGCCTACCTCGTACCTCCCTGGTCTTGAACTGACCATGGGCAAAGCACAGAGGCAGGGGCTATGCGATAGGTATTGCAGTTTTAGATTAGATTCCAGAGAGACAGAGTTATACAAGAGGGAGCACATAGTTAAACATGAGTTATCAGAGTTAATTGCAGATGATTCTGCAAAGGAAGCAGAACAAGCGTAACATCGTAACAGCAAGGTAATCCCAATGACTCCTACTTCATTCTCAATCTCACTAGCCTATTTCTTGATTTATAAATGAGCTATGGTCAGTGAGGAGAGACCTATATAGCGCATGGTGTTTGTTGGTGAGAGCGTGTGGCTCTGGATGTGTCTGATGCATACTGTATTTCGATATAATTATGGTGATACAGTGCAGTATACACATACATACTATCGTGTTTTGGCAATTTGTCTTGCATACAGTACTTAGTGCACTGCAAATCAGTAAAAAGCAGTAACGGGCGCCTGGTACACAGACGATATCAATGGAACCGACTGTTCGCGGAAACTACGAGAATCGATTGTAGCGGGCACACTTGCTCGGCGCTCGGGCGGATAACCCCAAAGTAGCAGTTTTCTGCGCCTGGCGGGAGGCGCAGTTTTCTGCGCCTGTGCCTGACTGTGATATCTGAGTACTTACAGAAATTCGAGATAGAAATAATATTTCCTTTGAAGAATTAGAGTTTCTTATGCCCAGGCAATCTTCGGTCTGAACGCCAAACTCAGCTAAATGGAGTACTGTGTACATTAGTATGGTAAGAATTCGCGCGCGAGAGTGGTTTGTACGCAAAGTAGTATGCAACACGGACAGAAGCTAGAAAAAGACCGTGCCTATTTGATGTCAAGTACGTGGTATATTTAATTTTAAGATATATCTAAATTTATGCTAACAATATTAATCTATATGAATTATATATAACTAAGCTTGAATTATTTTGTTTGAAATAATAACATCACATATTTTCACATTTTATGATAAAATTACAACTGATCATTTGAACACTTTTTTTTTTTAGAGGCACGGCTGTCAACTTGAGACTAGGGCATCAATGACGTAGCATCTTTTTGCAGGCTCTTCCACGATCGCTTGCAGAAATTATTTTTAAAAAATCGCGTACGGAGACAGTTTTTAATTTCCACGCGTATACTCTTCTTAATTATCAGTACAGTGAAAATCTCATGACTGCCTCCCTTCAAGAAGAAATGCACCCAAAAAAAATGAATAAAATTCAAAAGAAAGAGAAAAATATTCCCTACAGAATGATACAAAATGACAAAAATCGGATAAGAAATAAGTAAGATATGATATTTCGAAATTTTCACATTTTTTCAGAAATTATTTCTTGAAAAGAGCTCAGAAACAGTCCAGGTACTATTATCATTGTCACGAGTGCGAATGTGATGCAATATTCTGAATCCAAAACTATAAAAGCCTATGCACAAAAATATTTAAGAGAAGGTAATTTTTGTGTACATACAGATGATACAGTGAAAAAAATAATCAATAAAAGAAAGCCCGGCAGAAGTCGACCAACAGACGTCATATCTACATGGCGCCAAATAAATTTTTGTCATCAGATAATCACATAATCGTTATAGGCCCTTTGCATGGCGCCCATTGTCAGGAGTAAGCCAGACTCTTATTTTATCACTGATCTCTATAGAAGGTATGTGATGTCATGTGATGTCCCTTCGTGATCTTATCCCTCCGTTCATTTGCATGCTTTCTCCTTTATTTTTCTTTCCTGAACGTGCTCACGGTCGTAAGTTCTGGTTGAGACGGGGTTTAAGGTTTCTGATGTTTTTATGCCTCCGCCACGAAGTGGTGCCGGAGGCATTATGTTTTCGGGTTGTCCGTCCTTCCGTCCGTCCTTCCGTCCGTCCCTCCGTCCGTCCTTCCGTCCGTCCGTAATGAATTTTGTGGACAAGGTAACTATCAAAACCTGTTGAGGTATCCTAATGAAACTTGGCATGTATGTGTATTAGGGGGTGAAGTTGTGCCTATCAACTTTTGGGTGCACACGCTCAAGGTCAAAGGTCAAAAGGTCAAGGTCAAATACATAAAATTTCACTATTTCCACCATATCTATTGAATGCCTGAAGATATTTTCTTGAAACTTAGTGTGTACATGTATTACCCAATTAAGATTCTTTGGTAAAAGTTTGGGTCATGAGGTCAAAGGTCAAAGGTCAAAAGGTCAAGTAAAAATATCAAAACTTCATTTTTTTTTCTCCGTGCCTTGAAAAATTGTTCAAGGTATCTTCATGGAACATAGTATATACATGTACTGACTGGAAGTGATTATCTAGAGAATGTAGGGTTCATCATGGGGTCAAAGGTCAGGGGTCAAAGGTCAAGTGCAACACTTCAAAATTTTACTATTTACCTCATATCTATGCAATGCCTGCAGGGTTATTATTTTTTTACACTTGGTGTATGCATGTGTAACCTAATAGAAATTCTCTTGAAAGTTTTTTTTTTCTTCTTTTTTTTGCCTCAAGGGTCAAAAGGTCAAAGATCAAGTGAAAGTGCTGAACTAACTTTTTCCTCCATATCTCGAAGTGGCTCAAGTTATCTTGAAACTTAGTACATATTATGCATGTTCTACCTGAAAGTGATTATCTTATGAATTTTAGGGTCAAGGGCCAGATGAAAATGGTAACAATTTACTATTCAATTCAGAAATTGCACTTTTTCTCCACACCTAAATGCCTAAATGTATGAATGGGTCAAAGTCAAGTTAAAGTCCTTAAATCCCTAGATACATGCCTATTCATCCAATTAAACCTAGGTCAGGGAAGGTGAACATTCAACACATTTGTGACAAACTTGTCATTTCAATATTTTGCCAATTTTGTAAAAATGTAATCACACATTGTCCACATGTACTATCTAGACCTATTGGGAAAATCATGCATTATGGCGGAGGCATACCAGTCGCCAAAGCGACATTTCTAGTTTGATGATGATTTTTGAGATAATGAGAAAATGTTATGCAAAGAATTTAAACGTTATTTCTTGAAAAGAAATAAAATTGTAACTATGTTGCATTGTTTTTTACAGTTGAGAAATGTATCTATCCCGTCTCTATGTTGTGTGCACATTTTATACAATCATTTCATGATTATTTTCAAGGAATTATTAAATTCTTGGACGCTGCAGCATTTTGAGGAAATTAATAACTGTATATTAATAACAGAACTTATGTGAACCCAAAATGTAGAACGCCCTTCCTGCTGAATGAGAAATTTATTTAGGTTTGACACGTTCAAATTCAGGTTTTGTTTTTTGTTGGAATATTCCGTCGTTACTATAAAAAAATAAACACAATAGATAACCTTGCTTTCAAGTCCAGTGATTATCATTATCTTGTCGGTCACCAAACTGTATACACGGATCGTATTCTATTGAGCTGTATCTGACATGCTGGATACACATTGTCTTCCTAGGTTCGTTACCCTTTTGTCCCGTGTTGTTTATTTCCTTGGGTTTCCATATTGTTGTTTGAACTTTGTCTCCGTTTCTTTGTGTGTGTATGTGTGTGTTTGTGGGTATGTGTGTGCATGGCTGTGTGTGTGTGTGTCTGTGTCATTTTGTAGCATTGCTTTACTTGTACCTCTCTCTTTTCTCATCGTTTATATGAATACATACGCATATGATATACGAAATACGACCTTTGTTTCGTTTTTAGTCAGGGAACTTGCTACATGTACAAGCTCAACTTTTTATTTGCAAGTTCCATACATATTCCTTTATACTACTTATTGCTATTACAACTCACATATTTGTATATAACTTGTATCGATTATTATGTACATGTATGTGCAGGTAGGCCTATTATATGTTATATGCTTCTGTGCTATTGTATGTATTTGTGTTTGCTTTATACACGAACCAGTTCATTCTCTTGTACAAACTGTCAGTGTTATTTTGACTATTTTTGTATTATTAGGATATGAAAATAAAATTAACAAAAAATAACAGACTAATTCATGACAATCGTAAAATTGTCATTGCTCAGTTTCATTTTGCATGTATATGTACGAATGTGAGAATGAGTTTAGAGGGAGAATGGTTGTATAAGGATTATTTTCATATAAGTGATATGCCTGAAGACTTTGACAGCAAGAGGAGGTAAGTCCTTTGGTGCTTATTGGAGATATTTGCAATTTGACGAAGTTGCTGAAAAGCAAAGACAAGACTATAATAAAATGGGATATTTCCAATCGCTGCAGCTCAAAGAATATTCCTTGTTACGTAACAACTGAGGTATTACTGGAAAACTTTTATTTTGCTCTGATGATGGACTCACTGTAGAATGTTAGGAAGGTCGCTTATGTGTTTTTTCTTTCCACCATGACCGATCGATGCACATCACAGGGTGATACTGAAGAGTAAAGAAATAACGTCATGCCATTTTCAGAAAATTGTCCTACCCCGACTTTCGGGACCTTTTGTTGTAGCGGGCCACAATGTGATAATACACTGTAATGCATCATGTTTTATATTCTAGTGCATAAATACGAATAGAAATAAAGTTATGATGATGATAACAACAGGGTAATTATGAGAAAAAATGAGATAATGAAGATAAAAGCGATGGTGGTGATGATGAAGGTAATAGGAATGAAATGAAATGATAGACACGGAAACATTCCGTATATTTGTTGTAGTTTTAAATCCTATTTACAGGAAAAAAAAGGATGTGATCAAACAAAACAAAATCTATACTCAGATTCAATGTTCATAGATTGCAAGCTGACAGTAACATAGTTTTCAATCTAGCCTTCAAACAATATAACGTTTTACATAATTTAAAATAATCTGTAAAATAACGTTTGTGATTATTCCAAGTTTAAGTTTTTATCAATAAACATGCCTAGAAATCTAATAGAACTGATAATGATATATGATGATGTTCATTAGATGGGGAGGTACAGGTTTGTCCTTGGTCGCTTTACTCCTAAATCGAAATGACGATGTGTCTTAACAGTATAATCAACAGTGATAGGACATACTTGAACAGTTTGATATGAAAAGGAACTGACTCAATTCTTCTTAGTTTAAGATATTTGCTTTTGTATCTGATAATAACAAAGAAAATATAGGATACTTGTAATCATAATATAGTATATTATGTAGTAAGTGAAGTATCACTCAAAAGGTTTTATCTATAAATGATGGACTTTTAGTTAATGATAAGAACTGTAGCGCTTAACCCATTCTGCGATTAAAGGCATAATTTACCATTTGCAGATGAACCAAAAACCCAACATTACTCCTTCAAAATAGTTCTTAAATGTCAGTTAGGGATAGAAACAATCGGTATAAAAATTTGACTCAGTATAATCTATGTTAAGTTTTTTTTTGAATAACGCAAAATGTGTACAATAGTTTTAATAAGAATGTTTTAAGACTAAACCTTCTACAATTATGCTCTTTTTTTTAGAAAGATAGTGATATCTCCTTATATTTTATGCTTTATTTCAAAAATTTCGTATAGTAGGATGTTTTGTGATACAGCTGACATAGACATATACATCAAATATAATACCTTGAACATTTTTTTTAAATCACTGCTCCCAAAGGTAAATAATACCTTTAAAGTCTTCATGTTTTGAAAGTGATGATGGCATTTTGGTAAAAGTTTTCGGTTGAATGGAAAATTACAAAGGAAAAGATTAGCCAGAAATAGTCCTCTTGTCTAAAACATGAAACTTTGATTACCTTAGATACTTCTCATGAAAATAAGTTGGTCGTTCAATTCAAAACTTATGTAGAGACTGTTATCAATTCAATATACCTTAATTCAAAGTGTGGTGAGCAGTCTCATGTTCAGTCAAAATCGCGAAGAAAACCTGTCAAGTGCAGTGATACGGAAATGATCAATAATCCCCCCCCCCATGTTGTCTATACTTGCCTGTTCAAAATCGCAAAATTCTCATTGAAATTCTCATGAGTGAGAAGTGCATTTTTGCTACAGCCTGTCATAACCCGGATCTCGGACATTTCTCTTTTTATGCTTCGTCTTCTTCTTCCTTTTCTTTCCTCTTTATTCAAATTTTGCCGTCATCTGCATTGTATATGCGCATCTAAATATATCTCCTATACAAAAACCAATTCGCATTTTGTTGGCTTATGTTATGTGATGTGAAAACAATATATAAGAAAATAGAATACAATGTCTCAGCATTAAATTATTATTTTCCCCAGACTGTCTTTCTTTGTCCTGAAGTTTTAAAACTGTTAGTAAAATAAAAGAAAAGTGTTAGTAATAAAATATATCTCAGCATATTATTTTCCTCACACTGTCTTTCTTTGTCCTGAAGTTTAAAACTATTAGTAAAAAAAGTTTTTGTGAGAATTTATCATCTCAAAATTCTGACAAGAAATTATTTGATCCCTTTTTGTATTTTTTTTTTGACCTGGAATCTCTTTGTCCCACACGCATTGTTTGTCCAAATAAGTACATGTACCGAATGGGAAATTCAAGCATTGAAGCAACTCGATTCCCTTTCCAGATCGTCCAATGTAAACTTACATTCTTCATTCCCAGAAAAAAAAAATAATGCGCAAACTGTGCTCAGCGTCACTAACAGTTACCTTCAAATACACCCATGCACCAGGCATACTCCGCACCCACCATGGACTTTATGTTACTGCATATATGGGAGCGACATCCCACTTGTGTATTACACCGTTATGATTATGATCCCGGCGATGAAAAAGCCATGCTCTGCATGTTTGATTTTCACTAGCTTAGTCAACCGGTCCATATGGATGTACATGAATATGTCACCATGAATCTGTGACTTGGATTTTGAGATGTTACTGAGAATCTCGAGAAGTAGGTTGCACTGTGGAAGCGGGGAAAACGCACCATCCATTAACCCTCGCTATCGGAGTAAGATTGATAAAATCACCATTCATGATGTCTTCGGAAGGCAGTCCAGTATCGGAGGACTCACCACCGGCCGTGCAGACAACGATAAGTAGTGAAGATGAGAGCAGAAAATGGTACTCCGTGCAAAGGTTGGACTTCAAACTTTGTTGCAGACGACTTCGGGACGTGTCCACACCACACGTTAGCTTGCGCCGTGTAGAGAGAAATAACTCCACGCGCAGATTATGAAGTTTTTCAGAAAAATCTCTCCACGATTTGCTGCGACAGTGCCTTCCACAGCTACTATAAACGCCAACTACAAGGCATTTGCATTACAATATACACAGGCATCACCAATCAGAACTATCTTTAGCCGTCTTTTTGGTCTTGTTTGGAGTTCTTTGATCTATGAGTACTCATGCGTGTATTAAAATGGAACACTAATCACAGCAACAAAGCATAGAGGTTGTAATGTATGCATGCCTTTTGTTGTTGCTTTCTTAATACCCATAGTGATGCATTGGACTCTCCTATTGTGCAAAGGTGAGGTGTGTGTGTAAATGTCAGATTGCTCTCGAGGGGATTTTAGACTGCATATAGATTGCGGAAGTGAGAATGTCACAATTTTTTGCTAAAGCGTTCATAAATACTCGGGGCATTCAGTGCTGTTGTTTAGCGCATCATTTGATGTATATTTGAGTCCTTCCCCTCGACTCAGCATAACTTGCATGTTTCTGTGATTTCAGTGTGACTAACAAAAGACATGGTGAGGGAACACTCATGACTGTTATGTTCTGTCTCGGGGAGGGTGCCTTCAAATGTCTTTTGTTAATCATAAAGTACTTTAGCAATAATACATTGACAAACGAGATCACAACAAGAATCTTGGTTTGAAAGATTTTGTGTGTGTCTGTGTGTGTGTGTGTGTGTGTGTGTGTGGCTGTATACAAGTAATCTGAAGAAAAATAGAAGAAAATTATCTAAAAATACATGGATTATTTTGTAGATATTCGTTTCACCGCAAAAGTGATGTTGAGGGAATATAATTATTATGAATGAACTCAAATCAACATGCATTTATATCTCATAAACCTTCAATCTATTACGTATTCAGGTAACCGACCATGACCTGTAACTGTAAAAATATTTTGCCATGCCTTGCAGATCAGTGATCCAGATGATCTAAATGTGTAAACCTTTAGTGAAAGCAGACAGGCCTCTCTTTTTCTTTTCCCTTCTTCTATTCTCTCCTGCTATCTCTATGGAAGTCTTCCATCCCTTCTATTTTTCAAATATCTATTATTGTTTGTTTATTTGATAGATACTTTATTTTCTGCAAATCAATATACATAAATTACATAATCATGAACATGTGGGAAACATACAGAGTATATTTAAAACAGACTCGTCTGACTTGAATAAACAACGATATAAAAGGATATTAATGATATAATATGTGACCGTGCACCTCAAAACGAACATAACGTCGCACACACTGATCTTGCGTGAGGACTGAAAATAAGTGAAATGGGTCAACCTAGCCGAACTTGACTTCTTCATGTTTTCTGAAAGAGCAGGTCTTCTTTTACATTATGCTAAAATTTGGTATCATAAAACGGGCAGGAAAGTGTGTTTTTTCAGCAGTTTATCTCGAACATTTTTGGTAGAATAGTGTGATTAGGTGTGTCTTCAGAATCCCTTTTTCATTTCTGAAAAACCTTGTCCACACTCTTCACTTTCAACTCTAATAACTTTTAAAGTATAGTGCTTCTGCTTTGAAAGTTGTCATTAATTATGGACAGAATGTGTTAATGAGGCATGCTTAATTTCAGTTTAATCTGATAATCCCTTCATTGTTGTTACTCTTGTGGTTTACTTCATGTTTTTTGTCGCATTCATCACACAGCCAGCACGGTTTGGTAAAGATTAAGCACTTGAATAGACACTGTACTTCAGAGCCTCTTTTCTCAGGTCACACTTTTCCTGAGTTTGTGCTTTCTTTCCAATATTTAGATAGGTTAGGAGAGTCCATTTGATTTGAGTTGTACATCATTTTAAAGCTTAAAATCTGCTCTTTCAGAATATGGTCTTAACTAAAAATTCATATCTGGCGACTTTTTGTTTGTTTTGAGGTGCAGGGTCACATATACTGTATGCATGTCTTTGCAGCAGGGATTACAATAACAATTGTATTTAAGAAGCGATTATGCAGATGGCCGCCATTGTAAGCATTGCTTGAAAAGATGGCCGGCCCGAGGAAAAGGTAGGGACGTACTAGATTCGTAACAATACAAATTCTGCTGCGAAGATAGAAGGGGAAAATAAACTCTGATGTGTGATGGTGGTGAATGTGCGTGCAAGTGCTTGAAAGTGCACAGGGGCAGATAGGCTGGAATTTTGAATAACAGAAGTGGTTTGCTGGAAGAGGGAACGACACGCGATGTTGCTATCGGAAGATCAACATGAGTGATATAAATTATTCGTGCTTAATTCGTATTTGAAGTATACAACTATGATAGAATGTGCTTGCTTTGAATGAAAACAAGGAGACACACTGTTTCAACGGGGTCATCCCACGAGACCGACATCAATAAATGGTCCATGAGTCATACAGCCCACGAGTTATACGGCTCAGGAGTCATACAACCCATGAGTTCGACACTACGCACAAAAGGCTCATGAGACCGACACTAAGCTAACACAGCCCACGAGACCGACAATAAGCAATAAAGACTCACGAGACCGACACTAAGCAAAGAAAGCCCACGAGACCGACACTAGGCAAAGAAGGCCCACGAGATCGACACTAAGCAAAAAAGGTTCACGAGACGGACACTATTGAAAGCAAAGAAAGCCCACGAGACCGACAGTAGGCAAAGAAGGCCCACGAGACCGACAAGATAAATAGCGCCATCTACATGTCAATTACCTGTACAGGGTGTTCAATGAACGGAAAAATAACATCCTCGCGGGTGTAATTTCGTCACGCGATCAAGTGATAGATGGTAACCATGTACATAATGAACGACATCAAATATGTATTTCCACATAGTCCATGGGGCAGGTCTGTCAGGGAGCGACATTGTTATCAATTAGAAAAGTAGAATTGCATTCTTCATCCCCTTCCCCCCTCCCCCCCCCCCCCAAAAAAAAAGAGAAGACAAAAAAACACATGGTCAAATGAATTGATAAAAGAGGACAAGAACAATGTTTGGATTGATCTTACAGCTTTGATAATGCCATCGTGCTACTTTCAATAGGCTTCCCTAGTTTTTAGCTAGAAGATGGACATGATGTACTTTTTACCTCTTCTCTTTCTCTATTCACTATTTTCTTAGGCTATATTAGATATCCTACCCCCCCCCCCTGCTTAGACGTTTTGGAGTAAGATCTATTTGTAATTTTCTCTGTAACTATAATGTAAGTAAATCAACTGATTAAAACGTTTTATATCGTAGGGATTTGCCTCGATTTGTGGCTTGTTTTATTCTCCTCCAAAACAGTATATTTTTCGTGAAATACAATAGCTGTTTTCATGGATGCATCTGTTCTTTTTTTTTTCCGAATCCAAATCGAATATATTATAGGACCTATATGAGAAATTGTCATGTTTTTAATCATTTACTGCCATCACATTTCGTGATGTTTTTTTCCTTGATAATCTGATTCGTCGATCCAATGCAGATTAATATCATAGTAAAACAGTATCTCATAAGATCCCAAAATCCGTGAAGTATAGCTAAAACCACTTATCTCTCATCAATTCAATGTATTGTATTTGCATTAAAAAATGTATATGCTTTATTTTCTTCCTAATTCGTTGACTTGTATTAAATTCTTGTCTGCAGCTCCACCTTCTCATCATGTAATTTAAGTGATGTTAATTTGCCAGTTCTGTGATGAGTTTTCCACAAGCAACCGCCCACAAGATTAAAAACGCAATGATTTTGGTAGCCACTTTGTTTATACAGATTAAATTGAATTGCACTAACAATTTTCCTTACAAGCCGTTTTTTTTTCTCTATTCAACCCATAAGCATACTCGAATCATGGCAATTTTCACTCTATAAAATGCCTCTCGATGATCCCACTAGAATATAATAACAATCACCAAAGGCAGATCTCTCTCTTTCTCTCTCTCTTTTTATTGGGGGGGGGGGGGGCTGGGAGTAGGAATATATAAGAGAGGTCAAAGGGTTAACATGCAAACGAGGTTTTCTTGGCATCTTTAGTTAATGTGGAAAGATCTGTTGCACACTTTTACTGAATTTTGTTCACTTTTTTTCCACAAACACACACCCACGCAAACACAATTAAAGATCCTGATCATTTCAGGGAGTGGAGGAGGGGGGGGGGGGCAACTGATGGGGTAACACCATGGCAACTCTTCTTTTCTATCTCTCATATCTTCCTTATGCTATTATCAGGACACCCTATACAATTTATTGGTCTATAGGTGGCGCTGTTCATCCTGTCGGTCTCGTGGGCCTTCTTTGCTTAGTGTCGGTCTCGTGAACCTCTTTTGCGTAATGTCGGTCTCGTGAGCCTTGTATGCGTAGCGTCGGTTTCGTGGGCCTTTTAAGTGTAGTGTCGGTCTCGTGGGCTTTGTTTGCCTAGTGTCGGTCTCATGAGCCTTTTGTGCGTAGTGTCGGTCTCGTGAGCCGTACAACTCCTGGGCTTATTTTACTTGATGTCGAACTCGTGGGCTGTATAACTGGTGGGCTGTATGACTTGTGGGCTGTATGACTCGTGGGCTGTATGACTTGTGAGCTGTATAACTTGTGGGCTGTATGACTCGTGGGTGTCGGTCTCGTGACGTGCACCCGTTTTAACTCCTCAGGAAGAGTGTTCCATGTATCCGGACCGTGATGTCTAATCGACTTTTGAGCAAGTAAAAGCTTTGGATTACTTAAATGAAAATCATGGGAACGACGGGTAGGGTATGAGTGAATATCGTCATTGTTTACTAGGGCATTATGGAAAAATGGTAATAAATAATTTCGAATGTATTTATACGTAAATATGGCAGTTAGGTATAAATGTATATCATAGGCCTTTAAAGTTTTTAGGCAATAAAATATTGGATCAGTGTGAGCCAAAAAATTTGAATGTGTGCATATACGAAGAGCCTTTTTCTGGAGAAGAAAAAATTGTGTTCAATTTGGTTTTGCTACAGTTGCCTAATACAATATTGCAGTACATTACATATGGTAGAAATAAGGTGTTGTATGACATTATTCAAGTTTGATCATTAATTAAGTATCTTATTCTCCTTAAAACACCAGTTGCTTTAGATATTGCTGTTGTAATATTCTGAACATGAATATTCCAAGTTAGATTGCTATCTAGGGTCACTCCTAGGAACTTGGTTGAATGCTTCTCAGCAATGTTTATATCATCAATAGAAATACTTTGAGGATGGGTGGGTTGGGATTGAAACGTATATGAAAGTGTATAAAACATGTTTTGTCAATATTCAGTGAAAGCTTGTTACTTCTAAACCATTTCGAGATGTTACATAGTTCCGTATTTAATGTATCAACCAGTGTTACAATGTCCTTGTGGGACTAAAAAACGTTGGTGTCGTGTGCAAATAAGATGAAGTTTAAACGAGGAGAGGAATTGATAATATCATTAATGTAAATAAAAAATAAACAATTATGTAAACAATTATAATAAACAATTATGTACAAGTGCTGCATGTAAATCAAACTGCACTTAAGCTGTAGCCATTCTGTATTTTGCAATGTATTGCTGATACATTTTGCTGTGCATTGTAAGGCCAATGAAGAAAAGATACTTTGTTAAGAGCTTTTGTTTATGTATAATATGTACAGTATGGCACCAAAACTATAGATGGAATTTGCCAATAACGTAGGTTTTAAGGTAGACAGCCAGAGCCCCTTCACTGTGTATAATGCCAAAGACACCAGAATAATCATCTGATAACTAATTTTTTAAAAGGTCTAGCCAGCCTGTTGAGAATTCTGATAATCTCTCCTATATTCTCCTTTCATATTTCAGCTTCAGGTATGTAACTTGTATTATCATTTTGTTTAAAACACTTTCATAGCTCAAAATTTTCCGGTCTTCGCATTCAAATTGTAATCAACCGTAGAGTGCATTTTCTCTGAAAGGACTTTTACAATTACGATTAGAATACACAACGTTTTCTCATATGATTATATTGTTGTTGTTTTTTTTTTTCTTTCTTTCAGCCACGATTACCAATCTGCCTCTACATCCTTTATCGATTTATCGTGGCTGCGTACTTCCTCTCGGTTTTGATTACCTACTACGTACTCTTCGGAATGTTTGTTGGCCCGAAGTTCCTCATTAATTTCGATATTTGGACGTTTCTCACAGCCACGTGCTATGTTTGCTTTGCCTTCTTGAATGCTGTATCGGATTTTGTGAAGAGCAGGATGAATGCAACGCTTGAAGGTACAATTATTGTTAGGTTGGAGTTGAAAGGGGATGGGAAAGGGGGAGATATTTTATTTCTCTGTTGATGATTGTTTCTCCTCCAAGGTTATCGATGGCAACATTTATAGAAACTCACCTGAGACTTTTCCGTGCTTAACCCTCGACGAAGCTTTATTTCAAGACAGAATCTCTGTCCCTCGGATAGGACATAAATGAAGGTCCCGTGTATGAGAGAGTTTCATTTCATTAATGTCAAAGAAGTTATGAAGCTTATACTGCACTCATGGTCTTTTTAATGATATATAATTTCATTTGATATCGACTCATTTTCACCAAAAAACTAGACATGTATGAACAAAAATGAGCAGCAGTATTCTTTCACTAATGAGGGTGTTGCTGAATCACATTTCTGTTATGCTTAAATATAATATTTAATGCAAATCGTACCATGTATACAAAAGTGCTATAAAATTCTGTTTTAATCTCATGATAAAAAAACAAACAAATAAGCTATCTTGATCAACTTGATCGAATTAATGACTATCCCTTCCATTTACCCTTGACGATACAGCATTTCACCTAAACTTAAAGTAAACTGTAATATTTTATGAATTATCAAAACAAATACAATGCATCACCATGCTTTTCAACCAATCTGTAATGGTCTATTATAAATCTGCTGCGTACACGTGTATGGGAAAATGAAAAATATGATTGCATTAAATTCAGTCAAAGATTTTACTCAAGGATTCAATTTTATACCGCGTTTGATACAAAGTCAGACACGCGCAAGAATGTTTGGACCCTGCAGCGAATATTTTCCCCCTTGAAAACATTGTTTAAAACGAAGCCTTTAAAAACTCTCTTGTGCACATGTTATCTTTCGGGGGTGGCGGCACAGAAACGTTGTTAGCGCTAACAGCGCACTAACAGCACTGATAGCGACGATTTGGCTGCACAGGAACGTGCTGTTAGTCACATTCACTAACAGCGCTGTTAGCCTAACATCGCGAGGCCGCACGGACGCTCACAACAGTGGTACTGTTTTATCAACTCACTAACAGTGTCAGGGGCACCGATAGTGCCAATGTTAGTGAATAATTTCTTGCGTGCGCTGTAACTTCAGTTGTTTCCTTTTTCTTTAAACCATGTGGACATACTTCAAAATAGATCAACCTAGACCTAATTAAGATTGTGGCGGGTAGTGGGCGACTTCGATTTTGCTGCTTAGACTTTTTCGTGAAATTCTCTTTATATTTTCCTTATATCGTTCTACGCATATTATTACACACTGCAGCAGTCTTTTCATCCAGCAGTGATTTTCCGATTTTCTCCAAACTTCCACTTATCATATCAATGTGTTCTACTAGTATTGCTGCATTCACTCAATCCACATTTCATCGCCGGTCACACGAAGCGACGAATCCCTCAGGTTTGCGTAAGAATGACAATTCGAGAAAATTGCGTTTGAAGTTAACCCATTTTTGACTTATGGTTGCTACACTTTCATGTCTATAATTTCCAATTATTTTGTAGTACATCAGACTTCAATTCTTGCTCTAACTTGTGAAGTTTTTATCGAATTGTATTGTTGACAAATAAGCGGGAAATCGTCAAAGAGCTGCATGCATGTATTTTCGGTCTGCAAAGAACGTTGTCATTTTCCATGTGTGTACATATGTACATGTACATTGAGCGTTGTCATTGTCAACATATGTATTACATAGTACGCGCACTGTGCGCGCGGTCGATGAAAATTACACGCAAGTCAATGCGCACTGATTCGTTGGTTCGGTGACCGCACATACTAGTACGCGCGGTCACCGAACGTCGAATCGCCTGATTGTTTAACACACGCGTCTATGGGGAAAACAAATAATTTTCACAAATGGAATTACATACTTCTACAAAAGTGATAACTAAGTAAAAATTACACTGAATTACACACTGAGAATTTCAGAATATGTAGTATGGAATATCTATTATCGAAATGATTGAAAATCTCAAAATCGAAAATTTGACCGAAAATCGAGTGATCCGTCGGTTCGTGTGACCGGCGACGATTTGTAGGTGGACTTGTCCTTTAATAGTGAAATAGGCTTGATACCCATTAAAGGCAATGATGATGAACTTTATTATTACAAATATCGTATGCATTATGTAACTAGAAATGCCGCTATGGCGACTGGTTGCCTCCGCCATTATGCGTAGCTCTCCCAATATAGGTCTACAGTCCGTCTTGACATGGTAAGATGGCAATTTCACATAAAAGGTAAAGAAATAAAATGACATGTTTGTCACATATGTGTTGAGTGTGTTTCTTTTCCTTGAAATGCGTTTCAATTGAATTAATGTCTAACCATCTGTGTAGCATCATTGCACAATGCTTCCTGACAAGCATTTTGCCTCATAAAAATATAGTAGGCCTACTCCATGTAACATTTAATCCTTCGTCAGTGTACGTGGAACTTTTTTTTTTTGGGGGGGGGGGGCGTTGGTATACAAGGTTAGGATTACGAGGTGTTTTTTTTTGTGTGTGTAGGTGTTTTGGTGTTTCGTTGTATTCGTATAAAAGATAGGGCCTCATCCACGTCAAGCCCCGGTTAAATGACTGTACGTTCCCCTGGGGTATTAATCTCTTCTTTGTTCACACATGAACAGAGTATGTGTGAACATAACTTATGTTACTTTGTTTTATACGTTACATGTATTAGGAATTGATGTTTTTATAGTATTGAGAAATTATAGTATTGATTTGTATGTTGTACTCTCCTTTTTTCATCTTGCTCATCACTTCGTTTTCCATTTGTTATTGTTCATGGAGAAAGGATATGTGGAAATAAATGCCAAACCACACCACCAATGCAAATTCTCTTCGCTTTACTCTGCGCCATGATCAATTCAAATACAGTTCTGCAGGGCCGTTGGAAACGGGGGGGGGGGTGCTTTTTTCACCCGCAGGAAGACATAAGGATTAGAGCCTTCATAGAGTGTCACCACTCTAGGCCCCCACCCCGGAAGTGGAACTAGAAAAAAAATATTTGAGCGCCGTGAGGCCTTTGTTTTGCCATGAAGTCCTTTTTTTTTCGTTTATTTTATATCATTTTTGCTTGTCAGCCGAAGAAATACGGAAGTGCAATAAGAAAGATGCGCTGAGGACTTCTCATTAATTCATTTTTTAAATTTTTATTTATTTGTCTATTTTTTTTTTTTTTTTTTGGGAAACGCTACAGGACATGAATTATTCATAAGTTGAGCTGAAAGACTGAAATGCGCATGCGCGTGGACAATGAACGCCACATGCACATGATGCTGCAGCGAGCTAGCTAGCTACTAGTACCTGTGTATGAGTGTGTGTGTGTGTGTGTGTGGTTGTGTGTGTGTATGTGTGTGTGTTGCGCACAATGGTTGCGCATGTATATGGAGAGTTGCAAAAACCGATAAGTCCATATTTGTCAAATGGAGATATTTGCGATTAAAGGTCAAGAAAAATAAAGGGAATAATAAGAAAATTTTTGCTTCTTTTGACCATAACTTCAAAAATATACTCTTTATGCGCACTTCAAAATTTCAACTCAACTTATGAATAATTCATGTCCTGTAGCGTTTCCATGTACGAAAAAAATATTCGCTGCCCGGAATGGTGTGACACGGCCTTTGTGAAGTGATCCTCTTGACATGATTTATAGGTGTGGTGTGTAAAATATTGGGGCAATATGCCATATCTTTTGACCTTTGACATTTTAATACGCTGTTGGTGGGAGGTTTTAGCGCTATCATGTCACTAACAAATCGGTCACTAACAGCACGGGCAAAATGATCACACAGAAAGCGCTGCAATGCCCCAGTCACACAGTGCTTTACGATGGGTTACGTCCTCCGCTAACTGATACGGGTGAGTGCACGCAGGGGGACGCAGCGTGGACGCAGGCATCCGCAGGTTCGTATGTAGACGTAACTGTCCGTAACTAATCCGTAAAGAAAAGCAAAATGACTGCTCCAAGCCTGCGAAATTTTGAACATTTCAAAGTTTCGCAGAGAGACTCAAAGGATGCAGACTTACGTAACTAAACGTAACTATTCGTAACTGAACGTAACTATCCTTAGCCTGGACGCAGGCCATCCGAAAAAGATTTTACCTTCCGTCCATTTGCATTCATTTGCGTCCACCGTAAGTATCCGAAATTAACCGCAACTTGACGTTTCACAACACTTTCTTCGGCTTACGGATATTTACGGACAGTTACGGATGCCTCGGACGATTACGTCCTTTGACATTTTCCGGTTTCCATTCGCATGGGAACAGAAGCTCATGGAAAACCATACAACCCGTGTTGCCAAGCCTCATCGCGTTTACTTCAAGGAATACTGCAACAAAGTTGTACTTGGCCGGGGAAGGTGTGGGACAGCTATAAACTATTCAAAATGAGGACTAATTTACTATTTCTGTATAGTTTTTCCCACTTTACACTCCATGGAATGTGTTTTATATTTTTAGTATTTAAAATGGGTGTGGGAAGGTGTGTTCCAAAGTCTTAGTGGCTTTTTTTTTTTCTGGAAATGTATTAAACATTACTGTCTTTATCATAACAATCTACTTAATATTTCATTTTCATTTCATTTCATTTCATTTTATTTCACTTATTTTAATATTTCTCAATGAATAATAATAAAAAAATACATCAAATGTAAAAAAAAAATTGAATAATAAATGATATCCAGGTACGGGACGCGAAATATTTTTTTCGTACATGGAAACGCTACAGGACATGAATTATTCATAAGTTGAGCTGAAATTTTGAAGAGCGCAAGCGCGTGGACTTAAATTCTATAGCTCGGCCAATTTGTACACGAATGAACGGACTCGCATATTGTACATACAGTGTACATTACATACAGTACATACGATTCGCAGTTCTTATGAGCGCCCTACGTAACCCCGCTGGTAAATATGCGGGGAGCAGACAGCATCGTAATTGTCAGCGCAGCCAAGGCAGCCTGGCGTGGCGAGCATGAGCGAGCATGCAGGGTTCGAAGAAAGTGCAGTCGATTGTTGGAAGCAGGTACATACGCAGCTCGCGTGAAATGAACAACTTTACAAGCTACAACCTAACCTACAGCCATAGGCTTGGAATCGATGCCACATTACCACTATTCGTACATGCATAAATGGCCAAATAAGAGTTCTTCCGAAATCTTTCGCACGCCTTTTTTTTTTTTTTTTTTTTTTTTTGTCGATCGGGTCCTCGTATTCGTAAATAAACCGCTACCACACAACAATAGGCCTACTTCGTACTTGGCTATGAAGCGAATGTGCATTCACAATCGACTTCTCAGTGATGCCAGTGATTTGAGCATCGCGAGTGCACTTTTGAAATACAACGATAAGATCATGACCAATCCACATGTAAACTAAAAATAGTAAATCGAACTTCAGTAGAGTCTAGTTCTGCGTTTTCAAATCGATTAGTCAATTAGACGTTATATGTGAGCGCGATTGTATCCAATGTACAGAGTGCGACGTGTGTGCAATGAGACGTGTGTTTGATCGCAAGCGACAGTGCAGTTTCCTGCAGCAGCAATTGTCCGATCGTACGCACCTCGTGAGTGCAGTGACATGTTTACGAACGATCAACGAACATATACATGCGCAACCATTGTGCGCAACAAACACACATACACACACACACACACACACACACTCATACACAGGTACTAGTAGCTAGCTAGCTCGCTGCAGCATCATGTGCATGTGGCGTTCATTGTCCACGCGCATGCGCATTTCAGTCTTTCAGCTCACCTTATGAATAATTCATGTCCTGTAGCGTTTCCAGGTACGAAAAAAAAAAAATATTCGCGTACGGGACATAATATTACAAAATGAAACAGGGCCTATACATAATATCCAGGAAGGAGACATACATAAATTACTGCAAACGTATAAAACATAGTTGTCGATCTATAAAAGTTGGAATATAGGAATGAATGCTAAAGAAATATGAAGGAACCTACTTACAAGCAAGCTTGTGGAGCGTAGGTCAAAATTTAATTCGAGCTACATATTGAGATGAGCATTGGTTACACAAATGACCGAAGCATAGAGAAAAAAAAAATATGAAAAAATCCAAATATACAGGGATATACAAATGCTTCTCTCATGTAGGTCTGGGGTCAGATATAACCAGTAAGTAATAAATATCACCGCACAATTACAGCGTAAACACAGTTTGTCTATCCATGACTGTTAATTATATTTTCCTACTCTACTGTTAAACTTATCGATATGTAATTTATCTTATTTGTGTTAAACTTATGTTATGTATTGTGTACATTTATGATGAATATTCATATTTGAGTTGCACAAATAAAATTCAAACCTCATGTTTAAAAATTATTTTTTCTTTTATTACTGTAAAACAAATTAGAGGAATACTACAGGTTTTCACAATTTGTACGTAACTCAATTTCACTTTTTCCCAGTGTATAAAATAAGACAGTCCAATATGTGATAAACTTTCAGTCATAATTACATTGAATGAGCAGGGATCGTCAGAGAAAACCACAGTGTCCATAATTATTCATAACAATTTCTATCTATCCGTAACTATCCGAAAGATATCCGCAACTCTCCGGAAATATTCGCAACTCTCCGCAAGTGTTCAAAACTATTCGGAAGTTTACGCAGGTTAAAAGAACAAATTACGTTCCAATTCATAAAATAATCCGCAAGTATTCGCATCTGGTCGTATCTGTCCATTTCATCCGCACTTTTTCCCGTATGTTTTGTAAAAATTTTCCATGTGACGGCAAGGGATCCGCGGGAGATAACGCCGGACGCTGGGCATTATGTGACTTGGGCCTAAAGAGCGCATACGCACACAAACATCTTATCCGTTCATGGATTTGAAATTTGTGCGCATGTGATGTGTTCGCATGCACTGGCTGTAGTGTTCAGTGTATGTAGCTCTCCCAAGGTCCTCTCGACCGAGTCACATTCAGTCATCAATTCGAACAGAAAGGGACTATTTGCAGAACCAAACGTTGCCCGAAGCCCGTTTTCAATACTTCAACTTAATTGGTAAGTCTTCAAATTTAAGAAATTTTTGGATTTTAAGTTGACATTTACCTGCGGTACTAAATCTGTCATGATCCTGAATGCTACAATGCGAAGCCCCATTACGCTATGCGTATGGGGCTGCTGGTCGCAGTTAATTGCATAATTACTAAGACATGAGAGCACTTTGGGGCGAGTAAGTCTCACAGTGTTAGTTATATGAAAGGTACTTTAACCTGAAACACAAACTAAGACAAGGAAATTCAGGGAAACTTTTGAGGTACCAAAACTTTTTATTATCTTTAAAACAGAAGCACAGTGAAATGTAACAAATCACCTTGATCTCCGGGACGACTCTTATTCGTACTTCCAGCTGGTGATGGAGTTGCGTGGCATCAGATCTCTCTTTCTTCCATCTCCAGTCACCCCCTTCTTTTGTCTCTTTGACCTTCATTGTCCTGTCAATGTGTTCTTTATTAACTGCTACAATACTGCGTCTTTACATTATGTGACAGTTGTTTCCGTGTCTATGTTTTTTTTTTTTTTTTTTTTTTTTTTTTTGGGGGGGGGGGGGTTGTGTGTCTTTTTTTGCCTGATTAACAACAATATTCTGGTAAACACTGCTAAAAAGAAGAACAAACAAAACGATGTACCTTTTCATATCTAAAGTTCCTAATAAAAGGGATTATCTAAACTGTTTTTATACTACCCTCTCAACTAATACATAAGTTTTTAACAAAAATCACTTTGTTCATTTATAATATTTTATTCATTATAATGTATTGTAGTGTACCGATACATTGTTTTTGCATTATCGTTCACTGTTGGATGGAAATAGAGCGACATTGGCGTGGGATTAGCGTTTTCACCGTAGCGTTTTCACCGGAAAATGATGAATAATTGAAAAATACGGCAAAATCCACGAGGATTTTTTTTTTTTTTTTTTTTTTTTTTTTTTTTTTTTAGATAAAGGGAAATACACTGTATCATAAGCTTTGGATATTCCCTTCGCCGTCTTGAATAAATACTAAGCGCTGTGGACACCATAACCTTTGGATATTCCCTTTCATTTCATTTCATTTCACACATGCATGTTCACATGCATGTTTGTTTGTTTTTTTATTTTCATTTCCAATCATTACACACAAGTAATACACTTCAAATTATTACATATCTTAGAACATAATAATACATATTGGTTATAAAAAGAACTTCATGGAAATGAAAATTGAGGGGCTGCTAAAAAGCGAACTTGTATAGTGCAGTCCCCTCTTACTGCAATACATTAATTATACATGGCTTTATAACGTAATACAACGATACATGTACCGTACAAGCTAATCATTGGAAGTATACAGTTTTCATTCAATCGAATCGGATGGTAACATGAAGTATACGATTTCACACATACACATACACTTACACATACACATACACATACACACACAAGCACACACACACACACACACGCACACACACGCACGTACACACACATGTATGCATGTATGCATGTATGCATGTATTATGAGCTAATCAAATATTTCTTTAGATTACTAGAGAATGATTTCAAACTAACAGAATCTTTTATATTTTTCTCGAGAGAATTCCAAAATTTTGGGCCACTGTAAATAAACGTGAATTTTGTAAATAAAGTTCGGGTGAGGGGCAAATGATACTCATCTGTTTGACGAGTGGGGTATCTATGAATATTTTTATTCTTATTAAACATATTTTCAAAAACTAAAGGAAGTGAATTATTACGCAAATTGTACATAAATTGACCAAGGTAATAATAATACAAATCCCTTACTTTCAAAACCTTATTCTCCACAAATAATCCGTCAGTATGGGAATATTTGGAAGTATTACATATTACTCGGAGTGCTTTTTTTTGTAACAAAAATAATCTATCAAAATAGTTGAATGTGTATTTCTCCATACTAGAATTCCATGCATTAATAAGGTAAAATTAACGTTGAATATAACATTAACAAGGTTTTAATAGGAAAACAAAACTTTACTTTATTAATTACACCTATGTTACTGGAAATTGTGCGGCATATACAATCTATATGTTGTTTCCAAGAAAGCTTACTGTCTACAGTTACACCAAGAAATCTAACGGAATGAACGTGTTTTATCACTTCATCTTAAAAAAATTATATCATGTGGCAATTTATCAAGAGTATTGCTAAATAACATCACATTTGTTTTCTGCAAATTAAGCGATAATCTATTTGCTCTTAGCCATTGCATTATCTTGTTCAATTCTACATTCATAATATCAACTAATGTATGAAGATTTGAATGAGAAAAGAAAAGATTAGAATCATCTGCAAATAATATAAAAGAAAGAACATTTGAAGATTTTGGAAAATCATTGATGTAGATAATAAAAAGTAACGGCCCTAGTATACTTCCTTGTGGAACTCCACAATGAACTGAACGCAAAGAAGATTTTTCATTGTTTATACAAACAAATTGTTTTCTGTCTTTCAAATAGCTTCTGAACCACTCCAACGCCTTCCCACGTATGCCATAATGATTAAGTTTATAAGGAAGAATGTCGTGGTTAATCGTGTCAAAGGCCTTGGAGAGGTCCAGGAAGATTCCTGCAGTATGTTGAAACTTATTAATGGCTCAAGATTATATTGCATGTGATGTGCTATGTTTCTTGCTAAATCCAAATTGATATTTTGTCAAAATGTCATTTCTATTTAAGAATTCTATAACTCGAGGATATATTATCTTTTCTAATATTTTGGATATATTAGGCAAAAGAGAAATAGGTCTGTAATTATTCAATTCTACCATTTTTAAAAAATTTGGACTATTTTTTTATATTTTCATAACATCTGGTACCTGCCCTTGTGATATTGATAAATTAAATGTGTGAAACAAAGGATCAACAACATAAGGTATTATATTTTTAACAGTATATGTGACCCGCTACAACAAATAGGTCCTAAAGTCGCGCACGGTCGAAGCCGTGAAAATCGAGTTTGTTGGTCAAAACTTACGATTTTCTGATTTTGATATAATATTGGAGTCTAACATGCCTTCTATAATCTGTCGAAATTTTGAAGCAAAATGATCAAAGGAAAGACCAAAAAATAACGTTTTTCTGAGCCATGTTTTTTGGCGTTTCAACGAAGCAGAAACTGGTTCGAAAATTTGGATTTAGCGCCACAGATAGGTTCCGCCCCTAACAACGACCAGAGTGATCTCATTGGTCAGTTTGCTGCTTGCTGCTAACCGAAGCGTGAAGCTCTGCCCCCCCCCCCCCCCAAGGAAAAACGCAGTATCTAACATTTTTGGCGATTTTCACTTTTTTGCATAAATATAGTCAGTGGGCAATCCTTCTTCATATGACATATTCAGATTTTTGAAAAAATGTTTGGAAAGCTACTTTTCTGTAACTGCCAAACGCAGTATCTACACTTAACTTGCACTTTCCTCAAGGAAAAACGCAGTATCTACATGATGAATATTTCCCCAAGGAAAAACGCAGTATCTACAAAGCTAGTCTTAATTACCAGACACTGTTATTTATATATGTGGATACTTTGCCGGTTGTTCTGTAATTTGAACGTAAATAACTTTCTTTAGATATACTTGCTCAATAATAAGACATAATGTTCAAAATATCTAACCGAAACAATACTGATTAGTAAATATTTTGATGAGATTGTGATCCTGATATAGAACACAGTGTGTGATTAAGACTAACCGAGTGCACATTAAACAATACAGCACAACACTGACAGCTTGCATAGCTGCACTGAGCATGCAGTCAGCACAGGGCCCGGCCGGCTAGTCAGCATACAGTGTGAGTGTGTACTTGTCTTGGATTAAAACAAAATGTTGTCGCTTGGAAAATTACTCGTGAGCCTAGCCCTCAAGAAAAATTTATCTGCAGATAATGAGTAAGTAATTCAAAGCTATTTCAATATTGAAAGAATAAAGCTGATCGTTTGTCACACGAAGCGAGGTAAACACAAATGCATGTTTGTCACACGAAGCGAGGTAATGTTAACGTTAGAGTTCTAAACACAAATGCATGTTTACCTCGCTTCGTGTGATTAACGATCAGCTTTTCTTTCATATTCTACCTCGATGATGAAAACATCTTCTGTACTATTTCAATATTAACTTGTTGTGAAGTAACTTTGATAGGCCTAGACCCTTGTCAAAATTCCTCAGGCTCCAAATCTGAAAGCTTCGTCGAAAGGCAATAGACCTAGGCCTAGATCTATTTGTGTTGTATCGGATAAACGTCGCGTTTAATATACTAACATGTTAGACCCTATATTTAGATCTAAGTCCAAGTCCAAGACTTGTCTAGACAGTAACGTTTGAGTCTTGCGTCTCTTTTCTAACGTTAGACTTAACGTTAATCAGAACTTTCAGGGTCCGTATTCCGAAAGTCTAAAGAAAGATGTAGTGTGTAGGACTAGAATAGGCCTACTCTAGGGCAGGCCTGTTTATAAAACTAAGAAAGAAGTCCATAACGTTACCATACTGTCTTATAATTACATAGACAGCGATCTAGTTGAAAATAGATTATGTGAAAAATAGGTAGGGGGCTACCCACGGTAAATGGACAAAATAGAGACAGTTAAGAATAAGTTGTATTTTAATTCTTATCGGATCTAGACAGTGTCTAGACCCTAGTGAGACTGGGTTGCGTAAAATGCATGCATGATTTCATGCTGCATGCTACAACTTAGCGTTACATACAAGTAAAAAAAGTTGGTTCCATTACAAATTTAGGCCTACATGACATAACAAACTTAGGTTCAATCCAGAAGGAATAGGCCTAGAGAGCGCATGCGGATGTCACTTCGATCTAGACCGGTTCTAGATTTTTTTTTTTTTTTCTAATTAAGGAGTCCTGTCTCGTGTAGGGCTTAGACTAAACCTTCTGCAGTTCTAACGTTAGGCTATTTTTTTTTTCCTGTGAGTATCGTGCATAGCCTGAGGCTGTAGACTCGTGTAGCCTGCTAGTGCTACGAAGCCAACCTAACGTTAGAATAAACGATATAAAAACTAGACTTAGTCTAGATCGATCTAGGTCCAGACATCCGATTTAGATTTATTTTGGTCTAGACAGACTCTAGCCTAGACTGTACAGATCTAGATCTAGTATTCTAGATGCTAGTTAGCGGCTAGGCCATGTAGCATCACATTACAGCCCTGGCAAGCTTCATATTTACGCGTACAGCAAGATCGGTCTGGGAATGTAAGCTGCTAAGTAAAACGTTCCAAGAACGATCTGTTATTTGTTAATGCTATTGTTATGAAGCCTGCTCTGCAATCAGGGCATAAATGGGGGATGGAGGATGCATCCCCCAGGGCCAGAGGTTGAGGATGGTGCATCATGAATACCTGTACAATGATGTATGCATACATACAGGTAATTATGGCAGAAGATTAGTCCTAGTCATTCCGCTGTAGATACTGCGTTTTTCCTTGGGGAAATTCGTTCCATTGTAGATACTGCGTTTTTCCTTGGGGAAATCAGTCAATTGCATGGGGTTTCCCCAAAGTATCTACATTTTCATTAATAACGTAAAAACAAAACAAAAACACAAAACGATATTTTCCAGGAAAATTGGTAGCTAGATAGACTAAAATTCCACAATGAAGGAATTTTTCAAAAGAGTATATTTTCCAGAGGCTTTGGCAAAAACATAAAATGGTGAATATCTCGGTTGCTGAGAAATGGAACTGGATGTAGATACTGCGTTTTTCCTTGGGGGGGGGGGGGGAGCTCGCACACTGCCCAGTTGACTGGTGTGTGCGGGCGGGGTGCGCTATGCTCAGTCGCTTCTCACATACTGGTCACTGATTGGTTGGTGAGGAGACCGCCGACCGCTGATGTGCTTGAATGAACTCTTCGGGGGTTGCTAGGGCTTACCTTCCATTGTCCAGAGGTGAAAACTGACTTGCGTGTCCCTTGATCGCGATTGCGTCGAAAGGAAGACTTTTAGTAGGCTTCAGCATTCGAAATTTCAAATTGGGCGAGACTATGAAATATGATTCAGAATAGGTGGATACATACCCAGTTTAGACAAAAACAACCTTTAAAACAGCAGGAATCTTCATTTCCTTGCAAAATAGTGACATTCAAAACACTTTCTGCACCTCCGATTTTCCTATTCACCGAGTGGCACGAAATGGGTGCTGGAATTAGTGAAACCACGCACGGCTGATAGCGCGCGCCCGCAACTAACGCACGGTATGAGCACAAGCGCGTATGTTGGGTATGTGATGCGTTAGCCTTAAATAAGCCGTCGCCACGGACAATTTATTCAGCAGTGTTCTGTGTGTGGATTGCGCTTCCGTGCGGGTGCGATTGCAGATTCAGTAGTGTACACACAGATGCTACCATCCGTGAACATAGCTGCATGCATTGACAAGGGTGGATTGGTTATCAACTGTGACGGTGCAATTGCTGTTGCGTGCCTGCCTGCCTGCCTAGGCTAGCCTCTCAGTCTCACGATATTTTTCCACTACTCAAAATGGCTTGATTTATGAACTTGAAGGAAAGAAAGGGGAGGGTTGTCAAAAAATTATTGGTATTATTTATTTATTCATTCATTTATTCATCTTCATTTTTTTTTTTTTTTTTTTTGTGGAGAGGGAGGGGGGTAAATTCCACTGAAAATGCCCAAAAAAGTCCTCTTGAGCATTGAGAAAGGCTTGCCAACATTAATCCAAAGAGAATGCATACCCTTTCATTTGATTATGTTCCATGGTGTTTGGCATGTATTACCAGTATACTACACGATTGTATAACAATTCAAAAGTTATGGGGGGGGGGCTGTACTTTCAAGGCTCCATAGTGCCCGAATTTCTCCCAAATGTATTCCAAAGCAAGTAAAAACTTAAGGTGATGGAATTCCTTTTCAGTTGCAGAGTACATGCACAATATTGGTTCATGTACAGGTGTGTTGCATTTCCTTTTTTTTTTTTTTTTTTCTTGTAAGGTATGGATAAGAAGGGCTAATTGAGGGCCTTCACATTTTAGTTTACTGTAGGCCTATTTTCTGGTGGGGGGGGGGATTCTTCATACATGAACTGATCCTTGCAGTGACTCTGGGAAAAATGCCGCAGGGGCACTTTGCTACTGAAAATAATTCTGGGCCCCCCCCCCCCCCAAAAAAAAAAAAACCAACAACAACAACAACAACAAACAAACAAACAAAACAAAAAACAAGCAAACAAACAAAAAACAAATACAGATACAAATAGAAATACAAAAATAATACAAAATAAACTTAATAATAATTACATTAATTTTACTTTTTATTCCTTTCCTTTTCTTCTTTCATTGAGATTGTGTGCAGGTATGAAAAGAATAATTCCAAGTACCCCCTCCTGAAGGAATAATGTAGTTCAAAATTATAGACCTCACAGGTACAAGCTACCTCCATGCTTAGACTTACCGTCAAGGATGTTGTTGCCCGTGGACTCCTTCAAAGCCTGGTATACTTCATACGTCTGTATGGCAAAAGGCTGGGCTAAGCTTCTCCTAAAATTCTTTGATGTACATGGTACAGAGATGGCATTCTGCCTGAACCAACTTTCCCAATTTTCACATCATTGACCTTCGTTGAATTTTGATCACGACGTTATAAATGAATAGGTAACTTTTACTAACAAGCAATATTACATGTACATTTGTATCCATGTCTCTGTGACTTCCACATTATGTCTGTACATGTATCTTCATTATTTTATTAAAATACATGTACACAGTGGTGGATCCAGGATTTGGAAATAGAGGGGGCGCAAACAGCAAATTTGAAAATAGAGGGGGCACAGATGACAATTTTCTTATATTTACCTAAATCAATATGTATGTTCAATGTGTGATTCTCAAAAAATGGAGGGGGCGCGCGTCCCTTGCGCCCCCGCATGGATCCGCCACTGTGTACATTTTAATGCATGTTAATTGTAAATGTATTTTCCATTTACAGTTGTCAAATAAATGGTATGAGAAATATTCACCATTTAGATCAGTATGCATTATTACAGGCATTGAATACGAGATCACAATCTATCTATGCCGTAAGTATGGATACATTGAACTAAATGTTTGGCACTTATGATTGTAAATGTTGCAAAAGTTATCTCATAGCAGATTGAGATTTTCAAATTGTAGAGGTGAAGGATGTAAAATTAATTTCCAATAGGCTTTTGAACCTTTACAATATTTTTAAAATGATGCTCTGAATATTTCATTACACTTTCACCTTTGAATGAAGCTAATCATTGCAGTCTTAAAATTCGCAATGCAATGAAAATCAAATAATCACTGTTTCTCCATTCAGATTGGCAGTTTTCGATTATACATGTATTTTTCTCTCATATTATTTGTACCTGTTATATCTATTTTTATTTTTTTCAAACTATGTTAAGAGAGGGGAAAAATAATAGATGTTGCCAATTTGAGGATCAAAGTGATTATTTTTGACCTCCCAAAAGCTCTGTACCTCTATGGGTTATTAAAGTAATTTCTCAGTACAGATATCAGTAAACTTACTTATTTAAGAAACTTTTCGTAGTATACATTGCATTTATGCTTGTGCTCGTTTTTCTGAACTTGGATGTGAATGTCTGAAGCTATGTAAAACAGATATCTCCAAGATGAACGTCAGTCAAGAATTCGGCTACTGTCATGAGAAACAATTCATTGTTGCCCTGATACAAGATTTCAAACTCCCCATCCTTTGAGTTAGTCACTGTTCCATTATACCAATGTTCTCTTCCATCCTCCTCCCATTTGTGTGCAAAGGGTCTCTTGATAACTTGTCTGGGGTCTTTCACATCTTTGAGAAAGTCCTCGTCCATGGGTCCTGAAGCACTGAAGAGTATATCCTTCAACTCCTCAACAGAGCACTTAGATAGGGCATGCTTGCCAGTGTCTTGACCAAGAATCTTCTTCCTAAAGTTGATTTGAGTCTTCAAAATGTTGGTCACCCTTGTCTTGGACATGCTATGAAGGACGGGTTCGCATTCTCTCCTATCTTCGAATAATCCATCTTTCAAAATACTCTCAATCAGTTCTTCTAACTTATTTCTCTCCTTTTCTGCCTTTTCTGAGAGTTTCTGTTGCTTCTCTCTGACTCTTTGCTGCACTTTCTCAAGGTGATTCTTCTTCTTTTCCTTTTCTTTCTTTCTCTCAGATACTCCTTCCCTGATGGCAGAACAAATTAAACTCTTCCTCCTTGCATAGGGTTTACTTTTCAGCCACACTCCGGTATCGTTCGCCCTAAACATTACCTTTGACTCGATTTTTCCGATGGTGATGTTATTCGCGTGATGTAAGTGGGCATCTAAACGCGCGAAATTTCGCTCCCCGCTGATATTGTTGCTGACACACGATGCAGCCTGCTCCTTTACAACTTCTGATGCTTCCCAGAAACTGCCACCAGGCAACTGGGAGCTCAGCTGGCGCCTCACCACTTCCAAGATGGCCATCAGCACTGCCTTTAGAGGATCAACCATGTTGTCTTCGAAGGGCTTCAACAGCAGCGAGTCCAAGATTGCATCCCTGGCTGGATCTTTGCGGAAGATGGTGCAACCATCTGTCAGCATGGATGATGGATCCTCTATCCATTTTTCCAACATCTCTACAGCCGCCAAGTATAGGTTGTTCATCTCTAAGATGTTGCCTCCCTTTGACACGGCTTCCATCCAAGGGCGGGAAACGAGACACCCGACGAGCCCAAGGCATCGCAAATGGCAAATGTTAGTCTCATTCCAGGCATTCACGAATGCCCTGTGCAAGTCATTAGTTGGCTTGCTGACAGTTTTGAAGTACTCGACAACAGATGCTCCAATATCGTACAGTGTTCCTGCTGATGAAAACAAGATGTTGAATCGGTTACCGACCCACCTCTTCATCACCCTGTCATGCCCTCGTTCCTTGAGGAATGTTCGTAGATCTGTGCTGTCCCCACAAGCGTCACTGCAGAAGATCTTGCTGCTAGCGCGTATGAATGCCTGGACATTGCACTCTCCGCCTTTATTGAAAGGCATTTTACAACTTCTGTCAGGTATAACATCCATCTTCTTCAGCGCTTTGTTAGCTTCCTTTTCAAAGGTGTCCAACGGATGCATCGCACACCGAAATTTGTTCAGATTAATGTTTCTTTGCTCCTCAAGCTTTTTATCCACAGATTCGTTGGTCACACACCTGTCCGTCATTGTGTTTGTAACATTGGAGAGTGTGTCTTGGGAGATCGCATTGCATACTTCCTCAATAGACGATACGTATTCCCCGGCACTTCCCCCAACCTGCTGGGAGAAGCCCACCATGAAGGTCTTGTCCTTTGTCGCCAGCTCGACTTCCGCCAGATGCCCAAGTCTCCCTTTGGTTGTACCGTCATATTTGAGGGTAAGTTTATCTTTCTCTTGGAGTGATTCACGAATGTGCTCCCTGGACAGCGCCTTCATCTCAGATCCCATTCTGTGTTGTGTGCTAGCTGATGGGAGGGGTCCAATTTGTTTCCCATGGATGGTCTCCGTGACTGTCTTTATGGCCTCACTGGTTTTGTGTTCTGGAACACCAATGTCCTGTTATGGAGATCATTGATTAACAAAACTAAATTCCATTGCTAGCCAACCAATACATAGCTTGTGCTTTGAATATAAGACTATAAACGAGCATATCAATGATGTGGTGCTCATCCGGCATCCAGGAAATAAATTCATCCAATTTTTAATTTTCAACGAGTTGACACTGTAAGTTTTTTGTAACTCACATTAAAACATTAAAACATTAGAACAAACAATAAAACCAAAAAGGAAAAAGAAAAGAATATTGGTCAACAAATGGAGAAGCATTGTTTTTTTGTGATTTTCATATAAAATTCCCATAAATGCGCATAATTTTCCAGACAAAATTTCAAAATTGCCTGTAGAATGTCTGTGAACCTCATTTAGCTCTACCAGATGAAACAAAAATAAAATCAAAATTTGTTGACAAGCTTTTCTGGTGATTTCCACAAAAAAGTGCAAAAAATTAGCATATTTCATGAGTTTCAAATTCTGTGTAGAAGTTTCAAATCTCCCACCTAATGCTATCACATATAGCAAATGGAATCTGAATCAGAAAAGAAATGGGAAAGAAGAAGCATTATGAAATTGTGCATGCATGACACCAGATGCTGGACACCCGACGACGGACGATAGATGCCACAGCATAAACTCCTCTGGCCCATTCGAGCCAGATGAGCTAACTATAGATTATAGACTACTTTTGTGTAAACCTACTTTATGAGAATTTTGACATTTTAGTATGGAGAAAAGGCATATCGTAATTGTATAAATTTGCATGTAAAACAATTTTTTTTCCTCCCCTATGCAAACTCATAGATTAGGTGGAAAAAAAGTAAATTGCAAGTTTATGGTTATGAATCCTGGTTTGACAAAGCATTAGAATTTTCAGATTTCACCCAACAATGAACGTGCAATATCAAAATTAGTGGCAATTTTCTGCCCGAAAATTCGATAGAAACTAAACAACAACATGTTTAGGTTTGTTTCTTTCTGGTATATGCTTGTTTAGAAATAGTACATGTGTTATTTTCACAGCGACTGTGAAATTAAGCTTATTATTTTGGTAAATGTATGCACATTATGCTAATCCCATAGAATTCAATTAAAATCTTAATCCAAGATCAAAGAAAGGATCATGCTAATAATCCATCTCTCACAGTCCATGGCCATAAGCTGGTTCACTAACTGAAACAAACAAACCTGTAGGTAAAATGATGCCTCTCGTATGGCAGTGTTAAACTGCCTTCCGTCTTTAGTGGGTACTGGGGCCTTAAGTTTAGCAATTTCGGTTTCAAGTTCATCGATTTTATCCATCATACGAATGGAGTCTTCATCCTGTGGAACACATGACTTTGTAGGGAGCACCTTCGGCCGAACATTGCTCTTTTGCTGCTGTTTTTTCATTCGCAGGTATTTCTGCCTGAATCTCTCGGCTTTTTTTTGCATCTTTTCTTTCGCTTTTATAAGTTTTGTCACTTCTGAGGACGTGACCTCGAACTTCTCTTTCCAGTAAGCACGTTGGATAGCTGCTCTCCTATACCTCCTGTGCAAATCCTTTCTTCCCGGCCCGATGATCTCGTTTAGCTCTCTTACTCTTCTTCTCAATTTAGAGAGTTTAGTTCTAAGTTCTTCATTAGATGCTTCATACTTGTTTCTGAGATGATGCAATCTGTCAAGATGTTCATTCTTCTCGTCCTCGCACACCTGTAGGAGGCGCTTACAATTTTTACATGGATCTGAGTGATGACCTTCTTGATGGACTGATGGTGGATTTGGAGGAGTTGACGACGCACGAATGGGAAAGGGCGCCTCAAGGAAGGATGCGATCTTCTCTCTTATTCCGGGTCTTCCTAAGCTTTTCCTCATGGACTGATGTCTCACTGCCAGCCGCTCTAACTGACGCGTTAAAGTCCTTTCCCTTACATTCCACAGCCTTGCAATATCTGGAATAACTCCAGGCTCGCCACTGAACACCTCCAACATGAATCCATTTGAGACATCGCCTTCCTTTATCCTATCAATATACCCTTGGGCAGCCATTTTCCTGTTGGATAAAACACATTCTATTTTCACACAAACTTAGTATATACATACCCTGGTTAATGAAATCATATTCCGAACAAAAGGGAAAAAAGGAAATAAACATATGTATGTGCACGTAACAGAGAAGACAGAATACAAACAAGGACAAAAATAATATAGACCAAATAAAGATCACAAGTACAAACATTGAACAGTCAAACCATGAGTTTAATCTTTAGATTCTTTCTTGAGTTTTTAACTTGGACATCAGGATTCAGGAGAGTAGGTCTGGCCAAGATCAGGAGCACAAACCACCATGACACAGCCACGAAGGCAGCTGAGTTGTTGTACAGCCGTGTGTCAGACGTGACATTTGCTCTGGTGAAATCATCTCTGTATTCAATTTTGCTTCACTTTTCAATAATAAAAGGTCTGAAGAAAATTGACCACAGAGTAAATGTCACCAGAGCATTTGTTGCAGAACCGTCTACTGGTAGTTCCAGATCTTAGTTGTGCATCCAGGATCCCACGAGTCTTGGCATGAAATATTGAAATTCCTGAATAAATGAAATGAAGATAATATTCATTAGAATATTTCTCAATTATCTCAAATAAATTTGTTTCTAAAAATTTTCAATTTGATTGTACTACCAATGTCAAATTCTTAAATTAAAACTGATTTTGTCAGTGTTAACAAAAAGTAAGTAAAAAAGCAAGTGATGAAAACTGAGAACAAAATTATTCAAATTATTCACAAGTGTATAATATCCTGACAAGAAACAAATAAGAAAATAAAAAACAGTTGCAGGATATAGATATTTTTACTCCAAAGTTTTCTGACAAACTATAAAAAAAAAAGAAAAGGTCATTATCTGCAGGTGCCTTTCTCAACCTTGTATGCCTATGAAATTTGTACCTTTTTCTAAAGTTTATTATTGAATTCATTGTATTTTTCTCTCATATATTTGAAAATAAAAAGATAAGCAAATTAATACAAAGGAAATTGATTTAAGCACGATACACAAAGAAAAATAAAATACATGTAAAAGTGTTAATGCATTAAATCACAATATTCTAAGTTTAATACACATACAATAATGCAATCACCTCAAATACTCGAATTTGTAAATTAAAACAGGGGGATACAAGTGAAATACGTTTCAAGATCATTCAAATACTGTGTCTACACCTACAACTACAACTACAAGCAAAGTATTCATTTATTTAGTTTATCATTAGTTTTATTTTTATTTTATTTTATTTAAAGCAAGTGGCTCATGATTCGGCAGGGTTCCATGAATGGGCACCTCTTACAAATAAAAATTTACTGAAATTCATGAATAAAAAATGGTGCATATCAAGTGCCAAATTCAAACTATGCAACTATCTGCACACATGTTCTGAAGAGCACAACAGTGGGCCACGTCGCAGGACCCCCGAAATCATTAATCAAACCCTCCCGGGTCAACTCGCACAAGCAGTTTAACGGGTAAGTAAACAGGTAAGTGAAGTTGCATAGCAACACATATAGACTTGTTTCATTCCAAGTTTTGAAATTACTGGTCCGTTTATCTGTATTGAATCCATACTGCAAGTACACTTACAGCCATGATTGCAGCCGTTTCTGACATAACTTGAGCGTTTACGCGATATTTATATTTTGCTTGCCATCCGTGCCAGAATATGCAGTAATCCAACCTTACTACTTATTACTAGCCCCTCTGTACATCACAGCCAAGTTGCTGTACATAGGTACGTCGCGACAGGGCTGCACAACTACAAGCTCGACAACCAACCACTAATATCTATTCCTAAAAGTTTTAGTTACTAAAACCCTAAAAATAGCCCTATTTTTAAGTTTAAACCTGCTTAGGTCTACCCTCAGAGGTTGCCTAAAGGGCTAACCTTACTGCGACCAGCCCCATATTCATAACACGCATAGCGTAATGGGGCTGCGGACTGTAGCATTCAGGATCGTGACTAGGTATTATCGCGCCGAAATATCAACTTTAAATCGAAAAATTTATTCAATTTGAAGACTTACCAGTGAAGTTGAAGTATTGACAACAGGATTCGTGCAACGTTTGGTTCTGTCAATAGTCCCTTTCTGTTCGAATCGATGACTTTAATGTGACTCGGTCGAGAGAAACCTGGGAGAGCCACACTGAATTGACGGCCAGCGCATGCGAACACAGACATCTTATCCAGTCATCAATGGATTAGAAGTTTGTGCGCATGCGCTGGCCGGCAATTCAGTGTGGCTCTCCCAGGTTTCTCTCGACCGAGTCACATTAAGTCATCGATTCGAACAGAAAGGGACTATTGACAGAACCAAACGTTGCACGAACCCTGTTGTCAATACTTCAACTTTACTGGTAAGTCTTCAAATTGAATAAATTTTTTGATTTAAAGTTGATATTTCGGCGCGATAATACCTAGTCACGATCCTGAATGATACAGTCCGCAGCCCCATTACGCTAGATGCGTATGGCCCATGGGGCTGCTAGCGTTAGTCGCAGTTAGGGCTAACCCTACTATTTAGTACTAACGTTACATGTATAATATAGTATAATCATTGATAATGAACTTGTTCAAAGATTTCCCCATACTTCTTCACCAAACAGATAAAATTTTACTCCAAACAGGGCAAATCGCTGATTAACATTTAAGAGTTTAAAATAATAAATAATTAGCACTCACGAAAAGACTAATAAATATACGCACGCACTGTGTATTGTCAATATCAGTCATAAACTACACAAAATCCATAGCGACTCCCGCGGGAGCAACCGCGGAAAAAATTCGCGGGCTACGATAAGGCAGACAATTCTGCTGAAACTAGCCATTGCAAGCCCCATTTCGTGTACTGCATGTAATGTGTGCGATCGAGTGCGCCGGATCAATCTTTGTTTCAAAAAATTAAAAAACATTTCAATTTTTTAAAAACCAAAGTTCTAAAACTGCCAAATTTTGCGCAATATGGATAAAGTATAGAATATGACAAAGTTCACGAGAAAAACGGTGAAATTTCGACTTACCTCGGTCAAAAGATGACGCAATTTCAGACCTCAGGCGACTGTGGCAGAAACAAGTTACTTCGTACGAAAGGGTAAGTAGTTTAGGATAATGATATGTGCAAATCTTGCCAGAAGACCGAATCACTTTTAAAAGAGGATGATATCAATCCACCCATGTCAAAACCATAGCAGCGAGCAAGCGACAAAAAGTTCAGCACACCTTACGTACAAAACAATGTACGTGCGCGAGAGCGCCATCTAGTGCTTGATGACGATGCCTACTTTTAGGGCGCTTTTCTAGAAACAGTGATTTTTCAGACGTCTCGACATGCTCTCTTTTAAAAATCGATATCTCCGCAGCCGATTATTGTTTATAAAATGTGTTATATATCAATTTAAAGCAGAAAGATTAGGGGATTATATCATGCAATTTTCAAATAATCGACCTCCCCCGACTTTAGGATCATTTTGTTGTAGCGGGTCACATATTATCAATATCATCATAACCAGAACTTCTTTTAATATCTAAAATCCCATATACTGTTACAGGGGAAAAAAGATTGAATTTTGATTACCTACATCCAGGTATCGTAAAATTCCTTAGTACACAACGGGATATTTGCACAAAGTTTCCGGCCAACAGTTGAAAAATATGAATTAAATATTTCTGCTATCATACGTAAATCTTTTATTTCAAATCCATCGTTCTTAATTTTAGAAATAACATTTGTGTGGCGCTCCGTCGGAATGAGTCAAAAGTCGCAAAAAATGAAATCGTAGTTATGCCTATAAGTGAATTCTACAGACTCTAAGCTTTACACTGATATGTAATACAACTCATTTCGACATCCCTATAGATCATAAAAACGAATATTAACTACGCTTATGATGTCAGTCCATTTTCTAAATAACGGAGAAAATCGCTGTCAAAGTTCAGGTTATGTTCAAGCTCACAACCTGTTTCTTTCACGGGACGAAACAATACAACAGTCCTGCTTAGCGACGGCGTTTACGCTCCATCGCACGCACGACCGTATAAGGCGATAGCTTGGGTGTGTAAGATAATTAACCAATCGCAGGACAGATCTATCATTAACGATTCTGACCAATACGGTAGTCCGAATGTAAACTTCGGTGCGTTTGTGTCCGTGCCGCTGCCGCCGCATGAATGAGTCGGTACGCGTTGTGTGTCGGCTGCGGTGTAGTTTGCCGCAAGTTTTTAACTCGCAAACAATAGGAAACAGTAGAAAGAAAAAAAGGCAGGCAATGCGTATTACGAAAAGCATCTATAGCGAGAGCCGTTGATCGCTTCCATTCTCCTCCCATGTTGTTGTCAATGGAAACTATAGAGGATGCGTTTAGCAAGTACCAATACCTAACTCGAACCTGAGAACCTATTGTAGGCGGGCACACAATGCGTCTTACGAGAAGCGTCTTTTAGCGAGGGCGTTGATCGGTTCCATTCTCCTCCCATGTAGTTGTTGTCAATGGAAACTAAAGAGGATGCGTTTAGCAAGTACCAATACCTAGATAGAACCTGAGAACCCATTGTAGGCGGGGGTTCAAAATGAAGTTAATTAACGATAGTCGTCTTTTGAGATCGTATTCTTTGCGTGTACTAAAAACCCTCAAATAACGCACATGGTCGTTATGTTGCAGAACATCAAAGACTGCTTTCGCGTCTGTTCTGCTGCAGCTGTATACCTCCGTAACATTCTGAATTCCCGCCATATTAGGCACATTTCCTTTATAGGCGTTGCGTCCACAGTAATTATCGCTTATCAAGCTTGCCAATGCTGCACATACACTGTACTATACGTATCAGAAGCAAAGGTTGATGTAGGCCTGACAGCTTCACGTTGGGTTTATAATTATGACTGTATCATGAATATACTTCTTATTCTCGGTCACTTTTGTAATACCATAGCATATAAAGAAGCATTAACTTGTAGCTTAAGCTTATTTGTTTTCCCTCATATTTACTCTCTAAAAAAAAATCGAGTGAAAATGTTCACTCTTAAAGGAGTGAATTAAAAAAAGAGTGAATCTAGAGTGAAATTAGAGTGAATTTTGAGTGAAAATGTTCATTTTCACTCGTTTTAGAGTGACGTCAGGGATCACTCCAAAATCTTCGAGTGATCCTTGAGGTCACTCCAAAATGAGTGAAAATGAAAATTTTCACTCAAAATTCACTCCATTTTCACTCTAAATTTACTCTTTTTTTTAATTCACTCCTTTAAGAGTGAATTTTTTCACTCGATTTTTTTTTTAGAGAGTACAGTTACAATCTTTCTGCATTTGTGAAGTTGAGTATAGATAATTATACTGACATATATTTTGAATTAATACTTTACGGAGGCCTTACTCATTTCGTTTTGTATTCACAAACCTTACTAAAATAAATGATTGCTTGATTACTTTCGTCTAAAGAAAACACCGGAAAGGGAACCGCATTTAGTGTGTGTGTGTTTGTTTGTTGCTGTTTTTTTAACGAACCTAAGCTAATAGCGAACCATATTTCATTGTGCGATTAACGAACCTTCAGAATAATCAATTGAACCCCCCCCCCAAAAAAAAAAAACCCACACAAACAAACAAACAAACAAACATTTCAATGTCATGCGTTGTCAATAGTGATAAAAGGCCCGTTTTTATTTAGTAGTGTGTCTCAGTACTCCTGTGTTTATTTTTAAGGATGTGCCTCTCCTTATGATTGCGATTGATGTTCAGCTATTTCTTTCCCTCAAGCTTGAAAAGGAAGCAGCTAAAATTCAGGCAAGGAGACGAGTTTTTTTTTTTTTTTTTTTTCCATGAGATGCAATCATTAAGACACACAGTACGTGTTATTCCCGAAAGTTGTGTGATTGCTTATGCGCTAAAGAATTGTGTCCATTATATGTATCAGGCACTATACAAAACGGTTGAAATCTGCTGAAAGTTGAACTTTTCATTTCCATTTCAAGCGGGGATAGACTAGAAATTAGTTTGTCTATACTGACAGGAGACACTAGTTTTCCAGTACATACTCCGCATTTAAACAGTCGCCATATTTTCATGATCAGAATCAGATACACACGTGATATTATCATAAAAATGAAAATACAAAACAACTAAACACGACTTATATGTACAAATATTATGAACTTCAATGAATTATATACCTACCTGTACTCTCTAAAAAATTTCGAGTGAATAATTCACTCCTCGGAAGGAGTGAATAAAATTTCACTCAATTAAGAGTGACTTTCACTAGTTGTCGAGTGAATTTCACTCTTGTAACGAGTGAAATTTGTGTGAAACCCATTCGCCGAGTGAATTCCGAGTGAAAATTAAGCCGAGTGAATTTTGAGTGAATACACAATTAAACGCATTTGGCTAGGCCAATAGAAATTGAGAATTCCCCTGTCATGTGTTTACTCTAAGCCAATCACCAGCCGCAATTTCCCCTGGCTTGGGCGCGGGCAGGTTTACCTGAAGAGCGACGCGTCGCCTGTGCGTGGACTGTGCGTGTATTATGCATAGGATCACAGATTTACGTGCGTGTAAGTGCAATCGTGAGAATCTGAGCCTGGATGTCGTGATGGACGGGAGAAAATGTCTGTCTTCAAATTGAGTGGGGCGGAGATATTATTCACATTTTTGAAGGTAAGCAAACCATAGATCGATCTATACCTCTCCGTAAACGACCATAAGTAAGTTACCTTTAGGCCAGGGTTCTATACGAATAACAGTACCCGGGCCCGTACTGGCGCTCCTTCGAACAATATACAATGGTTTGTACACAGTTAGCTATGGGGCTGGTCATACCATAGAACACCTTACCAACAGCTAGAATCCGAGGCCGAAACTCAGCTGATGGTACACGCTAGGTGTTGGGATCTAATAATACGTTGAGTCTTCTGAGACAACACTTTAATTGTACACGTTGGGATCTAGGGCTTGAACTACGAGTACCAGTATTCAAAAAAAAAAAAAAAAAATGAGTGATGAATGAAACGTTGGTCGTTAGTCATTGAATTGACATTCGTAAGCATATCATCACACAGAGATTACTGTGGTCGAGTGTTGAGATCGAACTTATACTATAGGGTCCTAACTGTTACTAAGCTGTGCTAATTAAAGCAATACATTAGAAGCGCCTAGCGCCAGACACATACTCTACATTGCTATTGTTGAGTTGACAACCGAATCACTGACACTGGTCTGTGTTGCCAGATGAGATGGTGATCTCGATCAGTACGGTAATAAAGAATGGTGAAATTTGGTGATTTATGATTATTCATTATATACACTGTATGTAGTAAAAAGGACTTTTATTGCCGCTACATTTGATTTTGAGCATCCAAACAGCTGAGAGAATACCACGTACACTAGCTCCCACGTCATGTGTCGTGATCATCTACTACTGTACTAGGTAAGAATTAAGTATGATGCGTGTACTGTTCGTGTTAAGTGTTGGTCCACTGTGACGATCACACTTCTAAAAACGTTAGCTGAAGATCAGCGTGCTCACACATCATGGAGATCGATCCCCCTTGTAGCAGACGATGACTGGTACTATTTTCAACATTATTTTTTATGAAAGTTACAGGTGACCTTAGGTATTGAAATTTGGCAGAGATCATCTTTGGGTCTTTAATTCTAACATTAAATATGCTGATGTAGCTAAAAAAGTAATTAGGCCTACTGGTACTAGCTTTTGTATTGGTGCTCACTTAGTATTTGTGTGGACAAAACAACTGCATATTGTCTTGTGGAAATGAGTTCTAAATCCATTTCTGAACCTTGTGTTTTCATACTTTCCTCCAGATAAGGACGTAGACATGACAGCTCTTCGGGAGTGATGGTGATTTAAAGGAACTCGGTGTAGGGGTCATCATTTGGAGAACAAAGACAGATATTGATAGCTGTACAGTCTCTGTCACACGAAGAGGGTGCAGATCACCAGATTGCAAAGTACCAGATGTGGTCATACAACGACTAGCCATTGAATTCAGGGTTGACGAATGCTGGAAACACAGGGCCAACATCAGCGAAGGAGCCTCTGAGATATGGACTTCCATTGCATTAACCCTGCTGTAAGCTATTCTGTTGTTTTCCACAATGATTAATGAAGGGAGACTACTTTGAAATTGATTTACATTTATTTTACATTCTAGAGTCTTAGTAATTACATAAGAGGCTACATGTACATCAAGAGACTGAATGCTTGGTTGGTTTTATTTTGTTTGAAGAAATGATTTTCAAGATACTTCATGGAGCAGTTTTGGAGCTGTCCTTCCCTCTTACAATGAATGTCTTGACAGGTTAGTACTTGTATTTAAGAAAAATGTGTACCGTGTACTTGTCGTATCGACAGAAGTGAAAACCATGTTATGTTCAGTCTTGAGTTGTGTAAGTAGAGCTGTTGCTTATGTCAAATATGTATGTTAAATGATTTTGCTCTTCAAGTTTATAATGTAAACTGGAGGAACCTACTATCCTCATGCCATTTGTACTATTCATAAAACCATTAAATTTTACTTATTTGCCCAGGAATTCAACACACACATCACTTCAAGGGGGAAGAGATACTTCCAAGCAGAGGGAAGGAGTTCTGACTGTTCCGAGGAGACATCTGCACATCCAGATCATTGCAGCATATTTCTTGTTGAAAGTGGAAGCAGAAAACTGTACAGCGTAAGTTCAATTATTTAAAATATTATTATTATTCATATATTATCATTATAATTTGAAAATTGGTCTGGAATACCAGTTTCCCATTGTCATGTCATGTACTGCAATGTACATTTCCGTCCAATATATAACCATGTAATTTGCCTGTTCATTTGTTGTTGTTGTGTGTTTTTTTTTTTGTCTTCTCAAGTATAGAGAAAAGCAGACTAAAATTTGCCCCCCCCCCACCAAAAAAAAAAAGGGGGGGGGAAGAAAGAAGAAGGGACCGGTAAGTATAACATTGTTAATGAAGTGATGGTTATAGATTTAAAAATAAAGACTGGTATACTTGTATGAAACATGTAAACAGAGTGTACGTACAAGACTCCACGCTGACCTATTTTCGTGGTAGCCCCATCGGGCCACATGTATATTGATTTGATAATAGTCCTAATGCTTATGATTTAATCATCACAATGATTAATAAAAAAGTGGGAGTTGATGTGCCATGAAGTTCAATGGATAATCACATCTTGTATAAATTTTTCTACTAACTGTGCACATTCACACTTAACCTATCTGCATGAAATTTTCATATGTATTAACTGATATCTGGCTCAAGTAGCAATAAATGTACTTGAAACAGTGGTACTGAATAGCAATAGAAATTAATGCCAAGAAAAAAAAAACATAAAAATAGTTCAGCCCCTTAAAAGATTAAAATGAGGGCCAAATTTTTGATGTTTGCGTCGTAGAATATGATTAAAATTTTTCTTGCTTTCTTTTTAAATTCAGATACCAAGTCGTGGGCAAAGGATGTTGTAACCAAGGCAGTTGCGATGCAGTACCCCACTTTGTGAGACACCACACAAGGTGCAAAAGGACATGTAACTTTATACTTGTAAGTTTATGTGATCTACAACTTTTTTTTTAGCCCTCTTTAGCAGAAAGATTAAGTGACATACATGGTATCTTATTCATCTAGCTTGCAAAAACTTCAACATTTTCAACTTTTCTCAAGAGCTAGTGGACAGAATTAAGCAACCAAACGAGGAGTTGATCATCCTTGTTTAGTTAGGGGGCAAGGACCCAAAGTTTTTTCAGATTATGGGCATGACCCCCCCCCCCCCAAAAAAAAAAAAAAAAAAAATGGCCTTTACAGGGAAATTGCATCTATTTCTTAATCAACTCATTGTGCAAATATACAGGCAATGTGGGGATTGTGATGTACCTTCTCATAGATGTCTAATAAAGTTGTGTGCAGATTGGCCTGATTCCATGACTTAGGTTCGATGAACGTTAACTTCAACGTAACGTAATGTAACTTAAGTTCCAACATGCCAGTTGTGCCGTTCATTTATAATAAACCTATTCTCATTTTCTTCCATAAGAATGCCACTACAGGTACATGTATTTCTACTGCTATCAGATCTTCATCAGTTATAGTCAACTCTGTGCCAAAGTCAAATTTGTTGAGACTCAAGAAAAAGCTTTGACTTACAATGTATTCTTATATTTCAGGAGTATACCTGTATGGCAAGGATCATGGATTCATTGAGTATTGTTTGAAGACCTTGAGGAGCTATGACACCACACATCACCTCAGGCAGAGAGAGAGAGTAGTTGCAGCTCCCACCAAGCCCCTGACCGAGCACCATTCCAACGTTAGATTAGAAGCCCAATGAGAAGAGACAGCTACCATCAGTGTATAGGTCTAAATACCCTTGCTTTCTCCTCTTTTGAGATACATCATATGCTCCGCTGACGTTGGAACTTACATTCTTGTTGAAGAGTCAGCCTCATCAGGCTCAGCGGTAGTTTAGCATGAAGCTGTTACCAGGATGTACTGCAGCACTTCAACATTAAAAGTAGAACAGGGCTCGCCAATGAAAAGAGTTTGTTGCATAGAATGTGTAATTGTTAATGCTTTAAATTGTTGATTGTTGTATATACTAGTAACTGAAAATAGTTTTGACTTACATACTGTAGTCAAACAAATCCCCTCTTCAATTCATGGCCACAAGTTAATCAATACATTCATCTGTGAGGTGTTCCAAGCATATCAAAGAATGTTTGGCCACACACAGCTTGGCATTCCGCATGATACGAATCTGGCTGCGCTCATGATTGCAAAGCACCCCCTTCTCTCCAGGCAATTCTGACTTGCTTTAATAAAACCTTTTCATGGTCTAATATTCAAGAGAGAAAACTGTTGACAGACACTCGTATGTAATTTTTTTTTCTTTCCCTCTTTTTTTTGGGGGGGATGCTACAAATAGCAGCTCAAAATAGCAGAATCTTTCAATTGTCATCCATGCTCTTGGGATGAAGATCATGTCTCCATGTTGTGATTAAGTTACCACATACCTTTGTCACCACTTTGATTAGCATTGATGCAGTACAATATGCATGTGCTCAAGTTTATTGCATCCATCTTCTTTGGAGTAGGGGGAAAAATCTTTAAAAAAAATAAAGCAAAATTGATGGGAATCATTGATCCCTAGGGTTACGGGACCAAGAGTTATTTTGTACATTTTCACCTTTATGTAGTTGATGTACTGTACTTTGAAAAACTTGTGGGTAGAAGCTCAATTGGTTCAACTTCTTTTTCCCCGAAACATCTGCAGCCCATCATTGATAAATCCACGGCATTAGAGTAGATGGAGTTAAATAGATTAGTTCACTAATGTGCCAAGTCAAACTTATGGATAATTCTTCCCTTGATCTCATAACAAATTATTAAGATAACCTGCAACTGACAATCATATTTTGATATAGAGTGTTAGCAGTGATGTCACAATTGCCCACCATAAGGCTGCGTTCACATAGAAGTATACTATTTGGGTATTTGGGACTCGTTTTGGAAGGCACGCAAATAGCTTGAATCGAACGAAAGGATTTCCTAACACCGGTTCACATAAGAGGACACTATTTGAATGTACCGAATAGCATAGAATAGTATAGCAAAGTGGGAATCGAGCTTGTTCGATTTTCTTGCAGCGTATACCGTCTCTCGTTTATGAAATAATGACAATTTTGGTCTGGATTTGCCCTTTAGCAAAAATAAGCATGTAGACTGACATTCTGATGCAGTTTAGAAATTGTTGATAAGATTTGCTGGGATGTAGGAGGAAGAAATCCTCACTGCATGGGATGGCGAGTTGACGGTGCGGGTGATGGTGTACTGGGTGCCCGAATAGCGAATAGCGAATACTGTATACTTCTATGTGAACGCAGCCTAATGAAGTCAATTGCCTAAACCGACTGGAAATCAAGACTACATACAAAAGCTGCAGCAATGCTTACTTCAGGGAAACCTAAGGCAAAAGAACACCTTTGTTAGAGAGGCATGCATGAATGAATATTGATCGTCTTTGCTATGGAAGCCACCATTATGGTGGCCCACATGACGTCACATGAAATCACTCTATAAGAAATTCAGTTTGCACGCATTAGTTTTTGCTACATCTGTCAAGACTCGAAAGGATTACAAGTGTTCAATATTGTACAATGATGCCTTATTTAGGTGAAGAAGATCAATGATATGATACATGTTGTGTCAACTGTATTGATTGCAATTCTTTTTCCATAAATAGTAGGCCTGGTTGAGGGGGGGGGGGGGGCTACGAGCCCTCCTCCCCTTTGACATTCCATGCCCAATTTCATGAAGGCATGATTATTTTGGGGGGTTATTGATTGTAATCAATAACAAATATTTTCATGCTGGACGTGTTGCTGACAAATTTCATTGAAAAGGCAATGAAAAACAAAAAGTAAGAAACAAAGAAATACATGAGTAAATAGAAAAAAATAGATACTTCAGAATTTTTTGATGGCACAGTTTTTTCTCTTTCATTTGCTATGGACACTAGAAAGAATATTTACACAAAAAAAACAAAAAATGTGCCTTGCTGGAACTTTATTTATGGCAAATGGTCTGATTTCATGCTCAAATTAGCATAATTTAGCCAAGTGACTTTTTTTGTTGTTGAAAATCAACATTACCGTTTTATAGATTATGTCACAGGCAAATTGTATGTGGATTTTGTAATGATCGCACGGTTGATGGCCGAGGTCTGGGGGTTCCAGGGAGGCCCCCCTCTGGCTCTATCATCTACATAAATACCCCACCTAAAGCCTACTTAAAGTCAAGACCATGCTTCTCTGATCGAGTATGTTTAGGTATTTGTACAATGTACTTGTAGAGCATCACTGTGTTACATGACAGAGGATCCAAACTTGATTAACCATGCAGTATTGAAAATTTCTGTATTTTTGTCAACTTTTCGAAGCAATCACAATTCCTACTACATGTGTAATTATTTTTGTATTATAATATAGATGATGGTGACTATACTTTGCAAGTCTTTTGTAGCTTATCATTGGACATGCAATGATTATATTCACTTGTAGTCAAAAATTAAACATGTTCAGGAAGGGTACTTGTAAAATTTTTCACTTTTGCACAAACTTTATGAATTTGGCATATTTTCGGGGAAATGTGTGATGTTAATATTTGAAGAGTTTGTTCGCAAAAACCGATATGTCCATTTTTGAAGATTTTGAAGTACGGTCTCTGTCATAAAGTACAAAATAATACCTTTTAAATTATATATTGGTCACTACATATAAAGGTACATTTTTAAAGTTATGATCAAAAGAAGCAAACATTTTCTTATTATTCTCTTTATTTTTCTTGACCTTTAATCGCAAATATATCCATTTGGCACATATGGACTTAGCAGTTTTTGCAAACAAACTCTTCATTTGTAGAGCTTTGGGAATGACAGCTAGAATAGCCTATTTACAGGGACCTTGTGATGATTATGGTGACAGTTGTTCTTAAATGATAAAAATATGTATAATTATTATTGGCCACATAATTCATGGAAAACCAGATACTCAGCACATGAAGACTGTTTGTAATGGTGTACTGCTCTGCAGTTGAAGTTTAGATATTTCAAGAGGTATATTCCTTTTTTTTTTTAAATTTCAGGTGATCCAGTGGACATCACACATTTATTTAATATAGAGAATCAGCTCATAAAAAAAACCCCATAACATGCGTAGCATTTAGTATATTATCTTCTCATATCCCCCTCAATGCTACTTAAAGAAAGAATAAATTAGTAAGAAAGAATGAAACAACAATCATTTGGATTACTAGCTTATATTTATTCAGTTTCATGTATTGATCCAGCTCGGATAGGAATTACTTTCAAAACTGGAACACAAAGTTGGCAATGCACTGGGCTACCAGTGGTGGATCGTTGGCTTCTAAATACATGCATTAATATTAACAAATATCTATATTATGAAAGTAGCTTGCTGTTTTTGTTTGTATTAGTTTGATTGGTATTCATTATTCCAAAAATGAGTCCAGACCACCTAGATTATTCCCAAATTCATCACCATATTGTCACTTTTTCTTCCAGGGTTGAATAACTAGTGCACTGAGTGCTGTGATCAATGGTGATAGAGATGTGTGCTCATGTAGAGTGTAATTCCGTTTAGGATTGAAAAAAGATTGAAAAAGGATTGAAAAAAAGAGTGAAAAAGGAGTGAAAAACCTCCGGAGTTAAAGAAGAGTGAATACAATAGGAGTGAATTGAGAGTGAGAAAGGAGTGAAAAACGACTGACAAAAGAGTGAAATACGTCAGGAGTGAATTTAGAGTGAGAAAGGAGTGAACATCCCACCAAAAACAGTTCCGTCTTTTTTCACTCTCTTTTGGAGTGAAATTTTTGTTCACTCGAAATTCACTCCACTTCTAGTGATCCTTGACGTCACTACCAAGGGGAGTGAAAATCGAGTGAAAATTCACTCTTTCTTTTTTAGAGAGTAATAGTCCGCATAAAAAACAAGCACGCCAAACAAATAATTTGATAGAATTAATAAAACACTCAGCGATATCATGCATGGCAGATCAAATCAAGTTCAATTGGTGAGAAAGCTAAATGAAGTTAAAAAGTTGACTTCTTTACGTTTCTCTTCCAATTTATGAATACAGAATTACACTACTGAAGCGGATTGTCTCTGTTGCGAACGATCGCCATATAAAGCATTTTTAGTCTTCTGAGTAAATCCGAATCCCTATATACTTTAATTTTTGCTTGATAATGTAATAACACTGGTTATAACTTTAAAAAGGACTCGCATATTCAAAGTTTCAAACAGTATACTATAACATTACATTGAACACGGTGTATTTCAAAAAACATTTTGAATGCGTTGTGTGTTAGCATGTTAATGGAATCAATCTGCCTTTTATTTTCCGTACGTAAAGCGCACAGAAACGAAACCAAATGTTACCAAATACAGTGGAATCCATTGTACGGGGTGGTATTATCATTAGAAGTATATCCCATTCCTTTTTACTTTTATTTGCTTGAAGCAGTAGTCAAACCATGTGTCATTATATCGTAGCGACATCACTTAGGAATTAGAATGTATGAAGATAATAGTTACTCATTTATTTCACGCTATTATTATAGCATTTACATTTTCCAACTGTTATTGACAGTATTATGGTACTGTATGGTTACGATTACGAATGTTGGTTATGAATTCAAAAGACTGGTTCATTAATCGAACTATGAAGGTAGCTGTTTTGAAAGTAGTTTGGTACAAGTTCGAAACGCAAACGAAATCATCGTCATAGGGGGAACTGATAGCTCTAGAAAACTTGTTTAGGCCAATAAAGATTGCCGTATGCAATCCTTGTAGAAAGTTTTGACTATATGGCCATCTTTTGAGTATTTTCAGAAATTATATAAAGAATTATTTGTTTGGATTATGCCAAGAATTAGTTTGAACTATGAGAATAAAAATGCGTGGTTACCTCAACAATGTCGTAGTTCGATTAGACATGATGGGTAAAGTGAATTCATGACTTGTTGACTAATCTTTGCTGATTGATGATCATTTCTGTATTAAAAACCATCAGATAAGTCTCGTAGATGATACCTCTGTAATCGTAGTCAAAATTCTTTTGAGCGATGAGACGAAAACCAACAAACAAAATGCCATGTATCATCGCTCGAGTTTCCAACATTTGGCGTCACCCGACCAACAATAAGTGACGAATCAAATGGAACATCATATTGTGGGAAAGCGGACTGTGTTACGATTTTTAAATGTTGCGAGCAATTCTTAAAAAAAAAAAGAGAGAGAAAATGAGGCAAAGTTCAAGAAATTAGAAAAAGCACGTAAATGCAGGCGATCATGTTTAATAGTCAAAGTAAGAGATTACAATCGGCCATGCGGATGTATATGATTGCCTCATTTACATGTCTGACTTCTATAAACTATGTTATATTTGAATTTAAGTTCCCTTCCCTCCTTGATAAAAGTTGTGTTGGGTTTTCGCTAAAGGCATTTATTAGGACACGCTATAAAAACGACAACAAATGACTACTATACATCAAGAGATGATCTATACATGAACCACAATAATTCTGTACGTTCTGATATAATGCAACTGCTTGTTTGTTTGTTTGTTTGTTTGTTTGCTTGTTTGTTTTGAATTACCATGGTCTTTGTCGGGGGAAAGATGAAGAAAAAAGTAGAGTGTATCACTCTCAAATGCGAATGATTGCGATAAGTGTGTATTCCCGCCCTTTCTATACAGGTAAACGATTCATACTTGGTATGCTATTTATAAAAGCCTTGTGTCACGCAGAAGAACTGATTCCGGGATCACTTTTAACCTTTCATAAAATTCACGTTTTAAAGATAGTAACGATAGCTTGTAGGAGATAAAGTAAGTTAGCTTCCCTGGCTGTGGTTCTGAACACAAAAGGGGACTGAAAAAAATCTTTTACAAATTAGCAGACATAATGACGATCCTCCAACACTGTCGCTCCATTACGTCACTAATTCTGCTATCAATGGCGAAAAAAAAAGAATACTGGTTGCGTGATTATCCACCCCTTGATAGCAGGAAGTTTACCTTTCATTGTTCAAGGCTTCGTTGATGCGGGGTTTACTCGGATACAAGGCGTGAACAGTGTCGTCCGAGTCCTTTCATTCGGAATTCCTCAGAATACACAATTCAATAGGCAATTAGCGCTGCTACTTCGCAAAGCTGTTAGCCAAATTCTTTGCAGACTTGACCTCTCACATGTCAGCTACACGTAAGACACGACAAACAGCTATCATTACACACATTCTGATTTTAGAAAAATGAAGAAACACACTTTTGAGTAGCGACACAGCTTTCTGTCACTTTCTCACTGCAAATAGGTCCTACTTCTAAAAAATACACAAAATAATGACAAGAGTCAGAATATCCTCCAAAGGGAACACGAGCTATTTGGGCATTGATAATGTTTGTCGTCCGATTTCTCTCCATGCCGTCACGGCCCAAACCATCATAAGAAAATAGGGCAATAAGTTTTATTAATCGGGGAAATAAAATTACGCATTACATACATTTGGCTTTAATTATCATACGAATTGTCGAATTTATAAAGACGAGAATAATTGACAACTTAGGCCATGCTATATCTCCAAAGATGAACTTTAAACAGCAAGTCACATACCAGGGAACGAAAGTTATGATTATTTGAATGAATTCATTAATGAGGCCAATAAAAGTTGTAAAAGTACACACACACACACATAGAGAGGTTTCAAGTTCGATATGTGATCATGTATTAGCTCATTGATAAAGTATCATAAATTTTGCGTGATCATTTGTTGGAATTATTTTTTTTTCAGCGCCATTTGTGCGTCACATCAACCACCACTTCATGAAATGTGGTGCATGTATCAAACGCAACTCGCTAGTCATGCAATCAATAGCCTTGGTCAGCTCACTGTTATTACGTAATTAAGCCCTCGCCGCCACCGACGCCGCCGCTCGCACCATGCTTTGTTTTGACTTCAATGGGGTCAAGAGCAATGCTTCATTAGCATACGCCCTAGCAACGGAGGCGGAGTTTCACTCGGGCAAGAACAATAGGTGCGAAACGCAACGCAAAGGTGAGCATTCGAAAAAAATGAAACCGAAAAAAATTGTCGCAGAAAAACTGTGATTTGGGACACTTGTCTTCATTTTTACACGCTGAAATTTTCTGTACAAATAGATAAAATGTCAAGGAATCAAAATCTGTCATAAAAAAATTTCGACCCGAGCAGTGCTTCCCCTTCATTTTCGGCTCATTACGGGAAAAGTCCCCGTGCGACTTATGACTCATTTTGTCGGAGCGCCACACATTTCTTTCCTTATGCTTATTCAATGTTTCATTTATCAATTTCCAAGTATTACGCATATCATTTTTAAACAAATCTAATTTTCTCATATAATAATTCCTTTTTTCTTTACGCAATACCTTGGTGAGCGTATTTTTATATGCAGTATACTTTTCACGGGATTGCTATGGTTTTTTTAGCCCTACTTACATAATACAAATTATTTTTACGATAAATTGAACGTAACAATGACTTTGACACCCATGGCAGTCTTGGATCATGTTTATGACTACCCAACTTCTTTTTAACTAATTGAATACATGTATTTAACAAAATAACAATCTTATTTATAAAAATTTCATAAGCTACATTCGTATCTTGCACCACATACAAGTCAGACCAGTCAATTTCCATCAAAGATTCTTGAAACAGGGCTATATTCTGAGGTGTAAACTTACGCCTTCTTTCATAATTCTGAACTATTTTAGTCTTTAACTGTAAGGATGAACACATATAAATAGCATAATGATCAGATATATCCGTAAGTATAATAGCGGAATCAGGAAGAGGGTTTACACTACAAAAAATATCTATTTTCACTGCCTTGAATAAAGACTAAGCGCACCGCATTTACAACAGAACACCTGAGGACATACAGAAGACAGTGCTCTTCTTTGTATAGCGGTTGGTCTCGATTCAGAAGTATAGGGACATAACAACGAGACCAAATCGGTTAAAAAATAATTTGTTATGACTAAGCTACTCATTTGGAAATGCTATCGTAGCTTGATAAGCATATCTATGCCCGACAAACAAAATGACACCAAAAAGGTTTTGCACCTCATGTGGTACCAATATCTGGTCTGGCCCATGGAATACATGGCTGGCGCCACGTTTTCAAAACTGGGGGGGGGGGGGGTAGGGGCCCAATCCTGGGTTTGCATGAGCTAACAAAACAAAGCAAAGCAAAACAAAACAAGACGTAGCAAAAAGGACGTCACCGCACATCGGGTGCCACTTCCGAGTTTCTTCAGCTGACCACTAAAAAACAAACAAAGAAACAAACAAAACAGACAGAAAATAATAACAATATTGATAAAAATGAATATAGCTGTTCAGCGCATCTTTCTCATCCCATTTCCTGTTTTTTTTTTTTCTGCTAAAAAGCTAAAAAAAAACAACAACCTAAAAAAAGAGAGAAAAGATAGGAATAAAAGGCAAAAACAAAGGCTTTACCGCGCTCAAAGGTTTCATTCTTTTTTCTTTCTTCCGGGGTGACCGGGGCCCAAAATGATGACACCCTATGTCGGCCCTATGTATAGTCCTACGGGTCCGACCCCCTCCCCCGTTTCCACCGGCCCTGCAGAGCTGTATTTGCATTGTTCACAATGGTGCAGAATAAAGCGAAGAGAGGTGATTTGGGTTGACAGTGTTTGTTTGGTTTTTTTTTTTGTTTTGTTTTGTTTTTTACGCATTTCCTTTCTCCAGATACAATAACAAATGAAAACTAAGCGATGAACAGTATGTAAAAAAAAAGGACAGTACAACATTCCAATAAATACAAGAATTTTCAATATTGTAACAACATCAGTTTCTAATAACGTATAAAACAAAGTAACATAAATTATGTTCAGGCATACTGTGAACAAAGAAGTAGCTCGAGACTGCACTGACAAAAGATTCGTTACATGGAGTAGGCCTACTCACCGGCGTAGCCAAGGGGTGGGTGGGGGGGGGGGGGGCGATGGGGGCGGTCGGAGGCGGAAAAAAAGAAATTGCGTGTAGGACCTATGCTGTATGCATGTACATGCGGCAGAGCGGGTCTCCCTTTCATCAAGTAGGATCATTTTCTTTTTCAATATTTCACTCAAAGTGTGCACCAGATCGTTGACTTTCAATTAAAAAATGGAAAGTCTCTCGTGCTTGCGAGGGGGATTCCCCCTCCCAAACCCTCCCCCTCTGTGTCCCTTTCTCTAGCCTTACTACAATCTTTAGATTTACATAAAATTCTGAATCATTCTGAGTGCACAAGGTTTATCACCCATTTTCCGAAAACCCAAAGTTCCCTCATGTACAAGGTGAATTTCTCCTTATAGTCAACCCTTTTCTCCCGCAGTTCCCCGGATCAGTTGTTGTTGTTGTTGTTGTTGTTTTTTTATAATTTCCCAAATATTCCATCAAATATGCGTATACGAGATATCTCAATTTCAACTTTAAAAAGGCAAAAGCTCCATGGTACAGGGAAGGGTGGTGATAACACACACCTACACCTTCTCCGTCTCTTCTCTACACTTCTCTTCTGATTGACAAATGTCCAGACATTCCAAGAAAAGTGTGCGCGAGATTGTTGAATTTCAGTTTTAAAACTGAAAAAAAAAAAAATAGCTCCCTTGAATATGGGAGAGGTATCTTGCCACCCTTCCATTGCATGGTACCCACTAAAGACTTAGTGCACTTTGAGGAATAACAATTTCCGAATTTTCCACAAAAAGTGTGATCCAAATCGCTTTATTTCAATTCTAAAAAAGCAAAGCTCCGACGAGCGGGAGGGGGAATCATCCCTCACACCCTCCCCCTAAACTCTACCTCACTAGACTTTGTACATACACAGAGATGATGCACATTCGGAGTAAGAGCTAAATTCCGTGGTTTTAGCACTTCCCTGAAAAAAAAAAAAATTCTATTTCCATTATCATTTGGCACTGGAAAAAATTCTAAGCATTGCGCCAAAAGTTTGCACCAGATCGCTGAAATTCTGGTCTGAAATGCAAAATCACCTTCGTGTGGGAGGAGAAATGCCCCTTTTCTACACCCTCGTGTGCATGCTTTTTTCTGTTTGATCGCTGAACAGACAACGTTCATGGTACTCATGATAAGAATTTATTAATACAAGAAGTTTATTTAAATGATACCATTTTATATAGGCAAATATTGTACATTGATAATCTACATCAAAATATATTGCTACCTTAAATAAGTGGGACTGTTTCAAGTCGATAAAACACGCGAAAACATGCATCAAATTGCACCATTTGCAACATCAAAATGCAACACGTTCTCACCGTGCAACATAAAAATGCAAAAACACCCTCCCCCCCCCCCCCTCGCTCGCTCCGCTCGCTCGGGGTCAGTCGCATTCATGATATTATTAAGTGTGAGAATCAATACAAGATATGTTCAAGAAGTATGGCCTATATACAGACGAAATTTTTTAGGCAAATCATTCAATAATAATCTACATCAAGAACTACCTTAAACAAGTGGGACTGATTCAAGTCGATAAAACAGGCAAAACATGCATCAAATTGCACCATTTAAGGCACAAAAAAGCAAAAAGTTCTCACCGTGGGAAAGGGGACACCCCCTCCCGCACCCTACTATCCCCCTAGCTCGCTCCGCTCCGTCGGGCTCAGTCGTATGCATGATATTCAGTGTAAGAATTAATACAAGAAGTATACAGTAAACCTCGGATAAGTCGACGTCGAGTGAGTCGAAAATCACTTAACTCGAAGCAAAATAAAAAGTCCCGATTTTTCCCTATGTATGTTCTCTAAGAAATATTTGGATAAGCCGAAGTACGAGAGTCGAATTTCGGCTGTGTCGAAGTAAAACATTCAGTCCCTTTTGTACAAAATACACGTAGTTTACATCACTTGAGCCAAAGAAGATAAATTCTCTGGCATTCTCATTACATTTAGAGGAGAAAAAAAAAATTGGCATGTCGCAGAACCCCGTCCCTGACCTGCTGCAGGTAAGCATGCACACTCACCGTACCGCTCCGCACGCATGTCGAATACATACACATGTATTCATGTATACACACAGCACATCGATCCATACTTTATCCATACACACAGCACATCCATACTTTATCCATGTCAAGCCAGAACTCCTTGGTCAACCAATCACTGCTTTAATATTTTAGTGACAGGCCAAGTGGGCGGAGCTTGTTTGTGCGTGCCCGGCTGGCTGAGTGTATAGTTTTGTTCAATGGAGGTGGGAGGGGCCTGGGAGAGTGTTTGTGTCATGGTACTTGTAGGTTGACAGAGATGGCTACCTTTGTTGCACCATAGACATAGCACATGCACATTGCCATATTAGCGCAGACATTCTCAGATACGTTTAACTACTATTTATAGTGTTGATACAAATTCCATGTTCAATTTAGAACAAAATAAGAACATTATATTCAAGAATAGACAAATTTGAATGCAAACACACACACACGCACACACACACACACATGCATGCAAATGTACTATAATACATGCATGTACATAACTGTGAGTCGAAAAAAAAATCGACTCTAGCGAGAGTCGAAGTTCACTTAAGTCAACGCATTTTTGTCAGTCCCGAGAGCTTCGACTCATGCGAGGTTTACTGTATTTCAATGATACCATTTTCAGGCAAATTGTTCAATAATAATTTACATCATACATTACCTAACACAATTGGGACTGTTTCAAGGTGAAAAAACACGCAAACACATGCATCAATTTCCACCATTTAAGACACAAAAAGGCAAACAAGTTCTCACCGTGGGAGGGGGACACCCCCTCCCACACCCTACCCCCCCCCCCCCTCGCTCGCTCCGCTCGCTCGGGCTCAGTCGTGTTCATGATATTCAGTGTAAGACTTAAATGATACATTTTTTTAGGCAAATTGTTCAATTATAATCTACATCACGCATTGCCTTAAACAAGTGAGGGTGTTTCAAGTCGATGAAACACGCAAAAAAAATGCATCAAGTAAATTGCACCATTTAAGGCATAAAAAGGCAAAAAGTTATCCCCCTCGCTCGCTCCGCTCGCTCCTTGCGCTGTCGTGTTCATGATATTCAGTATAAGAATTAATACAAGAGGTATATTTAAGATACCATTTTCTTTAAGCAAATTGTTCAATAATTATCTATATCATGCGTTACCTAAAACAAGCGAGACTCTTTCAAGTCGATAAAACAGCTTGGTTTCTGGTTGTTGGTGAGATAAGACGTGTCTCTCGGTTGCTCGTATGTTTCTCTCTCTAGAATCATCAATTGTTGTTTTTATTATATACATATTTGTCACATTGGTGGATCGCTCGTTCAGCGCTGGACCTGTTTGTAATGCTCCTTTGTGCCTCATCATCACCGTTTTGGATATATTTAAGGATTTTCAGCGTTCGTGTATGGTGTTTCCTCTTGTAAGTTACTCTTGAACTTCATCTTCATCTTCATCAGTAACATAGCAACCAAAACAATCTTGCATAGCGTGGACCGCCTTAGCGCAGCAGGCAGCAAGTAATAACAAATCTGCGTATTATACAAATGATGCACAGGATAGAGTGTGTTAGTGAAGGTGCGGCGCGCTCGAGGGTATTGACAATGGTGCGACATGCACGAGGCGCAGCCGAGTGCATGTTTGCAACCGTTGTCAATACTCGAGAGAGCGCCGCACTGGTCCTTCACTAACGCCACGAAATAATCCTGTGCATCATTTGTTTTATAAAATGGGTCGAAAACTAACAGCATTATTCACGTACCTTTGTGGGTCAATACCAGTCAGCTACATGTAGCACTCGCTCAAATGTCAAGATGTCCGAAGATGTTCGTCCCAAACATTTACGCACGTTGCACTCGGAAATCCCGCACATAAGTACTGTACGTACGTATAAGAGTATACGTACGCCACGTGTTATGCACAGGAAAAGCCGCCGGCTGTTGTGGCAGCCCGCGGCCCGAACTAGAAGTTGTTTACAGGATTGACAGCGCGTATAGTAGCGCGTGACGCACTTGTAACAACTGATTGAGTGCGCACTGCTAGTGTAAACATTGTGACGTACGTCAGGCCAGGGAGGTGGAAGAGAGACTCTTCTTAGTGCATACCTGAAGAAATTAATGCACGCACACTTGACTCATTTCAGCGCTTCCAATTGGCTACATTCTTGAACCCATTTTATAACATCTAGTATAGTCTGGTTAGATAAGACACCTGTCTCCTAGCAATTCGACTCATATCATCTCTCTTCCTCTTCTCAGTGCGCAAAGAGCACACTGTCTCCTAGCAACGTGCGCAGCATTATCTCTTCCTCTTCTCATCTAGCTGAGTTATCATTCGCGTCTTCAGTCAGACCGCAACGCTGCTGTTAATGAGCTCAGATCAAAAAATTATCGTACGCGCAGGTTTTTGCGCATGTCCTTCTCAGCACCCGAGATTTTGCGAGATAATTCAGAGACAAAGTGCATGGTCTACAAGATTCACTTATTGACGACATGAAGATCAACTATCCGCGACTAATTGACATGGTATGTGAATATTTGAAATAAATCACACCTTTTAATGCTAACATTATATGTAATGAGCTTATGATACCATTATTCATATCTCTGCATTATATCGATATTTTCCAAACGACCCTGAGACAAATTAGAACAAGGCTTTCTATTTATTGCCAACCCGACCCGTTCATAGGTTGAATCACCACATGAATGATAGTCAACGATTTAGATATACTTGTTATAATAGCACAGTAAGAACTGAATTGGTCCCTCGCTTGGAAAACAATAAAAATTGAAAGTCTCGTCGAGTAAAAATCATAGTGTGGCAATTTGAGATGCATGAATGATCATGCGCTCCCAGGGTATCATTAGATAAATTACTCAGCGATGTATACTATACAGTGGATTAATAAGGAATAATTATTCTAATACCAAATAGAGAGCCCCAAAGAACTCATGTGCGCAAACTTGGTGCTAGATCTTTTATTATTGATTTGTATGCTATACAAATGATGCACAGGATAGAGTGCGTTAGTGTAGGCGTAGCGCACTCGAAGGTATTTACAATTGTGAAACATGCACTACATTGTAAATACCCGAGAGTGAGCTGCGTCTCCACTAACGCCACGAAATAATCCTGTGCATCATTTGTTATTTTAAAATGGGTCGAAAACTAACAACATTTTTCACGTACCTTTGTGGATCAAGATGTCCGAAGATGTTCGTTCCAAACACGTCGCACTCGGAAATCCCGCACATATAAGTATGCATACTGTACGTAAGAGTATACGTACGCCTAGCCTTTTGTCAAGGCCCTCTCGCTGTATGGTAAAGAGAGCCCAGCTGAGTGGGGTTGCGCGAGGGCCTTTTGAGATCTGCTTCGCATCCTTTTGTTAGCCCTTTGAATTACCGACTTTTGCTCCCCGATTTTGGGAGCAAAAGTCGACGACCAATCAGCGTGTCTGTCTGCTCGAACCCGATTTGAATAGAGCGAATGCACGCCGCAGACCTCACAGAACTCTATACACACAGAGTGTGTAGAGTTCTGTGGCAGACCTCCGCGGGCGGTCAGTGATGCATGCGAACAGGCATGACAACACCGAGGCTGAGGATGCGGGGAGCGCGCCACTCCATTGGTTGACCGGAACCCGTTAAAATGAGTATTCAGAAGGGTTCACTATCATGAATAATAATGTGTAAAGTAGATCTCAAAAGGCCCTCGCGCTGGCGCGCTCGGCTGGGCTCGCTTCGCTCGCCCATTACAGCGAGAGGGCCTTGACAAAAGGCTAACGTACGCCACACATGTTATGCACACTCAAGAAAGGCCGGCCGGCAGCCCGAGCTAGAAGTTGTTTACAGGATTGACAGCGCGTATAGCAGCGCGCGACGCACTTGTAACAACTGATTGAGTGCGCACTGGTACTGCAGTGCAATGGTACTAAAGTAAACAACGCCCACGTGACTCATTTCAGCGCTTCCTATTGGCTACATTCTTGAACCCATTTTATAATGTAATCTACACACAGTGTATTACTGTTATGTAGAGTACACGTTTACTGTCATTCCGCGAGGTTCGTTCAACTCTCCACTCAGAGGGAATAAACCAATCAGAAACGCGTATTCGCGGCAAACTGAAATCTCGTCAAAAATTAACTGTACAACGCAATGATTTATTCGCCAACCTGACCCGTTCATAGGATCAGTCCACATAAAGTCATTATGTTTTCATAAAATGATATTTCCTCTTTCATTTTATACCTCTTCCATTTTGGTCCACCTTAATTTCGTTGGTCTAGTGTACCCCTTAAGAAAAATGAAAAATATGCAAATTTTGTGTTTTATAATTTCCTTGTTCAATATATTTTATATGTCATAACCTTTTAAGTGGTCGAATTTTATCAAAGTACAACTCTTCAGCTTTTTATCGTCGCATAAATCATGAAGATTGATAATGTCGTTTAGATTCACAGACACTCTAAAAATGTGGTCTCCCAGCTCATTACGTATTCATGTCCGCGAGGTCCATGCATACGCGTACGATAAATACGAAGGATTTTCAGGACGTTGCGGTCTGACTGTGTTGTCATCTGCGCATCAGCTCTAGTATTCATACTGCGCAGCCGTTTCCTGATTGTGACGTCATGGCAAGTGGAAGTCGCTTCACAGTTCTAGATGAGGTGGTGACGGCAAAGCTGCAGCCTGACGTCGACGTGGATCTGAAGCTGGAGAAAGCTGTTACTTATGCAGTGGCCACAGCGACAGGAGTGCCCCCTGAGGTAAAGAGCAAACCCTCAACCAGTCCTCCCGATAAGGATGCTACGAGAGATCTGGTGGCGGAAGTGGTTGGAAAGGTCCTGGCAACCCTTCAGCCCGTCATAGTACAGGCAGTAACAGCAGCTGTATCAACGGCGATGACATCATTGATGGACCAGCTGGTGGAGAAGGTCGACCATCGAGGAGGAGAGAGAGCAGATCTTAGTCAGATGAAGCGAACCATTCAGATCAACCATTTCGAGAATGAAAGGTTGGAGCAGTACACCAGAAAAGAAAATGTCAAAATTTACGGCGTGAAGGAAGCGGAGGATGAGGATACGACCAAGGTTGTCGTTGAGTTGGCCAAGTAGATCGGCGTCAACCTGTCCACTTCTGATCTGAGTATTTGTCATCGCCTCGGGAGCGGTCAGAAGGGAAAGCGCACTATCATCGCGCGCTTCGCAAGGAGAGAGGCCAAGGTCTCTCTGATGAAGAACAAGAAAATCTTGAGGAAAAAGGCGTCTCACAAGGAGGTCTATATCAACGATGACCTGACGAGAATGCGCAGCAAGGTGGTGCAAGAGATGAAGAAGGACGCTGGCATTCTGAAAGTATGGACAATCGATGGGAAAATCCACTTCATCTCTAAGAGGGACGAAAAGACTGTGAAGGTAATTGACTCTCTTGATAGGGTCATGATGCAACTTGGGTGGGATGAGCGCAAAATAAGAGAGCTTGGTATTTACCTTGAGCTATAGGAACTCGAGGCACGTGCCTGCGAAGTTCAAGGACATCTTGCGTTACAGGACCATAATTATTGCAATTTTTCTACAATCAATCTTAGAATATTAGGCCTGAACTTATGCGGTCTCGAGAAAAAGTGTGATTACGGAATTTTTACAGAATACATAAAGAATTTTGATATAGTCTGTTTATCCGAAACTGAAACTGACTCCATTGATCCGGTTTACTTCCCTGACTTTCATTGTATAACTGCAAAGAAAAAATAATTTGAAAAGTTCCCATGCTCTTGGTGGTTTTCATGGTCTCGCAATAATAATTTCAGACAAATATAAGAGTAACTATGTGATACTGGATGAAACAAAGTCAGATTCAGTTTTATGGATAAAACTTGTTTTTCCTGGTTTTTCAGCTCTAATAGGGGCAGTTTATATTCCGCATGAAGGTTCAAAATGTTTTGATAGTGATGCATTTGATACCATTATAAATGATTGCATCAATATCCAAGCCAGGTATGACATTCCTTTGCTGTTGGTTGGTGACTTTAATTCTAGGACGGCTTGTCTCCAAGATTTTGTTACTATTGAGGATGAAATCCAAAATGAAACTGGTTTGAATTTTATGAATGATTCGATTTTCAATGCAAGAAATGAACTTGAGTCTCTTGGTATTTGCACCGACAGATACAATATGGATCACATAACCAATAACAATGGATTTAAATTGATAGAACTGTGTAAATGTTTAGATATACATATTGTTAACGGTAGAGTTGGTGATGATAAAGTTAAAGGTAGCGTTACATGTGCAGATGTTAGCACCATTGACTACGCAATAGCCTCATCTGAACTATTTATGAACCTCATGTGGATATGTTTGATGAACTCTTGTCCGACAAACATTGCCCGATCGTCCTAAGTATCCATGCAAAAACATCATCAACCGTTCCTTGTTTGAAAAGTATTGACAATACGGTCAATAGTTCCGAGAAGGATGATAACAATTATAACACAAAAATGAGGATTAAATGGAATAACGATAGGAAGTCTGAGTTTGTAGATGGTCTGAACACTTTTGCTATATCTGAATTAGATTCCTTTATCGAGTCCATAAATGTTGATAATGTTGGTCAAGAGGACATCGACAAAGCGATCAATCTATTGTAAGAAGTGTATGTTAGTGCGGCTTCTTCATCTGGAATGCTGCACGAAATGAAGAGTAAATCGCATATTAGCAAAACGACTCTTTCTAGTTCTGCCCCCCCCCCCCCAAGGAAAAACGCAGTATCTACGTCCAGCTCCATTTCTCAACAACCGAGATATTCACCATTTGTGACCGGCGACAACAGTTTCAGGCAAAAGTCGGGAATTTTGAAAATTCACTGAATCACATTGCCCATTTCCTAAGCTTTGCATTGATATAAAACACTTGTATTCTTTGGCACCATAAGTTTGGCACCATTTAAGTTGTTAGTCTGACAAAATTGCGAGAAAACAGACTTTGAAGATTCACGTCTTTTTCAAAGACAAATGTCCGAGCGGCGATGCGAGTAGCCTTTAAACAAGGCGACTCGCTCTGCGTGCCCCCGTATAGCGCGTTTACCCCACAAACCTGTTGGCCGGCGAGTGGAGCGAGCCGCCTTTAGCCACTCGTTCAGGGATGTGTACTTTTGTCGTTGTTGTTGCTTTATATTCTTTGACAAATTTGCGTACAAATTTGACGCAGAAAATACACACGGCACCAAGGCAAGCCGCGCGCGCTTGATAACAAATTTGTCAAAGAATATAAATTTGTTAGCAAGCGCGCGCGGCTTGCCTTGGTGCCGTGTGTATTTTCTGCGTACACATCCCTGAACGAGTGGATAAAGGCGGCTCGCTCCACTCGCCGGCCAACAGGTTTGTGGGGTAAACGCGCTGTACGGGGGCACGCAGAGCGAGTCGCCTTGTTTAAAGGCTACGATGCGAGGGGAGAATCACCCATCCGTACGATGGTGCCAATCGATGTTAAGCTCCGCCTCTAGCAACCACATCGCCTTCTGATTGGCTCACTGAGAGAGTCAAATTTCCCGGGCACCTTCCTCGGAGCTCAGCGTATGGAGCCGAAAAACAATGCGTTTCGCTCGGTTTGTTTACCAGTACGTCTTTCAAGATGGCGAATACGATAATTGCACGTATGGTGTACATGGTCATGTACATGTGTATGGTGCACGCATTACGCAATGGCATCCACACGCCCTGACCGTGTGCATGTAACAGGAGCGGTGGCGAATCCACACATTTCCAAATCGCGTTTTCATTGTGGTTGATTTATCTTTATTATTGGCGACCCTTTTAAAGGCAGAAAATTGCTAGTGCTGGCAAGGGTCACGCTTCCTGTTTGTTTTGCTTTTTACAAGACATGCATAATTGTTTTGTTCGGTGGTGCTAATTAAATTAAAACAAACAATCAAACACGACTCGTTAGTTTGGTGCGATGTTGACGTGTAGTATTTGAATATAATTGGTCACATGTGACCGCTCCTTTCCTCTCATCTACCTTCCATTGAGTGAGTCTGCTGTCATAATTTTTACTACATGTACAAGTAGACAAATTTGAGAATATTTAGTTTTCTTTTCACACGATTATGTCATGCTACATGATTTTTGTTTCACTTCCGTTGTCGAAAATTGCGGTATAAAAGCCAAACGAAGAGCACGCACTACAGAGAGAGCGTATATAAACCACTATAGCAAGAACAATGGAGCATGTAATCGTGCACGCGACGCGTGGACAAAGGATTCCCCAAACGATGCAACTGGTTTTTCCGAAAGCCGAATTATGTAAATGTATGCGACGCACCAGCCAATCACGTGCGAGACACTGCGCCGTAGCAACACTGGGGGTATTGGCGCGGCGTTCGAAAGAAGCTCGAAACTGACGATAGAAACGCGATCCAACATAGGGTGCTTAAAATTCCATTTTCGATAGGAAAAACTTAGTCTTATGCTATGGAATTTAGTGTAGATGTAGAAAACATATCAAAGATTCGATTTCTGTAAAAAACCTAAATCGACAAAGATAATGGTCAAAATCTTTGTACCCCACCTAGGAGGGAATTTACTCTTGCGACTTTTGCCTGAAACCGTTGTCGCGGGTCATATTTTATGTTTTTGCCAAAGCCCCTGGAAAATATACTCTTTTGAAAAATTCCTTCATTGTGGAATTTCAGTCTATCTAGCTACCAATTTTCCTGGAATATATCATTTTGTGTTTTTGTTTTGTTTTTAAATTATTAATGAAAATGTAGATACTTTGGGGAAACCCCATGTAATTGACTGATTTCCCCAAGGAAAAACGCAGTATCTACAATGGAACGAATTTCCCCAAGGAAAAACGCATTATCTACAGCGGAATGACTAGGATTAATCTTCTGCCATAATTATGTATACATGTATACATCATTGTACAAGTATTCATGATGCACCATCCTCAACCTCTGGCCCTGGGGAATGCATCCTCCATCCCCCATTTATGCATTGATTACAGAGCAGGCTTCATAACAATAGCATTAAGAAATAACAGATCGTTCTTGGAACGTTTTGCTTACATTCCCAGACCGATCTTGCTGTAACGTTACGCGTTTAATATGAAGCTTGCCAGGGCTGTAATGTGATGCTACATGGCCTAGCCGCTAACTAGCATCTAACCGTGTTAGAATACTAGATCTAGATCTGTACAGTCTAGGCTACAGTCTGTCTAGACCAAAATAAATCTAAATCGGATGTCTGGACCTAGATCGATCTAGACTAGGTCTAGTTTTTATATCGTTTATTCTAGGCTGGCTACGTAGCAGGCTACACGAGTCTACAGCCTCAGGCTATGCACTATACTCACAGAAAAAAAAAAATAGCCTAACGTTAGAACTGCAGAAGGTTTGGTCTAAGCCCTACACGAGACAGGACTCTTTAATTAGAAAAAAAATAAATCTAGAACCGGTCTAGATCGAAGTGACATCCGCTCTCTAGGCCTATTCCTTCTGGATTGAACCTAAGTTTGTTATGTCATGTAAATTTGTAATGTAACTTTTTTACTTGTAAGTTGTAGCATGCAGCATGGAATCATGCATGCATTTTACGCAACCCAGTCTCACTAGGGTCTAGACACTGTCTAGATCCGATAAGAATTAAAATACAACTTATCTTTAACTGTCTCTATTTTGTCCATTTACCGTGGGTACCTATTTTTCACACAATCTATTTTCAACTAGATCGCTGTCTACGTAATCTTAAGACAGTATGGTATGGAGAAGATAATTGAACATTGACACTTCACTAGACTTAGGAATAGGATTCTAAGTGGTTAAGTTTTAGTCTTAGACTTCTTTCTTAGTTTTATAAACAGGCCTGCCCTAGAGTAGGCCTATTCTAGTCCTACACTACATCTTTCTTTAGACTTTCGGAATACGGACCATGAAAGTTCTGATTAACGTTAACCCGTTCCTTACGGGAACCTGGTTTACCAGGTTCCCGTGGGAGCAACTGATATCCGGGAACCTGGTTTACCAGGTTCCCAAAATGAAGACAAGGGTGCCTGCTTCAGTGACCTAAATCCATGTTTCTTTGTGTTGAAATGCTCAGAAAAGTGGGTTTGATAAAAAGATCAGAGTATATTCTATCAGGATTTGTTCTGCTGTTTAAAAAAGGGGGTTTTACAGTATTATGTACCTTTTCCTGATTTAGTGTTTTGCTTGTTCTGCTGTAAATTCGTACGAACATGTACATAATGATCAAGGCTGAGATCATTTAGAAATGCGGGTTCGCTGACCCCAGTCACCTCATTCAGGTACCTGGTTTTGCGTAGAACAAAAGATTCTGAGAGCTCATCAGCGCACGCTCTATTCATACCTCGCACCCGATCGATATTTCCATTGTTCACGGGCACATGTAGTTGACCGTAGAAAGGGGGACACAATGCTGCCCCGAACCGCTTGACTGCCTTCAAACAGCTGTATTACCAACCTGTGTGCCTCTCTGTCGACGGGCGAAAAGAATCTCGTTTGGGAGCATTAAAGGCACTCATAGAATTGCGGAAGGAACGGGTTAAGTCTAACGTTAGAAAAGAGACGCAAGACTCAAACGTTACTGTCTAGACAAGTCCTAGACTTGGACTTAGATCTAAATATGGGGTCTAACATGTTAGTATAACGCGACGTTTATCCGTTTAACACAAATAGATCTATTGCCTTTCGACGAAACTTTCAGATTTGTAGCCTGAGGAATTTTGACAAGGGTCTAGGCCTATCAAAGTTACTTCACAACAAGTTAATATTGAAATAGTACGGAAGATGTTCATCATCGAGGTAGAATATGAAAGAAAAGCTAATCGTTAATCACACGAAGCGAGGTAAACATGCATTTGTGTTTAGAACTCTAACAGTATTACTTCACAACAAGTTAATATTGAAATAGTACGGAAGATGTTCATCATCGAGGTAGAATATGAAAGAAAAGCTAATCGTTAATCACACGAAGCGAGGTAAACATGCATTTGTGTTTAGAACTCTAACAGTATGTTACCTCGCTTCGTGTGACAAACGATCAGCGTTATTCTTTCAATATTGAAATAGTTTTGAATAACTTACTCATTATCTGCAGATAAATTTTTCTTGAGGGCTAGGCTCACGAGTAATTTTCCCCGCGACATTTTGTTTTAATCCAAGTACACACTCACACTGTATGCTGACTAGCCGGCCGGGCCCTGTGCTGACTGCATGCTCAGTGCAGCTAGCTGCAAGCTGTCAGTGTTAATCACACGCTGTGTTTTATATTAGGATCACGATCTCATCAAAATATTTACTAATCAGTATTGTTTCGGTTAGATATTTTGAACATTATGTCTTATTATTGAGCAAGTAATATCTAAAGAAAGTAATTTACGTTCAAATTACAGAACAACCGGCAAAGTATTCACATATATAAATAACAGTGTCTGGTAATTAAGACTAGCTTTGTAGATACTGCGTTTTTCCTTGGGGAAATATTCATCATGTAGATACTGCGTTTTTCCTTGGGGAAAGTGCAAGTTAAGTGTAAATACTGCGTTTGGCAGTTACGGAAAAGTAGCTTTCCAAACATTTTTTTTTTTCAAAAATCTGAATATGTCATATGAAGAAGGATTGCACACTGACTATATTTATGCAAAAAAGTGAAAATCGCCAAAAATGTTAGATACTGCGTTTTTCCTGGGGGGGGGGGGGGCAGAGTTCACAGCCATGGTTTGATAAAGAGTCGCATGTGCAAAGAATATAAGAAAAAATTCATGCAAATTAAAAACAAATGTCGAGAAAATAGATCAGATTATATGGATGAAAAGAGAGCAATTGGCAAGAGTTATAAAAACTTTGTACGATCAAAGAGAAGAAAATACTTTGCTGACTTACATACTAACATAAGGAGTTTGAAAAGTAAAAATCCCAAAGATTACTGGAATATAATAAGTAGAAACAAAAAAGGAACTACAGCGCCTTTGAAGATTTCAATAGAAGATTTCTTTGAACACTTTAAAAGCTTAAACAATCAAGCTTCGAATACTGATGTCGTAGAACTTGATTATGGCATTGGTATCAATTATGAATTGAATCGAAGAATTGATGAGTCTGAAGTGATACAGCAGCTTAAACGTCTTAAAAATGACAAGGCTCCTGGGGATGATATGATTCTGAACGAATTGTTAAAGAATAGTTCTAAATCTCTTTTGAAACTTGTTACCAAACTGTTTAAAGGGATAGTACAGTTTTGGTGGAGATGAGAATTGGGCTTTTAACTTTTTGCGAGATACCAAGAAAACACTTATGAAATAGTACAGAGCATACCATTTTAAAAGGAATCCAAAGTTTATTTGATGTAGATCGGGTTTGGAATGACTGAAACATCCAAAAACAAAGTAAAACAAAGCGATCGTAATAAAGTGTGGGTCCCACACTTTCTTGGATATCTCAGCCATTTCAAAACCAATTTTCATCAAATAAACGTTGAATTCCTCATAAAATTATGTGCTCTTTCATTTTTCATAAGAGGTCTCCCATTATTTCACCAAAAAATGTTAGAAACCTGGAATTAGGTCTCAACCAAAACTGTATGATCCCTTTAATGTAGTGCTTGACACAGGTATTATACCCTCATGCTGGGTGGTAGGCTTGATTAAACCTTTAATCAAAGGTAAAGGCTCACCTGATGCTGCTGATAACTACAGGGGTATCACCCTCTTAAAGGCAGCCGGTCGTCGCAGGCGATTCGCAGCTCAGTAGAAAAGCACGACAAGCTGCTCCTCCCGTTATTGTACCCCCGTACGTACCGAATGCCGAACACGACGCTACGCAGCGCACCAGCGAAAACCTGATGGGGCACGAGCGCCGTGCGAGCTGTCCACTGTAATTTCAACATGGACGCCCGAACACCTACCGAATGGGGCCGAATGGGTGCATGAACAAAACCGCACAACAGCCATGCGCATGAAAATCTCTCCCGGTCCGCGACACAACATAGTGAGAGCTGTCGGGTGTACGTACGTACGTATCTGGCTCCAGTCTCTGTTTATATGCACTATGGTGCCAATTTCAGCAATCTAAGCAATAATATTTCAAAATGTCTGAAAATATTATATAACAATATCATAAATTATTCATATATTACGTTGTTTGATATTTGGTATTTATAAATATGTTTTGATGAAGAATGTATAGCAAGTTGCAATGCATATGGCCATATGGCAGGTTGTTATGATCTCATCGTGCAATGTTGTCTGCTGCGTCAGCTGCATGTGTTATACGTACAGCTTACAGTACGTTGGGCCGAATCGTAACATAACAAAGTTGATAGAAAGTCGTCGGTACCGGTATGTCAATATCAATATTGTGTGTGGTATGCGCGTACTGTTTGCAATAAAAAGTGCTGTACTGTTTCGGCTTAGCCTTGGCTTTGGTTTAGTAATGAAACCTCACAATGGAGATCAAACAGCCGTCCAACTCGAGGCAACGTATCTACTTGTTTGACGCTATCGACGAGTGGAGAACGCAGAGAGACGTGTTCTTAGCTGGAGGACAAGTAAGAGACCAGAGGGGGAGGCTTCAGCGTCAGCGTGCCGATGAAAAATTTGCTTTCCACTTGCTGGAGTTGCATGAACAGTTTTGCAGGAATTTTTATTTAGAATGTGCAGATTCGTGTTACGACATGCACGGTGGAATTGTGTTGCCACGGCTTACGCCAATCAAGCAACCCCAGCTGGCCAAGTCAACAACTTCAAGGAATCCAGATCCAGATGATGTGTAAGTAGAAGTCTACACATGAATCAATGATTGAAGTGGAATGACTTTTTCTAATCTAGTATCAGTAACTTTAGGGCATTTGCGTTTGATCGACAAGTAGGCCTATTTTTCTATGTATAATTCCGCGAAAAACTTCTCTAAGTTCTCATTTATGTCAAATTATGATAATGCCGTAATTGAAATGACATTTGCTGGGGCAGTTTAATGTCATTAGTCCCATTAAATGGGAAGTTTTTCATATCAATCATGTTATGCAAATTCCCAAAGAATATGATTTAGGATTTGCAAATAAATTTTAAAAAAATTAATAGATCTATCGCAAGCTCCATCATACATGTAGTCTCCGTAACCCAATAGATCTGGTAGAACTCTAACGTTTAAACAGGGGAACTATAGGTTCAAAGATGATAGATCTAACAATAATAGATTCTAGTTTAGGCCCTACTTCGACTTGAAGGTATGTCGGTTGGTGCACGGCCCCCTTTTACCACGGCCACAGGTACACTGTGCAGTGCAACTGTGGCCGTTGGCCCTGCACGGGCACAGCTTCCCCGTCCTGAATTTACACACGCCAGGGCAAGTATGGTTGGACCTACTACTAATCGACCGCCTAATGTTTATCTGCTTGATAAGAATATTTAACACTGACATTCACGAAAAAAATTGACCTACGTGATTGAGAAAATCCAGCTCTATCAAATGCCGTTGTTCCGTTTTCGATTCGAAGTTTCAGTGCAAAAATATCGCAGACGAACTTGCGTGGCCTCGTTTCAGCTCCCCGCGGTAAATCGCGTTATTAGGATCGACCGCTGTTTTCGCATTGACAATGCACGCAAACCGAGTTGTATTGAACACCGTGTTGTACGAAGCTTTTTAGAAGCCTTTTAGAAACTTCCATAGACATTACATTGTGCTGTCATTACGATTCGGTGAAAATATTCATTCGAAATTTTGTCCTTGATTAAAACCATTAATGAACAATGAATTATCGCGTTTTCCCACACCATCCTCATCTACATTCAAAGCCAATCCATTTTATGTGCTTTGCGCGCAGAGAAGTGTGTACTAAGTGTTCAGTGCGCGAATTATACGCGGTCGGTTTCAATAAGGGTGGTCGATATGTAGTAGGACTACCATACAAGACACAGGGTCTCCGACCCAATCGTCCGCGTTCAGAATGGACAACTCGGCGGTAATATCCGCTACCCATGACGATGTGTCATCGTCCATGATGGCCACCCTACCTATATATAACACTGACGATTACAGCGTACTGTAGTTAACGAGTGACGACGATCGACGGTGCGATGAAGAGAAGGCGTACACTGTAGTCGTACGAAGTATAGGCAGCTAGCTACTACAGCTCATGCGAACATTGCATCACACAGTACATACAGTATACCATACATTCAATTCACATTACACAAAACATACTCCCCGCGCTCAGATCAATCAAGCGAGCAAACGAGATACTATAGCGCGATACATTGCTTTAGGGATGTCTTGCGCACACACACATTTCGCTTCGTAGCAACTTCGGAAGCGAGTTTACGTGCTGCCGCCCGCGGCTGAAATATGTCCATGTATCCTCGCGACTGGGTGTCTTTAAGTTGTGTTGGTAAGCTATTCACTGCTATTCTAAATGAACGCATTACTTTGTTCATTGACTCTTATGATCTACTTCGTGAAGTTCGAGCCGGTTTCCGGTCAGGTTATTTTACGATGGATCATATTTTTTCATTGCATGTTGATTGGCATTTACAAAAAAAAAAGAAAAAATTGTATTGTGCTTTTGTGGATTATAAAAAAGCTTTTGATTTAGTTGATCGAAGTTCGCTTTGGATGAAATTATTGAAGGACGGGATTGATGGAAAATTATTGCGTGCAATAGTCGAAATATACGACAACGCTAAATCTTGCATTTCATATGGTGGTAAGAAATCAGACTTTTTTTAGGAGTAACGTAGGAGTAAGGCAAGGTGAAAATTTGTCTCCAATCTTATTTGCACTGTATCTGAATGATTTTGAATCTTTTTTACGAGAGATATACAATGGTCTGAGCTCTCTATCTACATCAATTCACGATTGCTTTTATGACAATGAAATGGATGTTTATATAAATTTATTCACTCTTTTGTACGCTGACGATACTATTGTACTTGCTGAAAGTGCGAATGATTTACAAGATGCTCTTAGCGCTCTTTCTGATTATTGCCAATTGTGGCATCTTACTGTTAATACCACAAAGACGAAGGTTGTTATTTTTTCTAGAGGAAAAGTTAGAAATATTCCGAAGTTTTCTTTTGCCAATGAACCTCTAAGTGTAATTGATGAGTATGTGTATTTAGGAACAATATTCAACTATAACAATAGCTTCAAAAGAGCTATAAATAAACAAGTAACTCAAGCACAAAGGGTCATGTACTCCATGAAGAGCAAAATCGCATCTCTTTGTCTACCTGTTGATATTCAACTTGAGCTGTTTAATCAATTGATATTACCAATTCTGTTATATGGATGTGAGGTTTGGAGTTTTGAAAATGTAATTCAAATTGAAACGTTTTATTTGAAGTTTTGTAAAGAATTGCTTGGTCTGAACAAAAGAACTCCCAATTGTATAACTTACGGTGAACTTGGGCACTACAAATTAGAAAAAAAATGTCACTACTCGAATGTTAATGTTCTGGTATCGTCTCGTAAATGGGAAATCAGCTAAATTATCAAGCATCATTTGTAGCTTTGGATTTTTCTCCTTGTTGAAGGGGAAAAATCAGATGGGTTGGATTCTCAAAGTAAAGGATACTCTTGATAGCTTAGGCCTTTCTGACGTGTGGAAGAGTCAAGCAAGTAATCTATCATTATCTTCATTCAAAAGAATAATAGATACAAAAATTAAAGATACAAGTCAACAGGAGTGGCACAGTGATGTTGAGTTAAACAATCAATGCACTGTTTATAGATTTTTTAAGCAGCAATTATGCTTTGAAAAGTATCTGATTCGTCTTAATGAAAATAATAAGAAATCTTTAACACGTTTTCGTTGCCTTAATCATAAGCTTTCAATAGTGTCTGGGCGTTACAAAGACATTCCAAGAATTGAACGTTTGTGTACCTATTGTTCTAAATATGATATTGGTGATGAATTCCATTATTTGTTTGTATGTCCCTTCTTTAAGACAGAACGTAAAAGATTTCTCGAAAAGTATTTTAGGAAATATCCTAACACATTTAAATATGATCAATTGTTCACCTCCACTAAGAAAAAGACTTTGTCAAACATTTCGAGGTTTTGTAAGGTAATAATGTCCTTTTTTTTAGTTAGTTACTGCACTTTATTATTTCGTTTGATTTAGTTTATTTTATATACCCTTTTCGTGATTATTTGCATCAGGCAGTACCTGCATTGTTCGTAATTCATGTGATAGATTTACATTTGTATATTTTATAACATACTTTTATGCGAATTTTATTTGAAAAGTATGTTGATATCTTGTATAATTATAATTGTATTATACATGTATATATGTTAATTCTTATTTGAAATTTTTCTATTTTGCGTATTTTCAATTGACATTGTACTCCCATACCCCATGAGGGTCGTTGAGTAATAAATCAAACTTCAAACTTCAAACTTCAAACTTCAAGCTGTACCTAACTTCAAAGATATCGCGTCTCAGGTGATGTGCGTCTTTGCGTGAGACGCGCTGTCTTTGAAGTTGTTGTTGTTGTTTATCAAGCGTCTTTAGGGCTAGTGTAGCCTGAACTCTATTTTTAGATCATGTTGTTGCCAAATTTTTACCTCCACGAAATAATCCTTATTACTTTAAAATCTCGTTCTTCATAATAATCCCCTTAACCGAAAAAAAAAAGCTACGACTATATTTTTTTAAATCTTTTTAAGATAATAAAAATACCACTACCTTTGGAAATGAATGATGTTTCTATGTGTACTGAGTTTGTACTTAGCTCTCTTTTGTATCGTCATGTAGGGTAGCCATTTTGTGTCCATTGTTATCGCGCGCCTTCGTATCTTAATCTCTATTATCTTTGGCACGCACTTTAGTGCGCGCATGCAAACCTCTACGCGCAGCCTGAACTCCCAAGTGCATTGACCATCCGTGCCAAAATGTCAAAAATCCTTCATAAATTCCCCTAAAATTCTCCGATCACTACCAAAGGTTAATCGTTTGTTACTTGTGCCATTCTCAACGTTTCCTGCAAGTTTCATTCTGATCCGTTAACTACTTTTTGAATCATTTTGCACACGGACAAACAAACGAACGAACGAACGAACGAACGAAGCAACGGTAACTATAACATAACCTCCTCCCTTGGCGGAGGCAAAAAGGAGACAACTGAAGTTACGGCGCACGCAAGAAATAATTCACTAACATTGTCACAATCGGTACCCCTGGCACTGTTAGTGAGTTGATAAAACAGCACCGCTGTTTTTTTCTGTTTTCCAAACATATGTGACCGGCGACAACGGTTTCAGGGAAAAGTCGGGAATTTTGAAAATTCATTTTTTCACTGAATCACATTGCCCATTTCCTAAGCTTTGCATTGATATTAAACACTTGTATTCTTCGGCACCATAAGTGGGCATGGAAAGAGAAATAAAATACACTTTTTAAGTTGTTAGCCTGACAAAATTGCGAGAAAACAGAATGCGAGAATTGCTTTGAAGATTCACCTCTTTCTCAAAGACAATATCCGAGCGGCGATGCGAGGGGAGAATCACCCATCCATACGATGGTGCCAACTGATGTTAAGCTCCGCCTCTAGCAACCACATCGCCTTCTGATTGGCTCACTGAGAGAGTCAAATTTCCCGGGCACCCTCCTCGGAGCTCAGCGTATGGAGCCGAAAAACAATGCGTTTCGCTCGGGTTCGTTTACCAGTACGTCGTTCAAGATGGCGAATACGATAATTACTTGTATGGTGTACATGTACATGTGTATGGTGCACGCATTGCGCAATGGCATCCACACGCCATGACCGTGTGCATGTAAGAGGAGCGGTGGCGAATCCACACATTTCCAAATCGCGTTTTCATTGTGGTTGATTTGTCTTTATCATTGGCGACCCTTTTGGAAGGCAGAAAATTGCTAGTGCTGGCAAGGGTCACGCTTCCTGTTTGCTTTGCTTTTACAAGACATGCATATGTTGCTTTGTTCGGTGGTGCTAATTAAATTAAAACAAACAAACAAACAAACACGACTCGTTAGTTTGGAGCGAACTTGACGAGTAGTATTTGAATATAATTGGTCACATGTGACCGCTCCTTTCCTCTCATCTACCTTCCATTGAGTCAGTCTGCTGTCATAATTTTTACTACATGTGCAAGTAGACAAATTCGAGAATATTTGGTTTTCTTTTCACACGATTATGCTATGCTACATGATTTTTGTTTCACTTCCGTTGTCAAACATTGCGGTGGAATAGTTTGGATAGAAAGCCAAACGAAGAGCACGCACTACAGAGCGAGCGCCCAAACCACTATACCAAGAACAATGGAGCATGTAATCGTGCACGCGTGGACAAAGCATTCCCCAAATGCTGCAACTGGTGTCTCCGAAAGCCGAATAATGTAAATGTGTGCGACGAACCAGCCAATCGCGTGCGAGACCCTGCGCCGTAGCAACGCTGGGGATATTGGCGCGGCGTTCAAAAGAAGCTCGAAACTGACGAGTGCGATCCAACATAGGGTGCTTAATATTCCATTTTCGATAGGAAAAACTTAGTCTTATGCAATTAAATTTAGTGTAGACGTAGAAAACATACCAAAGATTCGATTTCGGCAAAAAACCTAAATCGACAAAAATAATGGTCAAAATCTTTGTACCCCGCCTAGGAGGGAATTTGCTCTTGCGACTTTTGCCTGAAACCGTTGTCGCGGGTCACATATCTCAAATTCAAAATGTTTTGGCATTTGGTCATGCTTCATACAGTCATTTATATTCTTTATGGATGTACATTGAAACGCGTAAAATTTTGAATGAAATTCCATAGGATCAGTGATACATGTACATCGGCCATGATCACAACGATAAAATGTTATACAGTTGATTTTTTGTGTGCGGAATAAAATATATATACTTAATGCATACTTTTAATAATATGTTGGTTTTTTGTTTTGGTCTTGTTTTATAATGTGCTCTTTCAACCGCGAATAAAAAGCATATTGGGTGAAAGATTCAATATCCTAACATAAACTTCAACACGGGAAACATGTCAAAACTGCAATTTTCGCCATCTTTACCCCTCGGTCACTCAACCGTTTGATTTTGTGCACAAGTCATATAGCAGCTGTATGGTGCGATAGGAAGCGCACAAATCGTATCTTACGTTTCTTTTGCCGTTGGACGTGTACAATTTGTTCCAATTACATTGAATCAAAGCTACAAATTTTACGTCTATGTAGGAATAAACACAGGAACGCAGAAGAATGAAAAAAAAAATCAATTCAATTCAAATCAAATTTTATTTCAAGTAACACATGTTTGTTGTCAAACAAATTCAATGAAAACAAATCGTACAAGGTATTACAACAAAAATGCATAAAAAAATGTTATTAAACTAATTGTTCAAAAAATTGCGTAAATGGAAAAGAGGGATTTTCGAAAAAGACAAGTTTTTAGGAATGTTGGTCACTAAAAACGTTGAACTTACAATACAAAAAAATGTAAAAGTACGGAAACACACACACACACAAACACACACAAGCAACACACACATAGGGGTTACGCCATTTCCTCACCCACTTCATCTGACACACTCTTTCTGACACACTTTTTTGCCATTCATTTTGTACACGGGGCAGTTTTCATGAGACGGCCTCTGTTATTGGCTACTGTGCTAATGAATATTCAACAGCCTTACGATTTTTTTTTTTTTCATAATGAGTCACTCGGTCTGATTCTGTGTCTGTGATTGGCTTTTAGCCATTGAATATCTAATAGTTATCGGCCAGCTACCTATAGTGATAAACACGTTGCTGTTCAGCAAATCACGCACGACTAACATGTTAGCGAGAGTGTCGAGCAACGCACGGCCAACCGTGCCATAGTCATACCATACCATACCAAGCCATACCATAGTCTTGAATATTCATTAGCACAGTAGCCAATAACAGAGGCCGTCTCATGAAAACTGCCCCGTGTACAAAGTGAATGGCAAAAAAAAAAAGTGTGTCAGAAAGAGTGTGTCAGATAAAGTGGGTCAGGAAATGGCGTAACCCCACACATAGGTACAAGACGTTCACAGTAAACAAGAACGTAGACGAGACAAACAATGAGACAAAGGAAAGGAACGGGTCAGAGGGAGAAGGAAGAATGTAAGGAAAAGAAGAAAAGGAGGGAGGGGAGGAGAAGAGGACTATAGCGAGAGAGCAGGGATCCACTAACAGCACATGATGCTGAGCTACTGCCAAACACTGTTCATTGACATGGGCCTAAAACTGTCTTTACCTTTTTTTCCTCTTGAATACATCAAGACTGGGTTTAGATCATCTGTTAATTGGTTCCAAAAATTTGGTCCTGTATAAACAAAATTTTCCTGGGCTAAAATTGTGCGGAGTAAGGGTAAATGAAATTCAGTGGATCTTCTTGTAGGGTACATCTGAAAACCAACATTTCTATAGAAATACATTAACAAATTCCTTGGGCGAGTCATTTTTTCTTTAATTAAACACAAATTGTCCTTAATTGCTATAGAAATAAACCTCTGACCAGTACAATTTTATTATTCAAAAGAAATTTCTTCAGTTTGAACATTAAAAAATAGTGCGACAGGAAGGTGTCCTGAGACTCTTAAGCTATAATACAATGGAGACACGTGACAATAGTGAGGCTTCAAAAGTAAAAAAAAAAAAAAAAAAAAAAAAAAAAAAATGTAGAAATAAATTCGGAATCGGAAAAAGCAATTCCCTAACATTATCTTTTAATCAATTTAGCGGGGGAAATACATATGGATACAATCATTCAGATATACGACTATAGCAATGGTTAATCATATATTAATATCATAAGGGAAGTATTCATGATACAGCGAGCAAGGAATTAAAGCAGTTGAAGGAGAGAGAGAGAGAGAGAGAGAAAGAAAGTAAAAGAAGAATCCTTGCCGTTGGAAAAACAAGTGTGGAGAATAAAGAAAATAAATGCATCAATTATGATTTGGCGAATACAGTATGTAACTATACGAACGTTCAAAAATACCATTAAATATGATCGAGGCCACCAATAAAAAGCGACACAGAGACAAAGTGGGTCAGAATGAAGGAAAAAGGAGTAAACCTCATTGGGCACAATAAATGGGAAAAAAGAACACGAATGATGCGCTTTAAGGGCAGCGGGTGCAAAACAAAAGCAACATAAAGTTGCAAGGAGCAGGCTGAAATTGAACACAGGTATGTATCTAATGGTATAGTCAACAATACAGGAATAAAGAAGAAAAGAAGGAAAAAACATTAAGAGCAGCAGGTGCAAAACAAAAAGCAACATAAAGCTGCAAGGAGCAGGCTGAAATTGAACACAGGACTCTTAAAGAAAGATACTGCTTCATAAGTTATAATATCAAAGAGATTTCATTAACCCGTTCCTTACGGGAACCTGGTATACCAGGTTCCCGTGGGAGCAACTGATATACGGGAACCTGATATACCAGGTTCCCAAAATGAAGACAAGAGTGCCTGCTTTAGTGGCCTAAATTCATGTTTCTTTGTGGTAAAATGCCCAGAAAGGTGGGTTTGATAAAAAGATTAGAGTTTATTCTATCAGGATTTGTTATCCTTCTGTTTGAAAAAATGCGCATTTCACAGTATTATGTACCTTTTTCCTGATTTAGTTTTTCGCTTGTTCTGCTGTAAACTCGTACGAACATGTACATAGCGATTAAGGCTGAGATGAGTTAGATATCTGGGTTCGCTGACCCCAGTTACCTCATGCAGGTGATTGGTTTTGTGTAGAACAAAAGATTCTGTGAGCTCATCAGCGCACGCTCTATTCATACCCCGCACCCGATCGATATTTCCATTGTTCACTGGCACATGTAGTTGACCGTGGAAAGGGGGATACAATGTACCGATTGACTGCCTTCACATTTTTATGTGGATTACCATCCTGTCTGCCTCTCTGTCGACGGGCAAAAAGAATCTCGTTTGGGGGCATTAAAGGCACTCATAGAATTGCGGAAGGAACGGGTTAAGTTTCAATTTGATAGATTTTCATGTTTTCATGATACGAATCTGATTTTTTTTTTTTTTTTATACACCAGTGCAAACTTTGAACATGAGGTATGGCATCATGTCTGGTCACATTTCCATTTTTTCATTCAAATCAAAAACCTTTAACACGTCGCCGTCATCACGTGTAAACTGAAATATCTACACATCATGCTTGAGTGTAGGCATACTCGTAGGCCTCAATATGATGTTCAATTCCAAGAGGAAGTAGATAAAGTATAAATGCTATGCAGTACGATTAACATCGTCAAATAATATGCCTCATACAAAGTTAACTATCATGCAATTGACTGAAATCAAAATTTTGACTCTGAATGACATAGCTAATACTAATAGTTGTATTGTTTGATACATTTCTTTTGATTTGGTTTGATTTCATTTGTTTGGTTTCTGCGTTATAATTGTAAATATACGAACATTGTATACTACATACGTTGCTTACTAATTAATATTGTGTCCATTGGACAAGCTATTGGATTTGCGATGTTGAAAAAAATAAAAGCAACAACTGTGTATACGCGGTACAATACACATGAAGCGGAACGTTTACAACTTATATCTGCAGCTTGGATATTAAAGCGTAACTTGATTTGCTTGCAGCCCTCATATTTACAAGACATACATAGACAGATAGAGAAAAAAAATAGAAGGGAGGAGTGACTTTCGAGGAGAGGCTTGACTGCTTTCAGTAAACTTATAAGAATGCAATCTACAACTTATACTTTTGCCGAATATGGAAAGACATAGACTGGATTAACAGAATGTTTCAGAAAGATATATTTATGACACGTTTTTGCCCCGTGCACAATTTGACAAGCCCGGGTTTGCTATTTTAACGCCGAAATGTGGCGTTATTTGAAATTTGAATCACCTAGAATTTACTGATACTCTTTAGGATAATCATAAAAAGCTGATTTATGAAAAAAAAAAAAGAGAATTTAGTATTGCGTAGTCGTGCCTCCCCGCCCCCATTTTGTTCTTTTTTATTTCTTTTGATTTAACAAAAAGAAAAATAATAAGCGGGGTGTCGCGTGCGCCCCCGTCTGGATACGCCACTGCGTGCGCACGACGTGGACTTTGTTTCAGAATTATGCTCAAAATGGCTATAAACATACACACGTTTTACCACAAAGTGACTGGCCATTTTATAATTTTGGTGCGTGAGGACATCATGTACGTTGAACCAGTACGTGAACATTATGTGACCCAAATTTGGTGGATTTTATGGACCAACCTTGTAATGAAGATATCATTGAAATTTGTTTAATTCTATTCAACATTGTGCCCAGATAAAGATTCAGAAGACGCTGAAAACTTGATGCTGATCTGGCATTGTGTGTTTAAGATCATGAGTTTAGCTCATTACAAATGTGGTACAGAAATGTGATTCAGAAATTCTCACGAAGTCGAGAGAAGATATACATATTTTCCATATGAACCGAACCCCACCCCCCCCCCCCAAAAAAAAAAATATCCAAACGTATATCTTGTAGCAAGTATATGATCAATGTTAAATCCATTCAAATGCTTTCGCGCACCAAATGTATGAAACGAATATAGTGTAATAATATTGGTATTTGACAATTCTTTAACAATATACATGAAGGTCAACAATGATTGTATGACATCACAAGACCTAGCCATATATGGACTAAAAGTTATCTGTGTTTTCCTATGTCCAATGTCAACCGTGCGATTTGCGCGTAGCGATCTACAGAGATCTTGTCAGAGTGGGAGCGATCCATTCCGATCTGTAGGAAAAAAAAAAAAACCTTAAGAAAAACAACACCTGATCACCGTAAAATCGTGCCGACTGGCAGGGGTGTTGTCCATATGAGCGGTTGGCGGGCTTTCGACATATTCACAAGTTTGGAGATCTGCAGCCAAGGTTGCCAGAGTTGGCATAACTATGCTTTATGGCATAATTGTTGACGCTTCAGCATGTAGCATTGTGGTAGACATAATTACGATTTTGGATTTTATTAGCATAATTCTAGCATAGAATATAGAAAATGAGAATCGCATAGTGAGCACAGCAAGATCGACGTCGATCGCATGAACTTTAAGAGCTGACTCGCGGCGAACTGGCGTGTTTACGCGGATCCAAACTCCACAGCTTGTATTCGGCTTTCATAAGCTCTAAAGATAACGAATGTTTAAACCAATATTAAAATGACTTTGAGATCAACGTAGCTCTTTTTTTTTTCTATTTCAGTCAACGAGACAAAACATTAGTGATATATTAGCAGAGGAGTAGCATGGGCCATTTTTTTTTTTTTTTTTTTTAGGTTTATTGAACCTAGCATGTTTTGATTCAAGAAATTTCAATTCAAGACATGAACAGTTTTTGAACGGGGAGGGCGATGTTATGACAACTTCTACAGTGCCGTATTGGCACTGAGCTATATGCTAGAGCAGAGCCCTTCATTAACTTCGCCAGTGAATACGACACTGGGCTACGCGGTAAGTCTTTCGAGCTCGACTGCTTCCACCTGCTCTGTAGGAGGCACGGCTTCTGTTCTTCTCTTATCCATACATCGTACGCGGATGGCGTATAATCCCTTGAAAATGGCCTGAAAAAGCAGCGTTCCAAAGGCCACTGCTACCACAGTAGCGGCTGTAATGCCAGGGGTGTTTTCGAAGTCGAGATAGAAATAAATGAAGGGGTTTCCAAACGGGTCCGTTCCCCCAGCCACCCAGTAGATGACAGCAAAGAACAAGTATATGAGCAGGTACGAGAATGGGTAGACCACATGTACGAAACGGACAACCATCAGGCTGACGAAGATTTCGATCAGGCAGACGGCGGGAGGAAGGTCATAGATGCTGACGGTAAACAATTTTGGTACCCCAAACAATGGTGCATAAAACCGTATCCACAAGTTGAAAACCAATACGATGAGGCAAGGGGTGGCGGTGATGTTGAAGAGCAACCATTGAATCTGGTACCGAAGTTTGTCTGAAAGTACAACGAGCGTTGTTAAAGGAAACCTTAATCGAAATATAGATGTGAATCGAGTGAAAGCCAACATAGTTGAACATATCAGCCAAAATTACAAAGAAAAGTGGACGATCGTTTCAAAAATAAAATTTCGCTGTCGTCAACGCTCTGCTGGATAGTGAAGACTGTTATTGTAGTTCATGAGGTCATTGTTGGAAAACAATAAGGAACATGTAAAGAAAAAGAAAGAAATTTCCACACATTTTCACTTTTCTAGCATAATGGAAGAGCATTTGACTTACCTATTTGAGAAAGCAGGGGAATGATATTACCCTTAACATAAAAGTATGTCAGTGATAAGTCGATAGAATGTTAACTTATCATGAATAATGCAATTTTTGGAATTCTCCTTCCTATTTGCAATAAATTCATTTGGCGGGAGATTAAGAGTTCTGTATGGAGAAAAGATGAATTTGATGATGGCAAGCTGTATACTGCGTAATGGAACTTTTCATCTTATTCTGAAATTTTAATCCTGTTTCTGCTTAATTCATTTGTTCTCATTTGTGACAACATCCTATGAAATCTCGACTGAATCTTGAGTCGTACTCCTGGAAGATACAGACATAAATCTTTCTTGTTTTGAAAATAAGTGTTTATAGGCATTGTTTAACAACGTTTCCCGTGCAAAAATATGCGCAGCATGGTCCTCTTAACTTCTAAAACTGTCTCTGATTTTGTATCAAAAAAAAAACTTTGGAGAAAATTGCGGTACGAAAATATTTGAATCCTTGAGTAGCACGTTGACTGCTTCAATAGGGGTGAAAATCTGAGTGACATTAAACATAATTCTTTCCATAGACAGCGGTGTCATAATGGACCATAAGATAAAACAGTGAAAAACAAAGTTACATTTTTTTTTTGGGGGGGGGGTTATTGACATCATAATTTTGTATGTTTTAGTGTATGTATTATGTGTAAGTGTGTGTGTTTATCCTCTTTAGCATCATTAGCGTTTAGAAACGTTTTTATGTGATAAGCGCTTTTGAATTATTGTGAATTATTATTTGCAATGGTAAAGCAAGATAATGGTCGCCTGGTCAAGAAACCATTAGAAACTTGTCTGAACTGAACTTCTGAGTGGTGAGATATTTTGTTGAACTCGTTTAGCCTTATATTATGCCAATGTTATGTTCAGTTCTCAGTTATAATGTCTCTACACAGTACCAATCGTTATATTCTTGTAATTTTGCGAGTTTTCTTTATAATAATCCCCGATGGTTTACTCACTCCTGATATGTTTACATACCTGGTTATTTTTTTTTCCCCTCTCATTGTTTCTGAATTTGAGATTTTTTGGTTTTGTTGTCTTCTTGCTTGTTTTTCTCTTTTGTTAAATGTTCATTCTTTTTTTAAGTTGAATTTGTACCATTTGTCCTTGTAATGCCTGATATTGATTTGTATATGCAAAAACTTCAAGAAAATGAATATTTGAAAACTAATTAATATTTGTCTTCTGTTTGTAATGATTCATCTGACTCTAATAAATAATGTTACCTTCCAAATGAACTCAATGAATTTTAAGAGGATACTAGCAATTTACCTATTTGAAAGAAAGGTTTCACCTATTTACATTTAAACTCAAGAAGTTTGAAAAGAAAATTTGTTAATCTGTGATCACTATTGAGTGGTATTGATTTACAATTTTGTGTTATTGGAATTTGTGAGACTCGGTTAAAGTGTGAAGATCCTAAGTTTGATATTGAAGGTTATAATTTTGTTGGAAATTCTCGTTACAGTCGCAGACATGACAAATGTTTTCCTAAAATGAAGTGCTGAGATAAACGCTGTATAGATAAACCATGGTTTAATAATGATTTACGAAAATGTGTAATAAGAAATATGTTTTATATAAAAATACATACAAAATCCAACAAATTATAGGGGAAGGGTGGGTATGCAATTTCGTAATAAAGTGAATAATGAGATTAAGCGTGTTAAGAATGATTTTTTTAAAAGAACAGGTTTTACGAGGTTAAGTTTGATATCAAAAAAGACAAACTTGGAAACTTGATAATAATGCTTGGAGTAAAGGGAATGTACAACCTAGAATTGATTTTCTTATGGTAGATGATAGGAAAGTTGAAAATGGTAAAGAAACTGCTCTAGTTTTTAATGATCATTTTGTAATGTAGGTTTGCAATTGGACAATACAGTTCAAGTGTGGACCAATAATATTATGCTCAGTTTGTAAAGAAAAAATAAGAGTACAGCTCTTTTAGCCCTATTACCCCAGGAGAAGTTGTAAAAATGGTATATAATTGTGACAATGGTTCAGGTTCTGCTTATGATGATAGTGATATTATGTTGTAAAAAAAGCAATTCATGCAATATGTTATCGTTTATATGACATTTTTAATTGTATTTTATCCACTGGTATTTTTCAAAATAAACTTAAAATTGCCAATGTTATACCACTTTTTAAAAGTGGTCCAAGTCATGATGTTAATAATTATAGACCTACATATGTGTTACCTGTTCTTTTTTCTAAAATTCTTGAAAAATGTATATATGATAGATTACTGTTATTTTTTGCACAAATATAATGTAATAAATCATGTCAAGATGGATTTTCTTCTGGGCACTCCACATCCCATGCTTTGATTAACCTTATTTCAAAAGTAACGAATGCACTTAATTCTCATCAATCAGTTATTGGTTTGTTTTTAGACTTAAACAAGGCTTGTGATTCTCTAGATCATTCTATTTTAATAGATTAGTTATATATTTTTGGTATCCGAGGTAATTTGTTAAAATTATTTTCAAATTATTTCGATAATCGGAAACAATTTGTACTGGTTAAAGGTAGGGAATACCTTTTACAGACCTCCCAAAATGCAGCAAAACATTAAGTATGAACCGCAGGGGACTTGTTTAGGCCACTGCTGAGAAATTTGGAAATCAACAGTTATCTACAATTTGAATAATGCACAAAACTCAACTACTCAGTAGTTCTGCGTGTCAGCCACAATTAAGTCTTTTTGTTGCAGTCTTCTGTATTTTTTATCTATAAACACAAATCTAAAAGTATAAGAGCTGATGTAATAACATATAGAGTGTGTGGCAAGAATGTATATAGAAATGTTTGTAAGTTTTGATGAACTTTCTTCACAAAATATACATGATGGACACACATGCAGCGCATGGGTCTGCAAAGGTAGCCTAGTAATGTACTGGAATTTACGGTGAGCCCCGAAAAAAATTCAATTCAAAATCTAACGGTCAATAAAAATGTACTAAATGTTACCTTCCACTTTCAATACTTTATGGGAGTTTCTAAAATGATACTCTCTTCAACATACCACTGTATTTATACAACTCTTCATTTGAGGCATGCAAATGGGATTCCCTACCTGTAATAGATGGAAATATGAGTGTGTAGCCTGGGATGTGAAGTGCCTCAGGATTCAATACTTGGTCCACTTTTATTTCTTCTTTATATCAATGATATTTGCAATGTCACAGAAAAAAAAAAATACAGTTCATTTTGTATACTAATGATACCAGTATATTTATGTCTGATGATAATACTGATATTTTATTGTTACTTTTTAATGAAGAGATTCAAAAAAAAATCATGATTGAATTCATATGAACAAATTAGTCTTGAATGTGAAGAAAACTCAATGTTTGATTTTTTTACCAGAAAAAAAAATGATATTCAGGATTCAACAATCTATATGAATATCTTATAAGAATTACGAGTTGATTGTCATTTCTTGGCATCATTATTGATAATAAATTATCTTGCCATAACATTTTTGTTCAGTCTGTAATAAGATTTCTGAATATATCGGTATTTTATATAAATTACGATATTTTCCTCACAATATTTTACGTATGATTTATAACGCTGTTATATCATGTCAACTTCAATACTGTAACATTTGCTTGGGCAAACACATCAAATTATTATATGGTCAGACTTTTCCGTCTGCAGAAGAAAGCAGTAATAATTATATGTCACGCTCATTATCTTGCCTCCACTAAACCTCTGTTTATGAAATGTAATGTTTTAGGTATTTTTGAATTGAGCAATTGCAATAGTGGTGTATTTATGTATTTATGTTTTAATAATTGCACTCCTCCAAGTCTTTCTTCCTTGTTTCAGTTAAATAGAGTTATTCACTCCAATTGTTTGAGATCCTCTGTATTATCATTTACCTCTTAATGTAACAAATGTTGGTTTATATTTAGTTTTGTATAGAGGAACTTCAATTTGGAATAATTTGCCACAGGCTATTAAAATTAGTCCACCTTTGAATGTTTTTAAACGAAGATTAGATTATACTTATTGGAAAAAGAAAAATAATCTACGCATTCGGATATTACTTTGTTTGTTTGTTTGCCTTTGTATTTTTTGTGTCTATTGTATAACATGTGTTTTTTGAATTACTTTGGTTTAATTTCTATGTACATGTATTTGTACAACTCAATATGATTTTTATTATAAATGCTTTTGTTCTGGTGGCAGCTGCTCATTAAAAAGAAATGATAATTGTTTTTTTTTTTTTTTTTTTTTTGCTGTCTCCACATTCTGTTACATTTTTATTTTCAATTTGAATTTATTTATATACCTTGACTGTTTTTTCATCTGTTTGAATTGATTCATTATGACAGAGCACAACAAAGTTTCGAAAACTCTTTATAATTAATGAAGTCAGCCATCTTACAAATGTCGGCTTGTCGGCTTGTAGAGGGGTAACTGTATAAAAGTTTCAAGGAAGTTTTTACCCTTCCATGAATAACCCTTGAGAAGAAAGTTAGCATCAACAGGGGAATATATCTGTTAAGTATCCTTTTGAGACACTTTCGTTGGTTTTTGTGTTAGCTTCCTTCTTCCCCAGCCATTTCCACTCTAAACGTATTAAATGTGACCTTGCACCTCAAAACAAACAAAAAGTCGCCAGACATGAATTTTTAGTTAAGACCATATTCTGAAAGAGCAGACTTTAAGCTGTAAAATGATGTATAACTCAAATCAAATGGACTCTCCTAACCTATCTAAATATTGGAAAGAACGCACAAGCTCAGGAAAAGTGTGAACTGAGAAAAGAGGCTCTGAAGTACAGTGTCTATTCAAGCGCTTAATCTTTACCAAACCGTGCTGATGTGCGACGACTGGGACAAAAAAAAAAAAAAAAACAGGAAGTAAACCACCAGAGTAACAACAATGAAGGGATTATCAAATTAAATTGAAATTAAGCATGCCTCATTAACACATTTTGTCCATAATTAATACCAACTTTCAAAGCAGTAGCACTATCCTCTCAAAAGTTATTAGAGTTGAAAGTGAAGAGTGTGGACAAGGTTTTTCAGAAATGAAAAAGGGATTCTAAAGACACACCTAATCACACTATTCTACCAAAAATGTTCGAGATAAACTGCTAAAAAAAACAACACACTTTCCTGCCCGTTTTATGATACCAAATTTTAGCATAATGTAAAAGAAGACCAGCTCTTTCAGAAAATATGAAAAAGTCAAGTTCGGCTAAGTTGACCCATTTCACTTATTTTCAGTCCTCACGCAAAATCAGTGTGTGCGACTTTATGTTCGTTTTGAGGTGCACGGTCACAAATTGTACCTTCAGGTCCTGTATTCATCATGCTCTTCATGCAGTCCATCACGACATTCAAGAAAGCAAAACAAAAATAACATGTTGCGTTGATAAGCGTCCAGAATTCGAGGAAAACGGCGAACTTCGGACCCAATGTCTTTTCCGCGAAAACAGCCAAAGCTATCAAAATTGCGAAGAAGTAGGCGGCGAGTGTGAACCGGTAAAGAGCGTACAACCAGAAAGGTATTCTTGGCTGAAAGAGAAAAGAAAGAGCTAAGTTATGTTAGATTTAACAATGTTTTCTCTGATACTGTTGAAATGAAGTTGTTATCACTGAACCACAGACCAGGAAAGATGAAATCAGATGTTATACATGTAGTTTAATCAACGAAGTTCTTAGGATTGACAATTAATGATAAACTTTTATGGAAATTGGTAATATTTGTCACTCATTGGTGTCATCAATAGAATTCAACTTAATTTTACCTTTTCCCACCCTCCTTATGTTATATTCAACTTTGATTCTGTCTCATCTTAATTACGGTATCATAGCTTGGGGAAACACTCATTCAATGTATCATGATAGACTGCTACGTCTCAAGAAAAAACAAACAAATACAAACGAAAAAACCTCCGTAAAATTTGCAATGTACCTTGGAACTCTCATACCGACGTTTCATTTTTTGAAAATAAGATTTAAAAGGTAACTGTTCTTTATCATTATCATCTTGGTCAATTCATGTATATATGTGACCCTGCACCACAAAACACACAAAAAGTTGCCAGAGATGGATTTTGAGTCAAGGGCAGATTCTGAAAGAGCAGACTCTAAGCTTTAAAATGATGTATAACTCAACTCAAATGGACTCTCTTAACCTATCTTAATATAGGAAAGAAAGCGCACACTCTGGAAAAGTGTGAACCGAGAAAAGAGGGTCCAAAGTACATTGTCTATTTGTCTATTCAAACGCTTAATCTTTACCAAACCGTGCTAGCTGTGCGAAGAATGGAACAAAAAACAGCATGTAAACCACTGGAGCTACAACAATGAAGGCATTATTAGATTGAACTGAAATTGAGCATACTCTATTAACACATTCTGTCCATGGTTAATGCCAACTTTCAAGGCAGTAGCATTATTCCTTCAAAAGTTATCTGACTTAAAAGTGAAGAGTGTGCAAAGGGTCATCAAGAAATGAAAAGGGGCCTCGAAGACATATCTGATCTCACTACTCTACACAAAAAAAAAAGGTTGTAGAAAAACTACTGAAAATGCACTTTCCCATTCATTTTATGATCCCTAACTTATGAAAATTGTAGAAGAAGGGTATCTCTTTAAAAAAGATGTGAAAAACTGAATATTGACTTGGTTGACCCATTTCACCTTTTTTGAGTCCACACGTGAAATCAAGGGGTGCGACGTTTTGTTCGTTTTGTGATGCACGGTCACATATTTAGTAACAATTCATTACCTTTCACTTTCACTGGCATGATTGTATAAAACAACTCCTTCCACAGATACCCAGATCGTCATTCTAATGAATTTCATTTGCCTTTAACCAGGACTATTTACTCAATCCACATTTGTGACCCTGCACCACAAAACACACAAAAAGTTGCCAGACATGGATTTTTAGTTTAGGGCAGATTCTGAAAGAGCAGACTCTAAGCTTTAAAATGATGTATAACTCAATTCAAAAGGACTCCCCTAACCTATCTAAATACTGGGAAGAAAGCACACACTCTGGAAAAGTGTGAACTGAGAAAAGAGGCTCTGAAGTACAGGGTCTATTCAAGCGCTTAATCCTTACCAAGCCGTGCTAGCTGTGCCGTGAAAGGGACAAAACACAGGATGTAAACCACCAGAGCAACAACAACGAAGAAATTATCAGATTAATTATCAGACTAAAATTGAGTATGTGCTATCAATACATTATGCCCATGATTAATGCCAACTTTAAAAGAAGTAGCTTTAGCCTTTCACAAGTTATTAGACTTGAAATTAAAGAGTGTGCAAAGGATTTTAAGAAATGAGAAGGGGCCTATAAGACATACCTGATCATTCTACTCTCCCCCAAAAAGGGTTGTAGAAAAACTGTTGAAAACACACTTTCCCATTCATGTTATGACCCCAAACTAAAGAATAGTGTAGAAGAAGGATAGCTCTTTCAGAAGATATGAAAAACTCAAAATTGACTCTGTTGACCCATTTGACCTTTTTTGAGTCCTCACGTAAAATCAGTTCGTTGTTCGTTTTGTGATGCATGGTCACATATACCTTTTGTTGGAACTAACTTTTGGAATAGCCTTAGTGATAACTTAAAAACGGCCCCAAGTTTCGAATCGTTTTAAACATGTTAAAGTCAAGTAAAATATTCTTATTTTTTCGATATCTACAAAAATCCGTTTAAACGTCATCATTAATATATTATTATTTTTTCATTCAAATTAAAATAGGACAGATTTCTGCTGATTTCTTAATGACTGTAAAAATACTGGAACAACATTTAATTTCATTTTTTTTTCTCTGTTATGCGTACGGCTTAGCGGCTCTGTTTACTCATCACTTTTTGTCTTCACTTTCGAATTTTGTTCTATTTTCCAATCATGTTATCAGTTCGTCTTCATCTCTCCTTCTATCTTCTGCATGACAGCAACTAGTGTTTTGGATTTGTCTGGGTGCTTGTCTAGGGCTACATAAGTCTTTATTCGTAGTTCCTGTAATTCATTTTAAAGTTTCATGTATACGACAAAGTAAAAGATCAATGATATGTGACCCTGCACCTCAAAACAAACAAAAAGTCGCCAGACATGAATTTTTAGTTAAGACCATATTCTGAAAGAGCAGACTTTAAGCTTTAAAATGATGTATAACTCAAATCAAATGGATTCTCCTAACCTATCTAAATATTGGAAAGAAAGCACAAACTCAGGAAAAGTGTGAACTGAGAAAAGAGGCTCTGAAGTATAGTGTCTATTCAAGCGCTTAATCTTTACCAAACCGTGCTGGCTGTGCGATGACTGGGACAAAAAAACAGGAAGTAAACCACCAGAGTAACAACAATGAAGGGATTATCAAATTAAACTGACATTAAGCATGCCTCATTAACACATTCCGTCCATAATTAATGCCAACTTTCAATACAGTAGCACTATCTTTTAAAAAAGTTATTAGAGTTGAAAGTGAAGAGTGTGGACAAGGTTTTTCAGAAATGAAAAAGGGATTCTAAAGACACACCTAATCACACTATTCTACAAAAAATATTCGAGATAAACTGCTAAAAAAAAAAAAAAAAAACACTTCCCTGCCCGTTTTATGATACCAAATTTAAGCATAATGTAAAAGAAGATCCGCTCTTTCAGAAAATATGAAAAAGTCAAGTTCGGCTAGGTTGACCCATTTCACTTCTTTTCAGTCCTCACGCAAAATCAGTGTGTACGACTTTATGTTCGTTTTGAGGTGCACGGTCACATATAATATGTATAATTGTTTTATTATGTTTGGGGAATGCACTATACAAGCATTGATTCTTCAGCATTCCTCCTCATCTCCTGCATTTTCTACACTTTAGAATGTTCTTTTTGCTTTTCCCTTTCCACCCTATCATGACTTTATCCATAAGTTTCATTTATCATATTTTGCGATGTTGATATAAGTACTTGCACTTATGTGAAAAAAAAAATGTATTTACAAGTTCGTTGGAGATGGAAAAAAAATAAATGAAATGAAATGAAAATCTAAATACCAGGATATTAATGTAACATTTTTTTTTTGTTCTTCTGTACTGTAAATAACTTTTAGGTGATTATATCATAATAATCAATATGTTGTACACATGATATGAACACATGCAGTAAAGCGTAGTACCCTGAATAACTCATACTTTCACAGATCAATATCATCACAGCACTACGCACAACTCGCATTGCTGTGCAAGCTCTGCACCAGGGGCGTTGATCCACATAATCATTTGCCCCCCCCCCCCCCACCATGATTCCCGAGATGTGAAAATGTTCTTGCTCTTTTGATAGAAAACTGTCCAAGTATTTCACCTGTGGACCAGATTGTGAATTTCAATTCTGAAAATGCAAAATCTCTCTCGCGTGGGAAAGGGATACCTCCTCACACTCTCCTCTATTCGGTCCATTTGCCATAGACTTAGTACATTTTAGATTGACAAATATCAAAAATGTTTCATCAAAGGGGTCTGTCACTTCAATTAAATAAAATACAAAAGTTCAGCCGGGTAGGAGGGGATATCTTCTTTCAATTATACATTTTCCTGCTTGGTTTCCCTCCAAAAAACTAGTACACTATCGGGATTTACAGCTTCCCAAATTCCATCAAAAATATGTCTACGAGATATTTTCATTTAAATTGTCAAGTCCCTCGTATGCAGAGGCGTAGATCATGGAGGACAAAGGGGGAAGACATGTCATTTTTTTAATAGCCTCAATGACTCCAATACGAGGAAAATTTTCTTGCTCTTTTCATTAAAAAAAATGTCCAAATATTTCCCCCTTAGTGCAACAAATCGCTGATTTTCAATTGTGAAAATGCAAAACCTCCCTCTCGTGGGAGGGGTACCCCTCCCACACCCTCCCCGTTAGGTCCTCTTCCAAACACTTACTACACTTGAGAGATTGGAATGTCTAAGTATAGTATTCCATCAAAAAAAAAAATGTCAGATCTGTCACTTCAATTCAATTGCTTTGTTTCTGTCTATTTGTGCGTTTGTGTGCTTACTCTTTTTATGTTCTGCTTCTCGAGGAATATGTCTAATTGTCTCGTTGCATTATTACTACAATTTTCACTACTCACGAGGGGACTGCATTCTACAAGCCTGGCTTTTTAGCAGTCCCCTCCATTTCCGACCTTTTCTTTGTTATGATTCAGTCACATTTTGTCCATGTATTTCTTCATCTAAAGTATGTTTATTGTTTCATGTATACAAATGACGTGTATTTAAATGTTATTTGGATATGCAAAAGTTGCATTGTACTTTATTTTTTTATATGTGACCGTGCATCACGTAATGAACAAAAAGTCTCACCCCTTGATTTTACGTGAAGACTCGAAAATGGTGAAACGGGTCAACCAAGTCAATAATGGGGTTTTTCATATTTCCTGAAAGAGCTACCATTCTTTTACACTGTCCTTGAGTTTGGGATCATAACGTGGATGGGAAAGTGCATTTTCAGCCGTTTTTTCTGGAACCTTTTTTTGTAGAGTAGTGAGATCAGGTATGTCTTTGGAGGCCCCTTTTCATTTCTTGATAACCCTTTGCATACTATTCACTTTCAAGACTAGTAACTTTTGAAGGGAATAAAGCTTCTGCTTTGAAAGTTGGCATTAATCATGGACAGAATGTATTAATAGAGTATGTTTAATTTCAGCCCTATCTGATAATCTCTTCATTGTTGTTGCTCTGGTGGTTTACACCCTGTTTTTTGTCCCATTCATCGAACAGCTTGCACGATTTGGTGAAGATTAAGCGCTTGAATAGACCCTGTACTTCAGAGCTTCTTTTCTCGGTTCACACTTTTCCAGAGTGTGTGCTTTCTTTCACATACTTAGATAGGTTTTGAAATTCCATTTGAATTGAGTTATTTATTCATCATTTCAAAGCTTAGAGTTTGCTTTTTCAAAATCTGTCCTTAACTAAAAATCCTTGTCTGGCGACTTTTTGTTGGCTTTGTGATGCAGGGTCACGTATCTGAAAGAGCAGATTTTAAGCTTTGATATGATGTATAACTCAAATCAAATGGACTCTCCTAACCTATCTAAATATTGGAAAGAAAGCACAAACTCAGAAAAAGTGTGAACAGAGAAAAGGGGTTCTGAAGTACAGTGTCTATTAAAGCGCTCAATCTTTACCAAACCGTGCTTGCTGTGCTATGAATGGGACAAAAAACAGGAAGTAAACCACCCGAGTAACAACAATGAAGGGACTATCAGATTAAACTGAAATTAGGCATGCCTCATTAACACATTCTGTCCATAATTAATGCCAACTTTCAAAGCAGTAGCTTTATCCTTTCAAAAGTTTTTAGAGTTGAAAGTGAAGAGTGTGTACAAGGTTTTTCAGAAATGAAAAAGGGACTCTAAAGACACACCTAATCACACTATTCTACCAAAAATGTTCGAGAAAAACTGCTAAAAACACACTTTCCCGTTCATTTTATGATCTCAAATTTTAGCATAATGTAAAAGAAGACTTGCTCTTTCAGAAAATTTGAAAAAGTCTAGATCGGCTTGGTTGACCCATTTCACTTATTTTCAGCCTTCACGCAAAATCAGTGTGTGCGACTTTTTGTTCGTTATGTGATGCACGGTCACATATGCACATATGCACATATCCATCTGGCGGGAAATGAAATAAAAATGAAATGAAATGAAATGAATTCAAGCAAATTCAAAAGTTCTCTTCTTTTAATCTACCATTCTCCCGCTCGGTTTCTATCCATAGATTTAGACTCGGCACACATTGAGGATTTACAGTATTCCGAATATTCTACAAAATGTGCATCAGGTTGTTCTTATTTCAATCTTAAAAATGCAAAAACCCAGTCGGGTGGGGGAGGGGATTCAAAGAATGGGGTAGGGTGTTCAGAAATATGTTATGATGTCAGTAATCTAAAAAAAAAAAAAAAAAAAAGCCATTTGAATTGCAGTTGGTAATGAAGATCTTTCGACTTTATCTCATGAAGTTACAAATCCATTATAAAAATATGTATCTTATGCCATTTCTCAGCTATGCCATGTGCAGGGATATGATTTCTTAACTTATCCATTGTGGAGAAATGGTTTTATTCAAATCGGGCGTTTTTTTTTTTTGTTTTTTTTTTTTAAATCTTGGCACGCAAAAGCTTTCAGGTGTACCATTGCCTGCCAGCAAACCATTCGAAAAATCAACTATATTGTTCATTCGGCGATTTAATTCCATTCAGTGCCATCGAAGATTGGATAACGCCTATCATGGAATTTTACAACACGTAATAAACTGCTTGTCCGTATGTGGTGAGAAGTGATGTTGCTTTACAAGTACCACCTCACATACTCACGTGTTGTGCGGACACGTCCCGTAGTCGTCTGCAACAAAGTTTGAAGTCCACCCATTGCACGGAGTACCACTTTCTGCTGTCATCTTCACTAGTCATGGTTGTCTGCGCAGTAGGTGATGATTCCTCGTTAACTGGAAAAAAACGAACAGTGATTCTAAAAATCCTATTCCCGTGAAAGCGCGAGTTGCTCGTATTTTTTCTACCCCTGACTAAAGTATAAATGCTACAATTCGAAGGGCGGAGAGTGTCACATCCATCCTAGTTCATTTCATTTCACCCGTTTTGCGAAGAAAATAAACAAATGAATAAATTGATACAAAACACAATACCTTTTTGGGTCAGACCCAGGAGAGATAGGATGAAAACGGCAGCAGATATGCCAACGACAAGTCCAACGGTGAGACCGCCATTATCACGTTTTCCTGAAATTTGATACAGACACAGCAAACACACCTTATTCAGTTATTACACGAGTTAAGGCATGAAACATGTCGCTAACTATCTCGATAATTTTACATCAAGTTTGTTTGTCTGTTTGTTTGTTTGTTTGTTTGTTTGTTTTTTTGGCAAGGTGCCAAAGACATGGTTGATTATATGCACGGGTGCAAGCGTATAGTGCACAAAAGTAGGCTTATGATATAAGCCTACTTTTGTATATGTGACCCTGCACCTCAAAACAAACAAAAAGTCGCCAGACATGAATTTTTAGTTAAGACCATATTCTGAAAGAGCAGACTTTAAGCTTTAAAATGATGTATAACTCAAATCAAATGGATTCTCCTAATCTATCTAAATATTGGAAAGAAAGCACAAACTCAGGAAAAGTGTGAACTGAGAAAAGAGGCTCTGAAGTACAGTGTCTATTCAAGCGCTTAATCTTTACCAAACCGTGCTAGCTGTGCGATGAATGGGACAAAAAACAGGAAGTAAACCACCAGAGTAACAACAATGAAGAGATTATCAGATTAAACTGCAATTAAGCATGCCTCATTAACACATTCTGTCCATAATCAATGCCAACTTTCAAAGCAGTAGCACTATCCTTTTAAAAGTTATTAGAGTTGAAAGTGAAGAATGTGGACAAGGTTTTTCAGAAATGAAAAAGGGATTCTAAAGACACACCTAATCACACTATTCTACCAAAAATGTTCGAGATAAACTGCTAAAAAATCACACACTTTCCTGCCCGTTTTATGATACCAAATTTTAGTATAATGTAAAAGAAGACCCACTCTTTCAGAAAATATGAAAAAGTCAAGTTCGGCTAGGTTGACCTATTTCACTTATTTTCAGTCCTCACGCAAAATCAGTGTGTGCGACTTTATGTTCGTTTTGAGGTGCACGGTCACATATACATATATGTCACCGTGCATCACAAAACAAACAAAAAGTCGCACCCCTTGATTTTGTGTGAGGACTCAAGAAAGGGGAAACAGGTCAACCGAGTCAGTTTTGAGTTTTCTATATTTTCTGAAAGAGCTATGTGATCTTCTTCTATATTATCACTAAGTTTGGAATCATAAATTGAATGTAAAAATGGGTTTTCAGCAGTTTTTCTACAACCCTTTTTCTGGTAAAGTAGTGTGATCAAGTTTTTCTTAGAGGCCCCTTTCAATTTCTTGAAAATCCTTTGCACACTCTTCACTTTCAACTCTTATAAAAGATTATGCTACTACTTTGAAAGTTGAGATTTATTACGAACAGAACGTGTTAATCAAGCATGCTTAATATCAGCTTAATCTGATAATCCCTTCATTGTTGTTCCTACAATGGTTTGCATCAAGTTTTTTTTTTTTTTGTCCCATTCATGGCACTGGCAGCACGGCTTAGTAAAGATTAGGCACTTGAGTAGACCCTATACTTCACAGCCTCTTTTCTCAGTTCAAACTTTTCCAGAGTGTGCGCTTTCTTTCCAATATTTATACAGGTTAGGAAAAATCCATTTGAATTGAGTTATACATCATTTTAAAGCTTAGAGTGTGCTCTTTCAGAATCTGCCCTTAACTAAAAATCCATGTCTGGCGACTTTTTGTGTGTTTTGTGGTGCAGGGTCGCATATATACATATACATGTATATAATATAACAATATTGCTGTTATAGGCCCTTGTCTTTACTAAGCGAATTAACGGGTTGTTTTTTTTTCTTTAACATGTGTTCATGCCAACTCTTTTTTTTTTAACAAAACAAAATTCTGAAAATTCCAGACTAATTTTATTATAATCTGGGAATTTGCATGTATAAACTAACAAATAATGAATTACCATCTGTTTTTATCCACATCTTCAAAAAGAATCGTCTATCCACTGTTATCCCACTCGCCAGAGTGACGCCTATCACCTTCCCCGTACTCGCACTATCTTTGCAAAGAAAACAATTATATCTACTGGACCCAGACATTGGAATGACCTCCCTGAAGATTTTACTTCTTCCTTATCTTTATTCACCTTCAAACAAAAATTAAAGCAGCTATTACTTGAGGATACACACTACCAAGTTTTAGCAACTTTTTTTTTTATACTCCCAGTCTTTTGTCCTTGTCCGCAGCACCAAGTAATTTAATGGTACCGATATATCTTTTAAAATACGTCATTCTTTTTCAAACAACGCGAGATCCGTATACAGTCTGGTTTGTGCGATATCTATGTGGTTCATTAGATTATTCTTAATCGATTTTTGTACTGGCATAATTTTAATTGGTCAAGACAAATATATCCGTTCTCCGTATATATAGTTATACGCCTATGAATTCGGGAACCTACAGTTTTACAATCGTTAAAGCTTGTATGTAGGCCCCATCATATTTCTGATACTTACTTGTGACATCTCCATATGATATGACCAAATAAATTTGTGTCAAGTGTGTTTTTTTTTTTCTTCTTCTTAAATCAAAAGACATGATAGTATATTTTGCATTCTTCTTTTATTGTCAATAATTTTGTAATCTCATCATTGAGATAGTGGAAATATGAAATCCATGATAGTAAATTAGACTCTTATTTGACTTTGTGGTAGAGAAATCGCATTTCTCAATACTGCCCACTTAGATTATGGATTTTCCGGTGCCAAATTAGATTTAAAACAGTTGAAGCAGTAGCGGATCCAGAGGGGGCGCAACCTGCGTACAACTCCTTTATCAGATTTCGTTGAAAACAAAAGAAAGAAAAAGAAAAAGAAATGAAATGAAACCCGGAAGTGGCACCAGAAATATTAGTTTCGCCCAAGTGAAGTGTTGTTTCTTTCCGTTCTGCAGACTTTCTAGTAGTGACGGCAGAAGCTATGATATGACTCTCATTAATCAGAACCACAGAATTGACAACTTTTCACAAACCTGATACAGGCAGAAGTGTGATTTCTGCGGACGACGTTCCATTCACCGAGTCACCGGTAGCTATGCACGCGAAGGTTTGCTCTGTCCCGTGATTTGCTGAAACATTGATTTTCTCGAACCTCTCGTATGTGTCGTCAGATAGTGTTGTCTGTAGCGAAGCCATGGATTGTATTCTCTCTCCAGACTCATCGGTCCACATCATAGAAATGTCAGGCTTAAATCCACTCACGACACACGTAAGTATGATGGAAGTAGCGTTTGATGGGACTTGGTACGTACATCGGTTTTGACTGGACTGACTCTTATTGACGCATTCCTCGATTATATGGCGTGATGCCATCGCTGGGGAAACAAGAAATTCATATTATAGAGCCACACATTTTTTTTTTTTATACGTATATATATATATATATACATTATATGAAGAGTTTGTTCGCAAAAACCGATACGTCCATATTTGACAAATGGAGATATTTGCGATTAAAGGTCAAGAAAAATAAAGACAATAATAAGAAAATTTTTGCTTCTTTTTACCATAACTTCAAAAATGTACCATTATATGTAATGACCAATATATCATTTAAAATGTATTATTTTGTACTTTATGACAGAGACCGCACTTCAAAATCTTCAAAAATGGACTTATCGGTTTTTGCGAACAATTTCTTTATCTACATATATGTGTGACCCTGCATCACAAAGCAAACAAAAAGTCGCCAGATATGAAATTTTAGTTAAGAGCATATTCTGAAAAAGCAGACTTTAAGTTTTAAAATGATGTATAACTCAAATCAAATGGACTCTCCTAACCTCTAAATTTTGGAAAGAACAAGCACACACTCAGGAAAAGTGTGAACTAAGAAAAGAGGCTCTGAAGTACAGTGTCTATTCAATCGCTTAATCTTTACCAAGCCGTGCTGGCTGTGCGATGAATGGGACAAAAACAGGATGCTAACCACCGGAGTAGCAACAATGAAGGGATTATCAGATTAAACTGAAATTGAGCATGCCTTGTTAACACATTCTGTCCATACTTAATGCCAACTTTCAAAGCAGTAGCATTATCCTGTCAAAAGTTATGAGAGTTGAAATTGAAGATTGTGTGCAAGGTCTTTAAGAAATGAAACGGGGACTCTAAAGGCACACCTAATCACACTATTCTACCAAAACAAATTCGATATAAACTGCTTAAAGACGCACTTTCCTGCCCGTTTTATGATCCCAAATTTTACATAATGTAAAAGAAGACTTGCCTTTTCAGAAAATATGAAAAAGTCAAGATCGGCTAGGTTGACCCATTTCACTTATTTTCAGTCCTCACACAAAATGAGTGTGTGCGACTTTTTGATCGTTTTGTGATGCACGGTCACATATATAATATATGTATCACACTTTCTTCTTCTGTGTGTGTGTGTGTGTGTGTGTGTGTGTGCTCGCTGTCATTTTCGGATAAACCAATGTTAACGAACCTTATTCGATTTCAACATCTATAGGTATACGGTATTTCGGAATAATAACATCAACAATAATAATAACAACGAACACTACATTTCTGTTTTGTATAAAATTAGTACTCCTAGAGAGCAAAGTATGTGTTATATTCTGATAAGATATTGTACAATGTTACAGTTGCTATGGGAATGTCAGTCTTTTTTTTTCCGCTACTTATTTCGAAGGCTTTATACTTGGTATACTAGGTCAAAAGGTGAAGTTCCAATAAAAAAGAGCAAGTTGGGGAATTGACCAAATCATACCACTATAGGAACATTAGAGTAAATAATTATAGTAAACGAAAGGTGGGAATAAGGTAATCAATAAACACATATGAATATATGAAGAGTTTGATCGCAAAAAAAAAAAAGATAAGTCCATATTTGCCAAATGGAGATATTTGCGATTAAAGGTCAAGAAAAATGAAGAGAATAATTAGAAAATTTTTGCTTCTTTTGACCATAACTTCAAAAATGTACCTTTATATGTAGTGACCAATATATACTTTAAAAGGTTTTTTTTTTGTACTTTATGACAGAGACCATACTTCAAAATCTTCAAAAATGGACTTATCGGTTTTTGCGAACAGACTCTTCATTATATAGATATCACAGCAACCTGTCTTACCATGAAGCTTGCGATAAATAGGATAATTTTATTCAATCTACTGCAAAGTGTGAATACATTGCTTCCTAAACTGTAAAAAACAAAAAGAGAAAAGAAGAAGAAGAAGCGGATACTTTAATGATAATTCCTTTATTGTTCATAATTATGTTTTGATGTTTAACTGGACACTTAGAAGTTACCGTTCAGACTGGGAAGATGAGAAGGGTTTTAACCACTAGTATTTGTTGACATTCATCGGGTTGATTTGTTGAAATTCATCACCTGCCATGAACAGCTAGCTAGCTTCCCACTTTTCCAGGGTGCAGTAAAATTTCTGGCCTATAAATTCATTTTATCTTGGTTTGTTATGAAAGTAACACGGTTCCACCGAGATAATTTCAACTACAGAAAACTAGAGAAAGGGTGTATTTACCAGTGTTCCTTTTGTTAAAAATACAATAATAGATAAATGAGTAGGTGAAATAAAATAAGAAAAATGAAAGACAAACAGATACATTTTACAAGAGAGGAAAGCAAATCCTTTTTCGTATTAAAGTGGCTAGCAAAATGTGTTCACTGATTTACGGACAAGTCACCCTGCCACAATAACTATCAATTCCTTAAGTTGTCTCTTCCACCGGCTGTTGCTTTGATTTCATCAAATTCTTTCACAAGTTAATGCAACTTGACCGATGAAAAAAAAAAAAAAAACACCGACCTCCACATTATAATGATACAAAGTATCACTTACAGTTAACCATCAAATGGACAGAATTCTCGATATTCTCGAAATTCTTCAGAAGCACGCGACAAACGTAATGACCCTCATCTGCCAATTTCAAGTCGGTGACGGCAAGGCTGTAGTCCTTATCGAATTCGAATCCCTCCTCCAAGCTCTCAAAATTCCCATTGCTAAATTCAGCCTTGGGAACCGGCTGATACAAGATGCTCTCCTTGACCCAGACCACAAATGCAGGCTCCCCATGGAAGTGACATGGCAGTCGGATGTCTTCCCCTTTCCGTCCCTGAATGCTGGAGACAGTGTCTACCACTAGGATTACAACAATAGAAATTGGAGTATTAGTAAATATGTCTTGATCTCCACTCACGCAGCTTCGATTTTTATCTGAAAAAAAAAAGAAGCTATAAAATGAAGAATCTGAAATGATGTTGCACCGAGTCTGTCATAATTTTTTTTCCCAAAATCCAGTGAAATGGTCAGTTATACATTTAACGATATTCCTATAGTCTGGGTGTCAAAACTAGACTTTGGTCACAACCTTGTTTTACCGTCCGCCCAATGATTGTTGGTCTTACCCTATTTCTAAAGTGCCGAATCTAAATCTGGGTGGTACACATTCTGGAGAGTTTTATAGACATTCAAGATGGCCTTAAATATGACCGTCAAAATCTGATATTATTATCTCCTCACAAATAGTGAAAATTGAAAACAAAATATGTAATATGACCTTTTTCGTGGGTTCTGAATCCTCTTTTGGATGATAAAACATGTGCATACTTGAGGACTTTAATATAAGACATCCAAAATGGCCACCATAAACTGCCTACTCTACAATGAAATATTAGACAGACCTGATAGTTCCACCCTAATTCATGGGAACTGAATCCGAATCTGGATGATGCAACTCTTGCGCCTCCGAGAGTTTTGAGATATTCACCATAGAGGGGAAAGTGAACTCTTTTTTTTTTTAATATCAAATATGAATTATGTATGGGTGAAAACGTTGAACGATGTACAATCGGCCATTTTCGAGCTTTGCGATATTCAAACCCTTGTAAAATTGTCACCTTAGGGTGTGTTTTGTTTTTTTTTTTTTTAGTTTTAGGTATCATTTGGTAGGGGAGAGTTGTGCCTTTCAGAAAATATATACTTTCTATTGTTGTTACTGCATTTCCTTTAAAAAATGATGCCTTGAAGTTGAAAAAAAATTGACAAAAATGCATATTTTACGAAAAAATCCCAGAATCACACGTCTTAGTTTTTGTTCTAATCCAGTTCAACAGCTTTGTTTTTCCTTGTGAGTAAGCCCACACACGTTAACTATTTAATCAAGTACTTCTGCCATGAACGTGTGTATTATTTATCTTATCAGGAAATGTTGAATTCACTTATGTCTGAAAAAGAACATCTCTGAATGAATTATATTTTCCTTGATTCAAAAAATTCAGGATGACTATGAACACATGTAAGGCCATATTTATTTAGCGTCTTATCCATACAACCATTCCATCAAAATTTGTGAGTGAGCTGTATGAAATAATCGTGTGGTGGCTCATTAAAGAAAATTATACTGAATAACCATCAGAGTATTATGTTCAATTGGTTAATGGTGTCATCAATGAAAGTGGATTATGCTTGAGATAAAAACTGGTGATCAGTATGTCAGTGGGAGCCAGGCGACTATGATGATTGGCAACTTTAGCGGCATACTGTCCACAAAAATGAGTTCTGGTTGAAAACCCAAATTGGCGAATGTCTCTGATCAAAACGAATGTCCCTGATTGAAATTCTCTGAAGGGATATTCCCTCATCTGACACTTACGCACTGCATGATTCTTTATTTGCGTGCTTATTTTACGCACTGACGCGCCATCCTGGAATTGAACCAGCACAGTTCAACGACGGCTATGCCCACAAATCTTGAAAATGTGAGTGATAACAAAAACTTTCCTGGTGCTTGTGCCGATTTATAAGAGCTATTATTCCTTAGATCTGCCAATCAGTATCATTTGTGAAATTATATACTTTAATCTTTGGATTAGAGATAAATTAAGAAAGGATAGACAGTAAATATGTAAGAATCTGCACGAAGATCAAAGATCACACGTCTCTGAGCAAAATGAAAAAAAAAGTCTCTGAAAATTACTGTTTCATGAAATAAGGACATCCACTATACAAATTATAAGAACATTAAAGTAAAATTAGCTCTGGATGGGTGCAGTTAGTATAATAGGAACAAGTAGAACCAAGTTAAAACGGGCGTGTTCAAGAAAAATGAAGCTTCCTGAAAGATGTTGAAAATATGTAGAAGAGTTTCAAATGTAAGGTTTTCTGATGATTGAGCAAGTGTAAACACATTGCCAGGACTAGTGATAGGTCAATAGTCTTTGATTATCATGTAGTAGTCACTTTAGTTTACGTATTTTTTTGTGAGAGAGGCAGAAATGTAAGAAAAACAGGTTTAGGTCAGAGACGTTCTCTGAACAAATAGGATCTGTTCTCAAACCAATATTAATGACCCATCATGGCGAATTGGTGCCTATACGTTTGTAGCACATAGGTTCCTCAATCCAAATATAATGCCAATATCTTGTAAAAATCAAACCCATTAAGTACTGATAAGCAAAGATGTTTACGTCAGAGACGTTATACTGAACGTTTTACATATTTTCTACTACTATGATTAGGAGTAGAACTTTCATTATTCCACAGTAGATGGCCCTCGTATACATACATCGTTCTAGGTAACTAGCGCAATCTAAAAACAATGTTGATTTTATAATTTTGATCAGAGACGTTCATTTGTGCGTACATTGTTCTTCAAATGCATGGCAAATTAATGTTGATATCATTTTAACTCTATTTTTTTTTTTCTTACAGCAAGATGGGAGGACCGGATAGATTTTAAACGCTCCGAATATTAGAATGTCTTCCTATTCAGGATCTTTAGGCTCAGTCATGTTCATGGAACCTACAAGTTCCAGACCACGACCATGGTACTGGCAAGACCGGACGGACATCTTGGAGGTGCCATGTGTTTACAAAATAATGACCATCCCAACACCGGTTTCAGGTAGCAAGCGACGCAGTCGGTACCATGCACTGATTGAGGACATTGAATACCAAGTGGAGGGGAAATTTAGTTCAATGTTACAATACAGATTCTGTTTTTAATACACATCACTACGTTTGCTTTTGAGCCTGTGAAATTTCAGGCTTACACGCTAAGAAGTAAATGTTCAAATTTGAACCCAATTTGTAACAGCAGCAGCACACCTGCGGTGTATACTTGCACCCTTAATTGTGCTTTTGATATTGCACCCTTAATGAACTGCCTTCTTGAAGTTTTGCTAATTTCTGCAAACAAGTTCTCGTACAGTGGATAAGAATATGCAAAAGAGTGAGCTAAGCATGTCATAACCTCACAATTTTCAATTGATCGTGTAAAAAAAGTAACGAAAATTCAATGTTTCTGAATTTGAAATCTGAAACATAATGCTATTCCTGGTTGATTACCTTCAGTAATGATCAATTAAATATACCCGGATTTAGGCCTCGGGCATAATAATGTTTGAATGATAAGCTGAAATTTTCAAAATGTTTATGTGCAAACGTTATGGCAAGTTGTGAGGGGATGACGTGCTCACTTTGCCATTTGCATATACATAACGACCGTTCAAAAACTGTTTCTTGAAAAATTAGCGAAACTTCAAAATGTCATAATTTCCTTATTTTTGTTGAGCCCGTAAGATTTTATTATTTCTTATCAGCGGCTAGCTTATATTTGGGCTGAATTTCCCCGTTGATTAAGCTTTTTCCTTTAGAAGTAAGGTGAGATATTCTAGTGATATTTTTTGGGTCTGTAAGCCAAATACATGAGAAAAGGAAAAATACTAACGTCTGTGATGAAACAAGAAAACGTCTATTAAGAATGTCCCTTACTTAGTTTCCTCTACAACACTACTTATGTATTGCCTTTGAGTAGAAGGAAGAAGGATTAATAATCCCCTGCCGATGTGACAGATAAAATGTGATATTGTAATGTTATCATTGTCAACCCTCTTGAAAGAGGTTTTCAGTTCATTTTTGGTCAAACAGTTGCTATACCACACCGTTGATATTGTTTTGAGTTTGGTGTTGTGGCAACTGCATTACATTGTTTAAAATTTATATCTGCCATAGTATACAAACAAGCACAGCGGAATTTGATGCCTCTAGGATGAGTAAAGGTTAATTACAACTTTCTGAGACGACATCATAACAGTGGCCCAGGTGCGGTCCCTAATAAAAATCCAAACTCGCCCAGCATATACCTGATACACACAGTCATATTTGAGACATAGTGGTCAAATTGAATTAGTAATAGTAAATTCGTGTTTACCTTTGTTATAGATTTGTACTACATTTGAAAGAAAACATATACAATATTGATAGCATGTGGGCACACCGTCGTATACATCGGAAGGTGAAATACAAAGTAGTGGTCATCATAAACAAAAACAATTCTTGACATATATGTCTAGGTAAATGATTTCTCAATGAATGTGGAATGTTGAGTTACGAGCATCTTTTAAAATAGGGAGTTCGATGTTTAATTCTAGTGATAACTTACAGCCGAAACGTCCCTAATGGAAAAGCAAATGTCTCTGGTACAAACGAGTAATTAGGTAAGGTAGTCGAAATTGCAAGTATTTCATTTAATTTTGTTGTATGTCAGTCAAAAGTGTTGTAAGATCTGAATAATATAACAAGAACAGGTTTGTTGTTGATTTTTGGTGTAGAAATCGAAATTCCTCTTACAATTTGGACGTTTGTAGTTACAATCGGTTATTATGAAAAATAATTCAAGTTGAAATTCCATTCTGAATTGTTAATAAAAGAATATTGTTGTTTGTTCACAAACCTCTTAATAATGGGTCAAAGGACATCGTTTTTATTGCCTATGTCTGAGGAACGTCTATGAGTGAAACCTGAACGTCTCTAATCAAATCATGGCTTACTTTCAGCATCTGTAGAGGGCTTTTATGGGAATTTGATCAAACGAAATGCACTCATTATTAGTATCTACTAAACATTAACATTTAAACAAATGAAACCCCTGCTATATGTTTTGCTCAAATGGGATGAAAGTGAAGATAAGAATGTGAAAATCTCTGCTTAAATGACAAAAAACTCTACTTTTTCTTTAACTTCCGTGTGTATTTATAAACTTCACAGGAGGTAAACAATATTTTAGGAACAAATCAACACAGTCTTCAAAAGGATGAACAAGATGAAAATATCTTCATTTGAATTTTCACTAAAACAATGTTTATTTTAGTCAGAGACGATCGCCAATATGTCACAGTTCTATTTAACCTTGAATAAAAACAACACCTTTAGAGATATCCCAGTATAATCGGGTTTGCAAGAAAGCTTACATCAATGACATTTCACTTAGATATATCTATATCAGTGAGTCACATTGTTAAATTTTGACCCCTGATTTGCCCAATTGTACATCGTTCAACGTTTTCACCCGTATATATCCTTATAGATGACGAAAATTAGAAAATGTATTGATGGTTTAACCCCTTTTTTCTGGATGCCGAATCCGAACCTGGTTAAAGAAAATCTGACATCATTAGAGTTTTTAATTATCCAAGATTGCGGACACAAAATTGACATTCCTATTCAAGTATTTCCTTGTTAACGAGGTGAATAGATTGAAACGAAATTGATGGCTTCATTCTATTCAGAGGGTGATGAATCCGAGTCTGGTTGATGCAACTCTTGCATCCTTGAGGGTTTTCAGATTATCACGGCCCTGGTAAAGGTCCACATTGATTTGACCCGTTCCTTAAAGCCCCGTCACGCCAGGGCGTATGCCCAAGAACTGCCCAACGAATTTTTCGTATGCTTTTCGTATGGATTTGCAGAGAAACACTGGATATGTGGACATGTTCAAAATCCAGCGTACTTTTCATCAGGTTTTTTTTTTCTTTTTACTTGCTTTCTTTCAGACTTGTGCGCTTTCTTCACTCGTTCTTGTAAATTGTCTTTACTCGCTCTTGCAAATTGTCTTTACGTGTTTGCATCTCTGTCGTTATGCGTTTTTCCGTCACCTGAATTGCTGAAACATTGTATGTGTTCACCTTGTGTGGTGTTACAGGTGAACAAAGAAATGTCAAGTAAGTTAGAAAACGTGTCTTAACATTTCAAGTCTGTATCAATTGAAATGACATGTATTTCCATTTCCACTTAAAGCATAACACAAAATGCACATATTACCCAGATGTTAGAGTTAGTACATAACTGGTTATGAATCACATTAAGAACGGTTTAAAACAAGACAAAAGTTTTAAAGAGATTACTAGTTTTGAAGTGAGCAATGTCCTCGTAGATGACGCTGAATCATAAATCATTATAACCTTGGCCTTTTATGGATTTGTAGTGAGCCCTGTTCGTTTGTCCAACTGAATGTAAAAATAAGTTACGAATAACTTTGTCGCCAAACCCCTTTGGTGACTCCTGCAAAAGCGATCGAGGAAAACCATAAATGTTCATATCCATATTGGCACCTGGAGTTGATTAATACAGGTGCGATGGAGCACCCCAATTATCTCGCAGAAATCCATCGGCAGCCGAGCCTCATTTGCATAAAGTAAACAACATGTACTCGCGTAGTTGAGAAAAAGTAAACAACTTCTCAAGCTAGTAACAATTTAAGGACATATATTTTCGGATTAAAATTGAGTTAGTTTGAGTTTGAAAACATGTGCGAATATGCACATATAACATATTAAAGGATTTGACAATGATAAAATGTGAAATTTTAGCGAAAACCTGGCGAGCAAAATTACCAAAAATATGCCTCGAAAATCATCCTAAAATTCACGAAGTGTGATTGCGGAACCAAAGCGCCATTCGAATAAAGTACACCGAATTTTATTTATCTGCTTGCATTTTAAATTCCATACCGCAATATTCCCGGCCATGGTTGTGTCGGAAAAAAACAGAAGGTGATGCCAAAATGACAAGAACGCAAAGCGTACAGGTCGGTCCCATGTATATATAATCGCGTCAATGTAGCGTTGCATGTCACAGCACACACAACGCATTGCTGCATGCAGAGTGCGAGAAACCCAGCTGGCAAAATTGACTGCGTCACATGCAAACCAACAATGAGCACGAAATCCTGAATCTCACGTACCACGCATGCCCAATATAACGGGAAAAGAAATGACGTCATTTGCAAATATTTCGCTGACTACAATTTTCTATTCCAAACCCTGTAGAAACAAGTTGATTTCTCAAAAAGTACAGGTGGAACCAAGCGAAAACTTTCACATATATGGATTGAGGCCTGATGAACTTATGTTGCCAATTTCGGACACATTGGAGCCCGGCCATAGTCCAGTCGGAAAAAAACAGAGAGCATGTTTTGCGAGAGGTGATTTTCAAAACGCTTTAATATCTCAAGTTCTAGTGCAGCAAATTTCATAATTTTTTTAATCAAAAGGAAGGTTTTTAAAAACTTAGATAGTGTGGGAAGTTTGAGTTTACTAGCGGCACGCATAGCGGCACAAGGAGAAGGTAAAGATTTGACTTTTTCGTGCACACAGTTTCGGGCAGCCGTGGATGCCCGTTGGAAATTCAAATAGAACGGGGCGATAATGAGATGCAAATTGGGGTGCTCCACCGCGCCTGAATAAAGCAAAATTTATAAAATTTCACTATAATCAGTCACGAAAGAAGGACTTCATGAAGTTTTAAGTTTCCTGAAACAAAATACGGCCATATGTGCAAGTTAAAGACACCCAGTCGCGAGGACACATGGACATATTTCAGAGTATTAAATTGGCTACAACATACTAAAATCTGGAAGAAATTCACCAAAGGGCAAGTGAGCTAGTCGTCAATAAAGACAGTCATGTCAATTTTCACATCTAGAAAAATTCCCTGCCATAGAGATAACACGTCATAACGAAGATACAGGAAGAAGTACATATGACCTTTGACCCCACTTTGCACAGACAAGATGGCCTCTGAGCAAAAAAATGGTTATTTTGTGAAATGATCCCTGTAACATGGTCTTTACGTGTGCAAATTATGGTAAAGATAGGACATGTATTCACTAAGATACAGGATAAAACATTTATGACCTTTGACCCTAATTTACATACCCAAGATGGTGTGTGATCAAGTAGTTGTCATTTTATGAAATAATGGACGTGACATGAACTAAACATGTGCAAAATATGGTGGTGATAGGGTATGTTTTTCTTGAGTTATTGCAAAGAAAGTTGCAGAAAGGAAGAAATATTTCAATACATCGAAGATAAGCTTTAATTTCAACCAAGTTTTTGGACGTGATGCCGACAACGTATGAAAAAACGAAGGGCACATTGACAATAGCCCAAAGTCTCAGCTACAACATACTAAAATATGGGAGAATTTCACCAAAGCATAAGTGAGCTAGTGCTCGATAAAGATAGTCATGTCAGTTTTCATTTCCTGAAAAACTGCACTCCCATAGAGATAACACGTAAACTGGTCAAATTTGGCAATGTTACTTTCAATCCCTTTTTACGAGGTGATGCCGTCATCTAATCCAAATGTTGTTATTATATAACTGAAAGACCATTATAAGCTACATTATATTGAAATTTGGACGAAAATCAACCAAAGAAAAAGTGAGATACGCTTGAGTGAACTTGAAATTTGATGACGTCATTTTGAAAATTTATTTTTTTTACTTTATTAAGAAATTTGATATCTTTTAATCATTTTTCCAGCATCGCCAACCCATGAAATGACATGTACAACTCATCAGCTTTCAGAACATGTAAAGAAAATGGGGGGTCACTGTTCATTCTGACGAGTAAAATCGGATTCAAAATTTGCGGTTTTTTTGCATTGTTGCACTGTATATTGCCATTGACGCGTGCGCGGAATTTCAACTCTGACGGGCCGTATGACATCATATTGAGTCGGATTGACTTGAAACTTGGTAGAAATATTCCTTGACATTTTACGCATCCGATAAGTGTAAAAAAATGTGGAATTTCTGTTGCGTATGAGCTGTACGTGCGTATATGTGCGCGCGAGTACGCGTCCGTCCATTTTTTTCAATTTTTCAAAAAATGCTCCAAATGGTCTGAAACGTGTGCAAAAAAAATTTGAGCTCGATTTCAGCATACAAATATTTCAACGCGCGCGTACGCGCACGTTTTAAGACAAAATATGAATTTTGAGAATATGAGTAAAATGCGCATAACTTGAAATATACGTGACGTAAATTTCATTGAAAAATTCCATTCCATTAATGAATATGAATGAAAATGTGTTTTCATATAATGACGTCATAGTGACGTCACGGTCGACTGATCACAATGATACATTAGATTTGTCGTCTTTGGGACATGATACATATACGGTATGAGTTTGAAATTGATACTCAGAGAACTTTTTGAGTAAGTAGATACACAATTTTTGTCCAGAAATAAGAAGAACCAACAAAGAATCCGTACAGATACAGAAGGTGATCCGAGAGGATACTCGGATCACCTAAATATAATCTATTAACGATGGTAAACTGATTCTCGCCGATGTATATACTGCATAGTTTATTGTTATAGATATTCTCGTATATTCCGCAGATCAATATTAGAATTGCCCGTCAAAATTTCATCTCTGTTTTCTTAAATAGTAATTGAGGCAAATGAAAAACAAATGTGAGTTAGAGGATAATCTATTTTGAAAATAAACGTGCGTAGTAGAAGCGTCCACCTTGTGAACGATGCTACGACACAGATCAACAGCTTCTGAGGAGTTATAAAGCGTAGGCAGTGGCGTAACTAGGGGGGCACGTGCCCCCCCCCCCCCCATCCGCTGGAAATAAACCCCCAAAACAAAAACAAAAACCAACTAGAGATTGTAATTTGTCATCACCGACAAATTAAGGTGATCCGATTTCTTTTTTAATCAATGATTCGAATCGTGATAGTGCAAAGTCTCAGCTACAACATACTAAAATCTGAGAGAAATTCACCGAAGCATAAGCAAGATAGTGCTCGATAAAGAGAGTCATGTCAATTTTCACATCTAAAAAAATTCCCTCCCATAGAGATAACACGTCATAGCGAAAATAGAAAAAGAAGTACATATGACCTTTGACCCCACTTTGCACAGACAAGATGGCATCTGAGCAAAAAGTGGTTATTTTATGAAATGATCCCTGTAACATGGTCTTTACGTGTGCAAAATATGGGAAAGATAGGACATGTATTCACCAAGATACAGGATGAAACATCTATGACCTTTGACCCTAATTTACATACCCAAGATGGCGTCTGATCAAGTCGTTGTTATTTTATGAAATAATGTTCGTTACATGAACTAAATATGTGCAAAATATGCTGGTGATAGGGTATGTTTTTCTTGAGTTATTGCAAAGAAAGTTGCAGAAAGGAAGAAATATTTCAGTACATCGAAGATAAGCGTTAATTTCAACCAAGTTTTTTGACGTGATGCCGACTCCGTATGAAAAAACGAAAGGCACAATAACGATAGCCCAAAGTCTCAGCTACAACATATTAAAATCTGGGAAAAATTCACCGAAGCATAAGTGAGCTTGTGCTCGAAAAAGATAGTCATGTCAATTTTCACTTCCAGAAAAACTGCTCTCCCATAGAGATAACACGTAAACTGGTCAAATTTTACAAGGATACTTTCAATCCATTTTTACGAGGTGATGACGTCATCCAATCAAAAGTTTGTAATTATAAATATGAAAGAACATTAAATAAGCTACAACATACTGAAAGTTAGGTGAAAATCGGCAAAGGATAAGTGAGATACGCTCGAGTGAACTTGAATTTTGAAGACGTCATTTTGAAAATTTACTTTTTTTACTTTTTTAAGAAATCTGATATCTTTTAATCATTTTTTCAGTATCGCCAACCCATGAAATGATATGTACAAGTCATCAGCTTTCAAAATATGTAAAGAAAATGGGGGGTCACCGTCCATCCTGACGAGTAAAATCGGATTTAAAATTGGCGGTTTTTTGGCATTGTTGCACTGTATATCGCCATTGACGCGCGCGCGGAATTTCAACTTTGACGGGCCCGTATGACGTCATATTGAGTCGGATTGACATGAAACTTGGTAGAAACGTTCGTTGACATTTCAGACATCCGATACGTGTGAAAAAACGGGAAATTTCTATTGCATATGAGCTGTGCGTGCGTGTATGCGCGCGCGCGTACGCGTCCGTCGATTTTTTCTGAAATACTCCAAATGACCTGAAACGTGTGCAAAACAATTTTGAGCTCGATTGGAGCATGTTAAAATTTCAACGCGCGCGTACGCGCTCGTTTACTATGAACGTGACTAAATTTTATGAAATATATCAATAGAGCTTGACTTGAACTATATGATATGTAAATTTCATTGAGAAAATCCATTCCATTAATGAGATACGAATGTGAACGTGTTTTCAGATAATGACGTCACAGTGACGTCATGGTTGACTGATCACAGTGATACATTCTGTCGTCCTTATGACGTGATACATATATGGTATCAGTTTAGAAGTGATAGGTGAATGACTTTTTGAGTTAACCTCTGCACAACATTTGAGGAGAAAGAAATAAAGAAGAAGAAGAAAGAATCCGTACAGAGACAATAGGTGATCCGAGAGGATACTCGGATCACCTAAAAACCAAAAAAGACCTCACCAAAATGGTAAATCAAGGGTTAGTAAACTGCTTTTGAAATCGACATGAAAGGGTCATCAAGAAATAAGATATTTTTCTAAGATTTCTTTTAACCATGATTAAAGAGGTATATAGTGTGGAACATTGTTCAAAAAGCCTGGAACCGACAAAAGATTGTGATTCAGCGTGATTCCTGGTTGGCATTCTGAATATAAGCAGGATGTGCGCAGTGTATTCAGAACATCCGAATGGCAATGTTGCGCAATGTGATATAGAATGTACAGCTTTGTACCTTACGCTTCGTTATCAATGCTAGCTCATTGATTTTGCAGTGTTGCTTTACATACTATAGTCTATCTTAAAATGCCTTGCATTGCCAATAATAAAACTTGACCTAGGGTATTTCCTAACCTTTCCATGTATATAAAACATATACACACACAAACACAAACCATTTGGGGATGCTCTAAAGTGCAGATTTTGGACATCATTCCCCCGCTTGGTCACTTCGACGCCCCCTCGCTGGTCATACCTCCCCCAGTCACGAACATAAACCGACATCCTTGACTACCAGGGGTGGATCAAGGGGGCGCACTGGGCGCCCCCCCCCCCCTTAATTTCCAAAGCGAAAATATAGCTACAAACGGCAGGTTTTGGACTGTAAAATGTCAAAATTTTAAAGCTCGCTCGCTCCGCTCGCTCGCATTTAATCGCTATGCCATTCTCCTGATGTTGCTGCCAGTTATTACCAGCAGTTGCGCTCGGTGCACCCTCCTTAATTTCCATAGCGAAAAAGTGTAGCTACAAACGGCAGTTTTGGGACTGTAATATGTCAAAATGTTCAAGCTTGCTCGCCCCGCTCGCTCGCATATAATCGTTATGCCATTCTCCTGATGTTGCTGTCAGTAATTGCCCCCTCCCCCTTAAATTCCAAAGCGAAAAAACATAGCTACAAACGGCAGTTTTTGGACTGTAAAATGTCAAAATTTTCAAGCTCGCTAGCTCCGCTTGCTCGCATTTAATTGTTATGCATTTTTTTTTAAATTCAAGTTCCATATTCCATATTCATGTTTCATATTCCATTTGATTTCGGAGTAAAATATGTATAACACAACATTCAATTTCAGACATAATTTCACAAATGTATAAGGACATGTAATAAAATGATGTGTAAATATGAGGAACCTACTAAAAAGCAATGCTTGTAGGATGTAGGTTCCAAAGAAATAATATAAGCGTATAGTACAACATGCTAATTACAAAAGATGACGAAACACAAGCGAAAATCGGTATGTCGAGATTATAATAAACGCTACGGAATGTACAAAATAGTTTATGATGTTCACGGTAACACTCAGGGATTCAATGCTCCATAAAATTGCACTATTGGTCAAAGAAATGTGGTCAAATGAAGTCACCCGAGCGAGGCATCATTGCGAATAAGAACAGATATATCAAAATGGTCACAGCAAGTAACTATACGTAAGATTTTTAAAAATTGGCTTTTAGATTTTGCTTAAAGGAACTTAGAGAACTTGATTGAAGCCGAACAGAATCTAACTCATTCCAGAAAGAATTCTCTTGATGTTGCTGCCAGTAATTTGTCGTTTCACACCGTCATTCCATAATCCATGTAAGGAAAACTGTTGCTCAATGACTGCTCTGTGGAATGTATCACATTCCGTTATGTATTCAGTTCCCATTAAGTTTGCAGACTGACATCGCACGCACACATACACACACACACATACACATGCACGCACGCACAAGCATACACACCCTCAAAAAATTACTTTTCCACGAGGTGACCCCCCTCCCCCCAATGTCTCGACCCACGGTACGCCACTGAGCGAAGGTGTGACTTACTATAAATGCTTGTGATCAGAATGTGGGTGAATTGGTCTGTATGAAAGCCTGATTTGAGGGAGATCACATTGACGATAATATACACGATATACCCCGTGTCGAGAATTAGAGTAGTTTATCGACGTGTGTCACAAACATGTTACGCACACTACCCGAAGATTGCAAATTTTGAAAAGGTGATAGCCCTAGTAGTTTTGCTTCGTTCGCGTGCTATCAAAATCATCATGCCACTGCTGAGTACAGAATGTCCTCCGTGGCTGTGGCACAACGTCCTACGCCGAGTTATGTAGTAAAAAAAAAAAGCAAACCTCAAAACACAACAAAGTTTGTGTAAAAAAGAATATCAATTACTGCAGTGGACACTTGCGGGCAAGCAGGTAACGTTACTTCAGCGGTAAGACATATCTGTCAATCGCTACTGTCCACCTATACTCTGAACCAATGTGCTAGAAATGGGAAAATTAGATTACAAATCACGATCCACCTGCCACAGTATTTGCTTTCTCTAGTAAAGTACGTGCAAACGAAATTACTTGAGCGATAATTTCCCAATAATTATAAACTACCGCTGCACACGCATTTTCTCTCTTTTCTTCTTTTCATTTTTGCATATTTCCTGACCTAAGAGAGTTGTTATCTTCTGCGCATGTAGTTTCTAGATTTTCAAAACGTAGTATTATTTCCATCCAGGCTGAATACTTTATATTATGAAGGATAATGGCAATATGATCAAAGCAGGAAAGCATATTTACAGCAAAAAGTTATTGTGACGCCTGTGACAGAAACAGGTGCATGAATTGATTAGCAAGCGATGAATGTCAATGAGTAGTATGTCCATGGTTATAATCACATAATTATAAGCTTCATTGACGAAGTTGCTCGGAAAATGATAATAATAATAGGCTTTCCAGTGAGGATATACAGTTTCAAATATTTTCACAACATTATGCCTCAGATTCATGATTGAACTTTGCACATTGTTTTGGACAGGATTTACTTCTGTTCAATGTGCTTTACCATCAGGTAATTCATTTAACTGAATAAACAGACAAGCGAAATATACGGCCGACATTATGCTAGTGCTCAAAAGAATCTTCAGATTGCTTAGGAAGACGGCGGCATAGAATCCCAATCGCCAAAGCCACAAATTCACCTGTGGAATTCTTTTGTGAATCCATACAAAATTGACAGCAGTAGTATATACATGTACCCGTTCGCACCCCGTGGAGCAGTGGAGCTGTGGAGCGGTGGAGCTCCACAGCTTATGAATATTAATGAGTTCATGAATAGTAATGATCATGAATATGTATGAATATGTATTTATGTAAATGTACATGCATTATGTATGAGTGTGAGATATAATAGTCTGTGAATGGGAGTGGCAATAGCAATAGTGAATTGTGGAGCAGTGGAGCTCTCTGACCTAGCATATCATATTAGTGAGCTTGATTTATGAATATGTATGATTATGCATTTATGTTAACATTGTATAAACTATGCGTACGCTGTGGAGCTATGGAGCTGTGGAGTGGTGGAGCGGGAGTGACTCTCTCGCAACATGGCTGGTGTGGAGTGTATGTTGTGGAGTCTATTATTTTTGCACGTAAGTTGATGCAAATATAATTATGCAAATGCGTATAACAGTAAGGTGCGAAGAAATGAACATTATCAATTATGAAGTGTGGAGCTGCGGAGCTTCAAATTGACCTAACATATGAATATTAATGAGCTTAAGCCATGAATATGTATGATTATATATTTATGTAAATATGATTTGTTTATGCGTTTGCGGAGGTGTGGAGGGTGACTCTTTGCAACCGATGGCATGGCTTGTGTGGAGTGTTTGTTGTGGAGTCGTATGATTTTACACGATGAATATTATGAAAGGGTAAATTATATCAGCATATGCAAAGATTAAATGTATGACACAGATATGTTTACTTTGTGAATGGGCGTGACGGTAACGCATGTGGGCTTAAGTTTATTTGATACTTGATTGTTTTATATTTTTTGCAACGGATTGTATGGCTTACAGTGTGGAGTGCATATTGTGGAGTCGTGTTTTTTTTTTTGCTATGTTTTTTATGTTTGTTTGTTTGTTTGCTCGCACGATGATACGAAAGGTTGATATATATGCAAATGCGTATATATACCGGTAACGTATGAAGTATTAAGCATCATCTATAGTGAATTGTGGAGTAGTGGAACTCCAAGATGACTAATATATGAATATTGATAAGCTTTATTCATGAATATGTATGAATATGCATTTATGTTAATATATGAATTATGTTTGGGCTAAGGAGCTGTGGAGCTATGGAGCTGTGGGGGGGGGGTCTCTCTTTTTTCAATTGATTGTATGGTTGGTGTTGAGTGTATGTTGTGGAGTCGTATGATTTTGCGCGATGATACGAAAGATTGATATGAATAGAACTATGCAAATTCGTATAACAGTAACGTATGTAGGATAAGTCATCACCAATATAGCGAATTGTGAAGCAGCGGAGCTCCAACAAGATGACCTAGCATATGAATATTAATGTATGCAAATGCGTATCAATTATGTATGATTGTAAGATTAAGCACGCTCAGGTGAGACTTGTGGAGCTGTGGAGAGCGAGACTCTTAAAATGATTTCTATGGTTATTGTGAAGTTAGGTTGTAGAGTCGCATGCTTGCACGATAATACATACAGAAAATTTCATATCATTACAGATATTCGTGTAAATGTGTAAACACGACGTAGGATCATAAGATAGGCCTATGATCACGTACCCGCTGAGCAGCGGAGTCGTGAAGCAGTGAAGTTCCAAGATAATGCAAAATGTATGAATATTCATGAGTTGAGGGTTAAATGTGGAGTTAATGGTGTGATGGGGTTGTGCGCCTTTATATGATGGAAATCTTATGTGACTTTGCTTGACGTAATATCATTACGGTGTGAGTACTTGGTATCAAAAGTGAGAATGAATGAGAACAATAACATTCATCGTTTCATCATTTCATCATTTCATCGTTTCATCATTTCATCGTTTCATCATTTCATCGTTTCATCATTCCATCGTTTCATCATTTCATCGTTTCATCATTCCATCGTGTAATCATTTCGTCGTTTCATCATTTTATTGCGTCATCATGTCCATCGTTTCATCTCATTTGCATTATCTACAAGTGCGAAGTAACAGATTGTAGCGTTTTGTACGATAATTGCGGAGTCTTATGCTTCGCACAATAGTATACGGAAAGGTGATATAGCATTCCAGGCATAATTATGTGTAAATGTGTAAACAAGTTGATCGTAAGGTAATGACCGAGTACCCAATGAGCAATAGAGAGTTCCAAGGTGTTGCATGATGCATGAATGAGTGCTCATTACAGATATGACTAAGATGTGTGAGTTCTCTGTCGTGGTCACGGCGTTTTACATAACATGAATGAATCCTATATGCATGGTATGGAAATTTAACCTTATGCGGCACTTTCGGATGGTGCGGACATCTATAAGAACTAATAGCATTTAAAACAGAATACACAAAAAAAAAAAACAAAATCAACATCAAGAAAGTGAACAATTGGTGTAATCTACGTTTCCATATTTTCCGTGTTCATGATACATATTTTACTCTACTACAAGTCGCACCTAGCTTGCATCGTTTACAAAAATGTATCTTGTAATATCGTGTAATGTAATATCGTTGAACCTATTGATGAACAAAAAGACATTTCACTACAGCATTTTACATCGCAGTGTTTTCTCTCATGCATAACAAGCTGGTACTTGTATCTTGTACAATTTTCTCTCTCCCTCTCTTGTTGTCTTTCTCTCAAAAAATCGGCAAACCACACGATCATTAACATGTAATCATGTTCCGAGATGTAAGCATATCAGACGTTACACAATGATATTGAAGTTGTAAAGTATCGCGACTATCATGTCGCCGTTTATTTGTTAACTTGTTTAAGAATGTGTTGTACAACATTTTAACATGTTTTTTCCGTTTCGATAAAGTTAAGCGTTTTGAATAAACAACAACAATGACAGATAGATTCAAAAGAAGAAGAAGAAAAAAAAAAGTATGTCCCGAAGACGATATCGTACTGAATTTTTGGGCAAAATATTAATGGGAGAAAGGAAGTGAGATAGGGAGAGGCGGAAAGAGTAGGATTATAAAGTCCCATTGCGCGTGTACATTGATTGACTGAAAGTGTGGGTCACGGGAACAGGAGAAGAGAAACAAGAATCATTGGAGCATGAAGTATAATCAATGCGAAACGGCGAAACGGCGAGTTGACGAATATGAGTACAATTATTCTTACCTATAGGGTACCACGACTGAATTTTACTCTTCTAATCGTCCATACACGCATACTCTACACAACTACGCAAGGAGAAAAAAAATACACATTTTAGTCTTTCAGTATTATATACACCTTAAACGCTTTAATAAAAAAAAAAACGTTAATACAAACAATGTGTATCGTAGAAATGTTGAAATGAAGAATATTGATAAATTAGTAACATATAACGATGTTTGGTAGTATCAATGCTTTTTGTCAACTGAAAATGAACATTTGCTGAATATTACATAATACTATGATTATGATGCATATATTCAGCTATATATACAACCATCAAAGCTGTATACTGTACCTAAAGAACCTCCAAGGGAAAAAAAAATATGCAGCACATAGTCATGAAATGGTAACACGAAAATATTAGTCTGGTTTTGCGCAGCATCAACGAATATTTAAATCGAGACCATGACCATGAACCGACAGATTTCACCTGTTGAGACTCGTCTGCATGAGTCATAACTCTTACGTAAGAACGACCGATTGTGGATTTCCCAAGTCGAATGACATCATTGTTGATTTAGATATCCCTGACGGGTGGTGAGCAATTAGATATTTTGTGTCATTCGTGAATGACATTCTTTGACAAAAATGTAGTGAAATAACTATGTTCAGTAGTCTTGGTGGTATGGCGATTTTGATTTTGCACGTAAATCTGTGTGATAGAATACAACGATAATTCACCACCTCGAATGGAAAACAAACGACAAAAGCGATTGATATTCCACAGCAACACTCCACCACCAAAGGTCTGCCTTTGAATTTAGATATAAACTTAATATTTGCCCACTCCCCATCAAGGGTTTCCAGTTTACACAATAGACAATGAAGTAAGCTGCTGAGTAGGTTGTAAGATCATTTAGACCCCACCAAGAATATTACTTGCGAAATCTTGTCGAATTCAAGTGAAATATAAAAAAAAAACCAAGAACTTAAAAAAAGAAAAGGGCCAATTTCTTACACACGTGCTCCGTATTAAACATTTGAGAAAATCGAACATAAATTATATCCATATTATGCAACTGCTGTGTACATAAGTTTATGCAACTAATGTGGATCACTGGATATACACTATTGATAACATAGAATTATAAATATCTCTATTGCAAAGCTTAGTATCATTGTCAAACAGCCCTATATTAAATAAAATGAAACCCAGGTGTTTTTTTTTTTTGCGACAAAATTCAAACCACTACCTAATGTTTTGTCAATCCGTATTCATGATTTTGTACGTTCATACAATAACGTGCATTGTACCAAGCATCTAAATCTAAATCAAAGGAGACCTCCGAAAGATTTTCTGAGTTTTACATTTGAACAACTATAAATCAGTTATACTGAGTACAGAGTTTCAAAATTTATAGTGACTGGGTTGAGGAATAATAATGTTTTCAAAATTTACAACAAATGGCAATGTACAAAGACGATGACATGACAGCCTCACCATAAGAATGCATGAGTTGGGGCTCAAGGAAGCAGAAGAAAAGAAGAAGGCATGTATAGATTCTACACTGGTGAACTTGTTAAGCAAGCGGTACTGGAATTACACTGCTACATTTCTGAAATATGTAAGGCTCCTATGATATCAACACTGTTCATTGTAATTTTTTAAAGATTTTAAGATTATTGGTTTCTCTGCTCAAAGGCCACAATAAATTACACAAGTCTATACATGGAGCTGTTGATTTATGTACTACATGATGTGAAATTATGAAAATCGTCTGGGATACCCCCAATTCTTACATAAAAAACGTGTTGAAGACTATACGCTCATTCCGCGGTGTATGTAATCCAATAATGTGAAAGATTTACATGTACAATCAATAGCAACTAGACCAACAATAAACATATACATATAAACAGACATTCTCTAATAACTCGCTTCAACTGTAGATACAAACAAGCCAAAATTATAATCCTTTGAGATGCAAACAATATTTTGCATGAAAATTACAACACTCTTTGCAATATTACATTCATAATGATATCATAACTGAGTGTACGATGAAGGCATCTGTATCATTTTTTTTTTTCTCGTTAGACTACCGGGAGGAAAACATAAGAATGGAAAATAATTGTATGCAATGACTGATGATACTGCGTGTTTTTTACTCAGATATCTAAATACGTCGTGGAGGTGTTGTCATCCAAGATTTTACGCTTTGGATAGAAATAAGTGAAGGCATTTCTTGTTTGCGAGTATGTAGAGACGCCATTGTTTACAACACGAAATCCTAAATTGGTTCCACCGCCCGACACTCTTGAATGGAGAACCTCTAGGTAAGTGTTTTTGTTGATGTCATTTTGTCTCTTACTGACGCCTTTGCAACTGAATTTGTCTGTTGGGCCAAAACAATAGTACGTCTTGCTACAAAGAGCAACTATTCCGTCACCCTCCCATTCTACTTTGAATAAACCCGGAGTTCGTTTATCATACATAGCATTTTCCACACAGTCATTTCGAGGAAACCAGTTGCCTTTGTCTTCTTCGTATTGCTCTCTCATGCTCGGTTTTATCACATCCTCAAAATCTTTGGAAGAGATGGCGATATACGCAGAATCCGTATCCATTTCACACATCTGAAAATCTGAAGGATCAACATACTTCACGAGGAAATCATAATAGAATTGCAACATTCGAAGTTTTGCCATTTGGTACACGGCGTGTCCAATCTGAACAGGAAGATCCATTTTGATTTTTTGTTTGGCCATGTCCACTTCATAGCAGTCTTTTCCGATAGGATTGAGATCCCGAAACAGAGTGCTATTGACTTGTTTTTGTGCCCTATTTTCATCGCACACATTCACATTGCGATGTTTTTCCTTGTTTGTAATTGTCTTTCCGTACGAAGAGTTTCCGATCAGCTTCATAGTATCAGCAATGATGCTCTTGCACGGATCGCTATCCCCCGCACGACGTGCGTCTGACACAGCTTCCCCAAATGTTTCAAAGCAAGCATTTGGTTTGTATTCTACAAATTGTGAGATGTTGGTAACAATGAGACCGTGTTCAAGGTACCAACAAAGAAGAGGGGTATACAACAAAATGTTCTTCCCGAACATACTTCCAATGAGGCTACGTCGAGGTGTCTGCATAATGCCATGTTTTTCTGCGTAGTTCCGCATTACATCTCCAATATCCTCCCGCGATATGTTTGTATTCTTAAAGATAGGGCACATTTCGGAGAAATAGTCTTTAAACTTGTCTGGCACGTGTATGTCGCATACAACAAACCCAAAGAGGTGTCCTTTCTGTATAGCGGAGAGAAGTTGTGCTTGTGACGCTCCATGGCGAAGCTTGGGTGGGGGAAAATGTTCTGAGAGAAACGCACTGAGAGTAGAGTCGTGCTTGCGCATGTCTCGATATTCACATTCCCAAATGGAAATGTACTCATATCCCATTTGTTGAATGTATTTCTTTTTCTCCTCAGTATTTTGACGTAATTCTTCCATAGGTTTCCCCAGTCTTTTGTTTAGTGTTTCCCCTTTGGTCAGATGACAAGAATGCCCGTGGAAATAGCATCCATTGAATTCAAAGACCTGATTAGTCTCCGCGCAGAAGCCATCCACGGGGAATTGGAGAGGGCCGATTCTTTTTTCGGAGTGATTGCCATTGTGTCGGATTTTAATGTCTCTTCTAAAACTTTCATACTGGAGCCATTCTTGCGCAATAGGATGTCTGCTCTCCGGTTTGAAATTATTTTCCGCTCTTCGTCTCACATAGTGTCCAGTAGGCATGTCCTGCATGATTGCCCATAGATATAGAGCGTTCGCGTCAAAGCCAACCACTTTCTGACACATTTTACCTCCTCGAATCTTCGTCACGTTCTTTTCATGATGGCGATGAAAAATAATCGATGGACCCCCGACTAAATTTTCGCGAAAAGTGTAGAATAGGTCTTTATCCTTCTCCGAGAACAAACCGAAATGTGCGTCGGGACTACATTTCATCAGATATTTCATGGTAAGTCCCGGAACAGAAATCCCGTCCTTAAATAAATCAATTCCTCTATGCTCGTAGAATGCACGCATCTTTTCTACAGCCTCAATGAATGGGGTAACATCGCGATTGTTATACCAGACGAGGTAGTCACGGAAAGTGGACATCTGGTTGTCTTTCCACTCACGCTGACATTGCTTGTATTGTTCAGGGGTCAATGCAGTGCGATGAAGGGTGTCATTAAATGCATCAATGGGTGGAAGTTGTGGTTCATTCAACTTGGCCAGAGAGTCTACCCATTCGTACGGAAAATACCCCTTTGTTTCCTTGCATCCATAGGCCTTCATGAATGAAGCTAAAGAGAATCCTGGGGCAAGAAAGTTCAAAATGTCGACGAATTGTAGGTGCTGAGTTTTGATAGCCATGTGATTGTGGTTTCTCTTTACTAGGTAGTTGATAGGATCCATTTCGAGAAGGGTTGGGTATAGAAACTCCTTAATGACATTAATGTCGTATTTACCCGAGTTAAATCCGACAACTGGCAATTCTTGTAAATAATTTAAGACTTTTTGTCGCAGTCTCGTTAAGTATTTGGGTACAGGAGATATTTCCCCATCTGTCAAGAATCTACTTCGTATCTCCTCAGTTTTGTCGTCAATCTTGTCCAGGACGTCTTGATAAAGTGGTTCCAGAAGTTGAAAAGATCGTTGGCTGACTTCTAGTAAGTACGCCACCATAGTGTCGATTAATGTCTGGGGATTTCCATCCGACACCATGCAATAAGCCTCGTTGTAACCTGGTACATTTGAGTTCACGCTAACACTCAAAGGTATGTGTCGAGATGTATATTGTAGGTTGCCATTAGATTTACATTCACTTTCATCACATTTTTCAAGATAGCTCTCTATGTCAAATGTAGCAAAATATGGGAAAAATCTCCTACTTTCCTCAACGAAAATTCCCTCAGCCTCCAGTTCCTCCCATATTGTGACTGAGTTGTGAAATGTTGCAAGCCCCTTAGGAAAAACGTGTTTGGTGGCTTTTGCGCTGCAGAGTTTTTCATGTCGGTGAAGCGATTTTCGAGATTTCCACAATTTGTTGCATTGTCTACATTGATAGTTACGGCAATACCTCTCGATGTCAGTGATATAACTGAAGTGACTGTCGTGAAGATTAACGTACAGTGTCTCGGCAAACTTATCCAGACCTCGACGAATGAGTGTAGCAGCCACTGTCTGTTCACTGTTGAATAGATCTTTTTCAGTTTCAGTCGAACTAACAGTAGCGGTACAAACATCGTTGACTTCCTTTCCACAATCTCCACCTATTGATTCGTCACCTACAGGCACTAACTTATAAACAATTATATTAATTTGAAAGAATTCTTCGATGTCACTTAGTTCGCTGAGTTTAACACCTGGGAATTTGTTGATATCTTCATTTGGTTTGTAGCTCTGTAACAATTCTTTCGTTGTTGTTTCTAGACATTTTGAACTGTTACCACGAAGAAGGGCGATACATCGAAAGAGGCACAAATTGTCGTCGTACGTTTTACCAGTCTTTCGGTTCTTGACCAATGATACGATTGCTTTGTTATCTAGCACGTACAGTGGGAGCTCCATTCCCCTACCGATGGGATGATCAATGAGGGAAAATACGTAGAATGTGACGTTCGTGATATGTTGAACCACCCATTTGGAATCTGGGCGCAGGGACCTGGCATATTCAAGAACATCTTCATGAATGAATGTGTTAATGAAACCTTCAAACGAAGCGTGATTTGTGATAACGTATGGTTCGTTGAAAATCTTCGTGTTTCTACTCGCGTAAAAGTACCTACACTCTTTCGTTTCGTTGTTAAACAAAACGAATCCATACGAAGCGTTAATTTTAAAGGCAGTGGACTGCAGTTCAAACACTTTTCGAGCCTTTTCTTTCAAGATGGTATTGTCGAGTGATTGGAGGTGAAAATTGTACCATCTATGTACTCGTCCTTGTGATTGTCTGTCCTTGATATTGTACCAGTGTTCCTTGTACATTCTGGCGACGCATCCCTCTGGGTCCACGTGCGGGGGTAGCTTGATATCCATACTGAAGTCAGACTGTTGGTCAGACTGAGGGCACCGTGCTAGAAACAAACAAACAAACAATGGTCTTAATTCGTGCCTGAGAGACTGTAGAGTCGGTGATTATATTGACATTTATAATTATAGCATTCAAATGAAAACTACTTACAATCAATTATGATCTAAAAACCAAAAAAAAAAAAATGCGCGTCATTATTCATTCATTTTCATTTCATTTCCGACGAAAGTATACAATATGACAATTGCATATTACGAAATAAAGTACAACGTGACTTTTACATATCAGAATGAGATTTAAATGCACGTCATTTGTTTACAATGAGACAATACACATACTAGACGAAGAAATGCATGGACAAAAATGTAATTGAATAGATCATAACAAAGAAAGAGTCGAAAATGGAGGCGACTGCTAAAAAGATGTTCCCTCCAATTTCAGTTATCTATTTACTTGCTAAACAGGAAGAGAGAGAGAGAGAGAGAGAGAGTTCTCTAGAGTGCATCATTAACGGAGATGAAGGTAATTTCGTTGATAAACACTAAATCTTTACTGAAACCTTAATTATGAGATAATGAAGAATTGATTCAACAGCAGAAAATTCAAACAAGAATACTTACGTTTCTTTCGCCTTGTTGACTGATTGTCTCGTGGAGACTTCCGCTTACACGTTGGTGTTGACGAAGATTGTTTCCCATGACTTTTAATGTGTTTCACAAATTTTCTGCATTCATTGTATACTCGTCCGCAAGTGTGACAGAGATAAGTTTCTTTTGGATAATGAGTTTTCTTATGATCTTCAAGATCTCTGATCGTGGTAAAATGAGCATTACATTCTGAACAAACCAATCGTTGACTTTCCTCATCCGAATGACATTTGGAAAGATGTTGTGTCTTCTCATGTCGTCTTAAACTATCGAGTCGACCAAACGCCTTCCCACACGTATTGCAAACATACAAAACTCGCTGATCCTGATGAAATGTGCGATGATGACGGGTTAAGTTTCTCCTCACTGAAAACTCTGCATTACACGTCAGACAACTGTATTTCCTAGCTCCGGCCGTCGTTTTATCCTCCTGTCCTCGGACATTTTGATGATGGTGTCGGGATTTCTCATGGCGCTTCAAGCTGTCGGTTCGTTTGAAAGTCTGACCACACACCTTACATGCGTGCAATACTTGCTGATCCTGATGATGTATGCGATGATGACGCCTAAGATTTCTCCTAGCTGAAAACTTTGCACAGCACAGCTCACAGGTATATTTTATCGAACTTTCCATCTTACCTTCAAAAGATAGTATGCATGGGTAGGCCTAACTTGAGAGCCTGGAGAGTCTCGCTAAGACGAGAGACGAGAGATGTTTTATTGTGTACGCCGTAAAAGATTAGCACCTGACTGAGCTCGAAGTCCAATTTGCGCTCATTTAAATCACCCGCCAATTATGCTTAAATTAACAATGACGTCATTGGACCAGGGCATTTCGCCATTGTCCACTCTTATTACGCAAGAGTTATGACTCATAGAGACAAGTCCCGAAAGGTGAAATCTGTTTGTCGGTTCACAGTCACGACCTCGCTTCTGATATTCGATGCTGATGCGCAAAACCAAACTAGTATATCTGTATATATTATGTTTCGCAGTTTCATGACTCCTATTCGTGTCCGTATCATCGTGTTAACGAACACTTCCTATTTTGTGTATAGTCATTTGTTCATGTATAATAATTTGATTTGAGTTATGTATAATATAATTCTAAAATGAGAATTGCTTTTACTGTTCTTTTATTTCTACGCAATGTTACAGATTATCATTGGGATATTTCAAAATACGTAAGTACGTCCATTGTAATTTCTATCGTGCTATATAGACGTGGAAACAGAGGGGATATTGTTAGCTTTAAAAAAAAAAGATACGAAAAGGTGATTCCATTGTAAAAGAAGACTGTGTTAAACCTCATTTCGATTGAACACAATGTACTATACTTCATTTGCCATTGTGTACACTGAAAGTCCTTGACGGAAAGTGGGCAAATGTTGTGAGTTTATATTTAAACTTGAACGAGTATACAATGTACCTTAAATTTTTGGATGTTTCTGTAGCATATCAATCGCTTTTGTCGTTTATTTTCCATTCGATGTGATGAAATATCGTTTTATTACACAACACTAAATTACGTGCAAAATCGCAGTCTCAGCAGCGAAAAAAACAACAACAGAACAAAACAAGAAAATGACCAGATGAATAACAAAACAAAACAAAAACAAGTCCGTTGAACGCGATTGTTTCTGACTATTAGTCAACTCAACATAGTTAATTCACTATACAATTTATTTTTTTTTGTCAAAGAATAGTATGCTCGAATAACACAAGCTATTGCTCACCACCTGCCAGCGATACTTAAATTAATGACGTCATTCGACCGGGGGATTCCGCATTGGCCTTTCTTACGTAAGAGTTCTGACTCATGCAGACGAGTCTCAACAGGTGAAATCTGTCGGTTCATGGTCATGGTCTCGATTCAAATATTCGATAATGCTGCGCAAAACCAGACTGATATTTTCGTGTTACCGTTTCATGACTATGTTTTGCGTATTTCTTTTCCCTTGGAGGTTCTTTAGTTACAGTATGCACAGCTTCGATAGTTGTTTATATGTATGTATAACATCGTTATATGTTACTTATTTTAACATCAATATTCCTCATTTCAACATTTCTACTATTCAATGTGTAAATAGTTTGTGTTAACTTCATTTTTTTTTTGTTTATTAAAGCGTTTAATGTGCATATAATACCGAAAAACTAAATGTGTATTTCTTTCTCCTTGCGTAGCTGTGTAGAGTATGCGTGTATGAACGATTAAAAGAGTAAAATTCAATCGTGGTCCTCTAAAGGCAAGAATAATTGTACTCATACTCGCCGTTTCGCCGTTTCGCCGTTTCATCATTTCGCCATTTTGTCATTTCGCTATTTTGTTTAAATATATGTACTATGTGCGACTTCTGTTGTTGTTGTTTTTGTTGTTGTTTATTCAAATCGCTGAACTTTAACGAAACCCCCCCCCCCAAAAAAAAAAAAAAATGTTAAAATGTTGTACAACACATTCTCAAACAAAATTAACAAATAAACGACGACATGATAGTCGCGATACTTTACAACTTCAATATCATTGTGTAACGTCTGATATGCTTACATCTCGAAACATAATTGCACATTAATGACCGTGTGGTTTGCTGGTTTTTTTTTAAGTTCAACTATATATACATAACACGATATTACAAGATACATTTTTGTAAACTATTAAAGCTAGGTGCGACTTGTAGTAGAGTAAAAGATGTATCATGAACATTGCGAATATCAAAACGTCGATTACATCAATCACTCATTTTTTTTCTTATGATTTTTTTTTTCGCGTATTCTTTCTGAATATATTTGAAAGACTTCGAGTTGTTTGAACCCCTATTCGTTATATCACGAAACACATAAGTTATTGATCACACCATGCATATAGACCTCATTGGGTCACTGTACGTTGTTGTGACCATGACAAAGAACCCATATGCCTCAATTGCATCTATGAGCACTCTTTCATGCGTCATCCGCCATGTTGGAACTCCACTGCTCAGTGGGAACTCGATCGTTATCTTGCGAAAATCGTGTGTTCATATTTACACATGATTATACCTAGAATGATATCACATTTCCGTATTATCGGGTAAACATACGACTCCGCAATTATCGTACAAAACGCTATAATCTGTTACTTCGCACTTGTGAACACTATATACAAGTTTGTGTGTCTACATGTTTGCTTTTCCAACATTGTGTAGAAAACTGACTTAAGTCTCTTTAACAATACGATAAAATGATGAACGTGATGAACTAACGAAATGATGAAATGACGAAATGATGAAACGATGAAATTATGAAACGATGAAATCATGAAACGATGGAATGATGAAACGACGAAATGATGAAACGATGAAATGATGGAATGATGAAACGATGAATATTATTGTTCTCATTCATTCTCACTTTTGATGCCAAGTACTCACACCGTAATGATATTACGTCAAGCAAAGTCACATAAGATTTCCATCATATAAAGGCGCACAACCCCATCACACCATTAACTCCACATTTAACCCTCAACTCATGAATATTCATACATTTTGCATTATCTTGGAACTTCACTGCTTCACGACTCCGCTGCTCAGCGGGTACGTGATCATAGGCCTATCTTATGATCCTACGTCGTGTTTACACATTTACCGAGGTACACGAATATCTGTAATGATATGAAATTTTCTGTATGTATTATCGTGCAAGCATGCGACTCTACAACCTAACTTCACAATAACCATAGAAATCATTTTAAGAGTCTCGCTCTCCACAGCTCCACAAGTCTCACCTGAGCGTGCTTAATCTTACAATCATACATAATTGATACGCATTTGCATACATTAATATTCATATGCTAGGTCATCTTGTTGGAGCTCCGCTGCTTCACAATTCGCTATTGGTGATGACTTATCCTACATACGTTACTGTTATACGAATTTGCATAGTTCTATTCATATCAATCTTTCGTATCATCGCGCAAAATCATACGACTCCACAACATACACTGAACACCAACCATACAATCAATTGAAAAAAGAGAGACCCCCCCCCCCCCCCCACAGCTCCATAGCTCCACAGCTCCTTAGCCCAAACATAATTCATATATTAACATAAATGCATATTCATACATATTCATGAATAAAGCTTATCAATATTCATATATTAGTCATCTTGGAGTTCCACTACTCCACAATTCACTATAGATGATGCTTAATACTTCATACGTTACCGGTATATATACGCATTTGCATATATATCAACCTTTCGTATCATCGTGCGAGCAAACAAACAAACAAACATAAAAAACATAGCAAAAAAAAAAAAAACACGACTCCACAATATGCACTCCACACTGTAAGCCATACAATCCGTTGCAAAAAATATAAAACAATCAAGTATCAAATAAACTTAAGCCCACATGCGTTACCGTCACGCCCATTCACAAAGTAAACATATCTGTGTCATACATTTAATCTTTGCATATGCTGATATAATTTACCCTTTCATAATATTCATCGTGTAAAATCATACGACTCCACAACAAACACTCCACACAAGCCATGCCATCGGTTGCAAAGAGTCACCCTCCACACCTCCGCAAACGCATAAACAAATCATATTTACATAAATATATAATCATACATATTCATGGCTTAAGCTCATTAATATTCATATGTTAGGTCAATTTGAAGCTCCGCAGCTCCACACTTCATAATTGATAATGTTCATTTCTTCGCACCTTACTGTTATACGCATTTGCATAATTATATTTGCATCAACTTACGTGCAAAAATAATAGACTCCACAACATACACTCCACACCAGCCATGTTGCGAGAGAGTCACTCCCGCTCCACCACTCCACAGCTCCATAGCTCCACAGCGTACGCATAGTTTATACAATGTTAACATAAATGCATAATCATACATATTCATAAATCAAGCTCACTAATATGATATGCTAGGTCAGAGAGCTCCACTGCTCCACAATTCACTATTGCTATTGCCACTCCCATTCACAGACTATTATATCTCACACTCATACATAATGCATGTACATTTACATAAATACATATTCATACATATTCATGATCATTACTATTCATGAACTCATTAATATTCATAAGCTGTGGAGCTCCACCGCTCCACAGCTCCACTGCTCCACGGGGTGCGAACGGGTACATGTATATACTACTGACAGCTGTTTGAATAGTTACTGCCAGTTGGAACTCTTGTTCTTGAACCTCCTTAATTGGTATCACATACAGTAGGGACTACCGCCAAATTGGTCATTCTAACATACCCGCTATATATTGCTCACGAAACGAAAAGACTATGCGTACGTAATGACGAGACCCTACGCACATATGGAAAGGTTTTTGGCCAAAAGTCTACTAAAATCATTCTACAGCTGAGAGTGAACGCTGCCCGCACACACAGAACGCCAAGGTGCACGCTTTGAATTATTCATGAGCCTACACGGTCTGCCACACACGTCGTGCACACAGCAGTGATACGGACTGGTCCATTGTCGAATATGGGTAAAATGCTGCAGAAACAACATAGGGGCAGTCATAAACATAGCATTATATGGGTTTAACCTACATTGACAACATGAATTACATGCTTTTCATGAAATTGTTTACATTATCTGCTTTTTAACTGACCACACACTCACAAACACACACACACATACACGCACACACTCACTGAGGTATCAATCATATATTGCTGACAGTCGCTTTCTCATACATGTGCAGCAACTTCAGTAAATTAAAAGCAAAACCCATGCTCTAAAGGATGCACAAATAGAAACTGAAAGCTGATGTAGTGTAGATTCACAATCATGTTGGAATGTTGACCACTGCAAGTTCCACCAGCACTGCACTGCACTGTGCTTCATGCTCCACTCGCGGGAACCTGGGCACGTTCACCCCCATTACACAATGGTGCACTCTGCGTATATGTGCTTGCCGAGAAAGATATGATCATCGAACATCATCGAAGAAGAAAATTCCCGTTTTCTATATCTTCTCAGCAACATATAAAGTCATAACTGGTACAGTAGGTGGTCAGTTAATACAAGGGTTCACCGCTGACTTCAGGAAACTTAGAAATGAGAAATACATATCCAATTTACGTTATAACTCACGGTATATGAAATCATAACTCGTCCAAATGCAGCCACGAATAAACAGTGACGTCATGTTTCATATGATAATGAGCTTCTCTGTGTCGCTGATTGTGATTGGATTGAGGACGGGACCTTCTCAGTGTTTTGCCAATTCCGACAAGACCTACAATCCAATCACAATGAGTTTGACATATATGATAGAGAATTAATATTAATATTATATTATATTACTATAATATAATATATTATATTATAGTAATATGGTAGAAGCCCCAGCTTCATGTGCCATTCGGTTGCGGAGATACAGCTTTTCAAATAGGCAGGTATCACTGCATCACACGGCGAATACTTCAGGAAGTGTGTACAATCCTATGGGGCAGTTATTCTGAAGTGAACTCACAGAGCTGTTTTTGAGCAGCCAGTCCGACGTTATTAGAAGTCCATTTATCTTGTAATTTTAGTATTCTACAGAAAAATGTCCTAAGACTAGAAAACCGCTAGCCCCAAGTCCACGGACATTACTTACTTTATAATATTTTTCCATTAATGACAGTAAGTCGGGTTTTGCTTGTGCGTCTCCATAGGTTATAACACAGGGTGCGCGCGCGCGTGTTCTGTGTGTATTAAAAGAGACAACCTTTCCATATGGTAATGACAAGACCACGCGTACGTAAGGAAAAGGCCATACGTACGTAATGACGAGACCATACGTATGTAATTCCAAGACCTTATGTAAGTAATGACAAAAATCTGTTAGACCATACGTACGTAATGACAGAAGCACACGTACGTAATGGTAAGACCACGCGTACGTTATGACAGTAGCATGCGTAAGTTATGACAGTAGCATGCGTACGCTAAGAATTTCATAGAACTATAATGACAAATGTCCATGCGTACGTTATGACAGAACCATGCGTACGTTACGAAACAACCATGCGTACGTTCTGACATGCACGCGTATGGTGTTGGCACGCGTTTTGGCGGCGATGGCCTTCCATAAACTGCACCGTGCTAATCATCCATGATCTCACTGGCAGCTGACTGGTATCGAGGAAACCCGACTAAGAAATTAGATACAAACACAAAAACAACATCACTCCCCCACCCCCGCTCAACAAACCTGCATGGTACAACTTGTATGTGCTTCGCAGTGATTTTCTACAACAGACACTGCCGGTCGAGACTGCCAGAACGGCCAGGGTAATAAATCTTTTCGATGTCACAGCACTTTCCCAAGATCGACGCAGGGACGTGATCGATCCACATTTTTCTGATTACCTGCTTTGACACATCATCTAATGTCCCCGGAAGATCATACTATAAAGAGGTAAGCATCGATGTCATCCTACACAATGTATTTACAAAATTTACAGTTGTGATTTCATGTATATCAATGTGGGATGAGTTAGGTTCCTTCTCACAGCAGCGAGCATTGGCCCACGAAAGCGGCGGCCAAGCAAGCAAGGCGAGTCACCTGTCGGCCATTCCACGTGGGCAAGCGGTACGTGTGTGCGCGTTTGTCTCAGCTCCAGTAGCGACAGCCTGACAAATGCAAACCGGATTGAATAAGGCTAAGTGGACGACATTTTCGAACATGTCGTGCTATGTCAGAGAGCGTGTGAAATATGCTAACCCCGGATTATCCTGCAAAAGAGTCTATAAAAGAAAAGACTAATAATCTTTACTCTGAGGGAAAATGAGCGCAATCCGCGATGAGCAAAAAATACCATGTGTGTTTAAACGCAGACAAGTCGAAAGGGTTTCGTCGGTTGCCATAGACTTTACACGCAACATCGAACATCGAATCAAAACGGCAATAGACCAGCTCTGAATTTGTCGATTCTAACATTTAGAGAATAAACGTAAACTTTATAACTGAACTGAGTACCAATGATTTCGGTAATGAGAGTGACATGAACACCAAAGTTTCACGTAAATCTTACCACTGAATACCGGCAAAACTCGCGGGTGGTAAAGAGAGAGTGAGAGAGAGAGAGAGAGAATATTTAAATGTTTTAGGAATAAAGTTTGAAACCTAATTCAAAATTGCAACGAGAAATCAATGTTAGTACACTCTGGTCTAGCATCGACGTCAAGTCAATGAACCCATGAATCATCCCCCCCCCCCCGCAACAAATCATCCAGTCAATTTGAACCCGACGTACAACAATACATCATAACAATAAACAGAATTCTGCATTCGGGGCAACCTCATACAGGCCGCCGGTAATCATGGAAACCTCGGTGACCAAGAGGCATGACAGAGGCATGTATGAAATACTTTGATCTAGTTTCAATAGTTAAACAAAAAACAACAACAACTGGTATCTTTGGTCATCAATGAAAATACTATGCGCTGAAAGGGGACCCAGGTTGTGAGGCATGTGGTGGGTCGGAGAACGTCCCTTCGGATGGAACAATTATTAAACAAACGTACATAATCATGTTTACAGAACTGAATATGCCAAGGCCGATTGAATGATATACATGTAGGGGACGTTAGTACAGGATGATGCCCATTGCACCCTAGGGTCGCCTCCAATTATTTTACGGTTTCAAGATAAAGAGGGGGGATACTACACACATATACTTTCATATAATTATTTCAATGTAAACATTTTTAGATCAAACAATGAAATACGCTGAATACTTAACTTTCAGTAAAAGGAAAAACCCAAACAACACCATATAAGGAAGGAGAAGGAACAGGCCATGGCTACCTCATTAGATCGGCAAAACTATCGAAATGAGCGGTGATGTAAGCAATTTTGGCAATCCGAGTTCATGCATGTACATGTGAATATTTCGGTAAATAAACAGAATTAAACGAAAAATAAGTGATTCGCATGAATAGCGTGGGATGTTTCTACTCGACGCAAGTGTTGCCAATTTAAAATTCACTGATTATTTTCATTTTACGTATTGGCAACTATTGGAATGTATGGATAACAGAGAATCAGGGAAGAGGGAGTGATGATATCTTTAAAAAAAGGAGGGACTTCCCTACCTACTCCTCTTCTTATGTCAGTGGACCTACATCATACCCTCTATTCTCAATACATACGGTGAAGCTCCTCTCTCCACTGGGTTAAGGAGCCCTTGGATTTCATAATATTGTACATAAGGTGTAAGAAACAAAAATTTAAGACGGATTAAGGTGTAAGAAAAAACAATATGGGACAGGTGAAGGGGCGAGTTGGGAATGACTGGGAATGACGGCCAAAAGGCATATTGGGGCCTAAATTACTCAGGATCACTCAGTTTTACATGGCCGCAATGCGCATGGGTAACCACAAAAGAAAACAATAACAACTAAACTTATGTGGCTAAAAGATTAAGTAATCGTTTTAAATATGCACAATATGATTAACCACATTTATATAAACATGCATATTTTCAGTGCATCAATGAGTAACAAAAATAATTTCCGGTCTATACTATGAAGTGACTCGCCAAAAGGATTGACGCAAATCACATCGAATCTTTCAACATCGATTAAAACGACATACCCTTGAATTGCGTGAACTCAGGAACCAAAGTCATTCTGATATAATCTAGCCTAAGACCAAGCAGTGTGGGTATGTGAAATGCAACGATAATTTCAGATACATTTTTCAGCTAGTTCAGTCAGGTTTTGCGGGACATAATCTCAATTGTGAATGAAATGCGTGCTTGACAAATGATAGGAATAATCGTGAGAACTGAGAACAGCTGGTATCATAGCTTGGTGGTATAGTTGGTAGAATGTGTAACACAAAAGATATAAGACGAAATAATTGCATACATGTAGGTTAAGAACTTGTTATCGTTGGACTGGTTGTATCACATGAGGGAAATTCAATGACGTATGGGGACAAATACTATTGATTGCCAAGGACAAAACATGAGGACAGGTGAGAAGGACTTCACTTCTATCACAGATATACATTAGTAGCATAACAGTTTGGGTTCATTCACCTGTGATTTCACGGCAATTTGAAAGAAATTTTGCCTTTGAAGAAATAAAGTCTGTTAGTTTAGTAGACAGAATTGCTGACAGTTTTGGAGGTTAATCGTTTCGAATAGCTTCCTAAACCGATGAATGAAAATATGCCATTGTGAAGCCACCATTTGGCCTGTATGTAAACATTTTGCATCATTTTTCTTCCAGACTTAAAAAGATCGATACTGCTGCTGTCATGTACTGTAACCACTTCTCGAGTAGGTATATGTGCAACCGGTGTCAATGACAAACAGTGCACCAGTGATTGACATTGTCTCCAGTCCGCTGTGATGATTAAAATAGAATATATCCCTTCGTGTTTTCGCTCGATAATGGGTAAATGCGTGTTTGTTTTGAGTGAGTTTTTGCAGAAAAAATACATGACAATAACAAACGAATGTCATCCACTCGACATTAGGTTTACAAAGAATGCAGATAATATGTATGTATGTATACACACATATATATATAGATATATATATATATATATATATATATATATATATATATATATATAATATGTATGTATAGTATTATTACTAGTATTATTGTCATTATTATTATCATTATTATCATTACTATTACTATCTTTATTATTATCATCATTATTATATACACAAATATACCCTAAGAGTATTCCGAAAACACCCTTCCGAGAGAGAAACATACAAACAGCTGGCATATTTCTAAGACATTTTTTCCTTCTCCTGTTTTAATCTGTATGGTATATTTCGGCACATTCTCTAAATAAATAGTTATACCGTATCATATACTATACATTTTTTAATAACTCTTTATTTGAATTTCGTTCAATGCCACATAAAATACATTACCTTCTGCAGTGGGATCACAGAACACGCAAGCAATCAAAGTTAACAAGAGACTGAGGACGGATATGTTATCCATCATAGGTAGACATAGACGGAGACAAATTATTTTAAAAAGCACACAAAGGTTCTGAAAGTAATGTCCGACAAGCTTGTGATATGAATACAGTAATCACAGCCCTCAAAAAAGGCAATGTTAGAGGACACTTCATGCAATGGATCCTTCGAGACAAGCGCAATTCCTTCCTGAAAAGAGCAGCTGCTAATGTGAGGAAAATGTGACGCTCTTATCCGCGGCGGTAAGCTGTTTGCGTATGTACCCTATGTCGCAGAGTGCGAAGCATATATCATACCATTTTCAAAAGCAAATATTGTTCAGGTTCATTGAGGCATATATAATGTGGCGTTTGTTCTTCTGTGCATTTTCGACAACACATATAGTCCATGGGCCAGGCCAGATATTGGTACCATCTGAGGTGGCAAAACCTTTTTGGTGTCATTTTGTTTGTCGGGCATAGATATGCTTATCAAGCTATGATAGCATTTCCAAATGAGTAGCTTAGTCATAGTAAATGAATTTTTAACCAATTTGGTCTTGTTGTTATATCCCTATACTTCTGAATCGAAACTAACCGCTATACAAAGAAGAGCACTGTCTTCTGTACGTTCCATAGAGCTGTAAAATGCAGCTCTATGGTATGTTCACAGGTGTTCTATTGTAAACGCGGTGCGCTTAGTTTTTATTCAAGGCAGCGAAGGGAATATCCAAAGGTTATGATGTCCACAGCGCTTAGTCTTTATTCTAGACAGTGAAGGGAATATCCAAAGCGTATGATACAGTGTATATCCTTTTATCTAAAAACAACAATAACAACAAAAGCAATTCCTCGTGAATTTTACCGTATCTTTCAATTATTTATCATTTTCCGGCAAAAACGCTACGGTGAATAGCTGATACCACGCCAATGTCGCTTTATTTCCCTCCAACAATATAAGATAATGCAAAAACAATGTACCGGTACACTACGATACATTATAATGAATGATATTGTAAATGAACAGAGTGATTTTTGTTTAAAACTGATGTATTTGTTGATAGGGTAGTATAAAAACATTATAGGTAATATGGGGAACTTTAGATATGATAACGGTACATTGGTCTAGATAAAGACTAAGCGCACCTCGTGACAGCTGTGGACATCATAACCCTTTGGATATTCCCTTCGCTGCCTTGAATAAAGACTAAGCGCACCGCGTTTATAACAGAACACCTGTGGACATACAGAAGGCAGTGCTCTTCTTTGTATAGCGGTTTAGTTTCGATTCAGAAGTATAGTACCAGGCAACAGATGAGCATGAACGCACATCTGTGGACAAAATGTTTTGTTTATACGTAAGTCAACAGCAATAAGGCCTACATCTAGGCATCTGTGCCGTGAATCACATTGTCTTTTCGCCTTCTTTTTTTTTTCAAAGTTCAAAGTTTATTTCATTTTTCACAAAAACATATGTTTCACTTCATTTAGTAACAGAAAATAAGGTAAGTAGAACATAGTGTAATAAAAAGAGTATAACAATTGAGGACGTAAAGTAATCATACATTGTATTGCAAGAAAGAAACATAAGTGATCAAAGCGAAATACATGTATACCATTGTTTTAAATGCGAAAAATGGAGGGACCCACTAAAAAGACAGAGCTTGTAGTATGTGGGTCCCTCTGGAGAAGAACATCAACGAAAAGATAAATTGAACCGTCGCATATACAAAAAGATAACAAAGTGGAAGAAGTCTGGAAGCCCACTAGAAATTAGATTAACAAATAAATACATTTATATAGACGCGAACTAACATAAAACAAGACTAGACAGCAAGACAACTACTAAAGAAAAGGTTGTAAAGGACAAAACGGGATGGACAAGACTGACGAACTGAAGACAAAATAGCAGACAAAAACGCAAAGAAGAGACAGAAACAGTAACAGAACAACAGAAACAACATAAACATAAACATAAACAGCGATCTTCGGCAGAAGCATGCCGAGAGAAACAGAAGATAGTTACTGGGGAAAGCGAAATTTTGACGCCTTGAAGAAAGACAAGAAAATAGAAAATAGAGGGATATATGAGCCGAAGTAGCACACGGAGAGTCAGCTACTAGACTCTTTGGGTAAAAAATGGCATAGATGACAACATTGCAAACATCCAGGGGAAAAATACCATTAATTCTTCAAGTAGGGGACAAAGTAAACAGGTTAGTATAAAGAAAAAGGCCAAGAGGTTAATTCAGTATTGTAGGGTCATACGATTGCAATAAAAAAGACTTCAGTCTCCTCTTGAAAGAGTATATGGATGGGGCATCTTTTAAGTCATGATTCAAAGAATTCCAATAATTTGGGCCTACATAAATAAGTGAGTTTTTAGCAAAAATCGTTCTTAAAAGAGGTAAATGAAATTCACCAGATCGCCTAGTGGGATATTTATGAAATGACTGACTTTTGAGGAACATAGAATCAAAAATAGATGGAAGCAAGTTATTACAATACTTGTACATAAATTGCCCTAAATTGAACAAAAACAAATCTGTCATTTTTAAGAGCTTGTTGGAGGCAAACAACATATTTGTATGAGAACATACAGAGGAGTTACAGATAACACGAAGAGCTTTCTTTTGTAAAAGGAACACTTTGTCTAATAAATTCTGATGGGTGTTGCCCCAAACTAATACTCCATAATTAAGATGAGGCAATATTAACGATGAATATAACATAAGTAATGATTTGTGTGAAATATGAAATTTCAATCTGTTTATTATACCTATATTGCGTGATACTATATTACAAACATTATCAACATGTGATTTCCAGGAAAGTTTGTCGTCCACAATGACACCCAAAAATTTGGTATGTGAGACTCTTTGCAGATGAGAGTCATCTAATACTATATTCATACTTAAACTATCAACAGTGTTACTAAAAAGCATATATTTCGTTTTTTGAGCATTGAGTGATAGCCTATTGGCCCTGACCCAATTTGTCACTTTCTTCAACTCAATGTTGATCTTATGAACAAGAAAATCAATATCATTATGAGCAAAAAATACATTTGTGTCATCTGCAAAATGAATAAAAGAGAGGCTGTCGGATACGCGACAAAAATCATTGATATAAATAATGAACAACAACGGCCCTAAAAGACTTCCCTGTGGGACGCCGCATTTGACTTCTCTGACAACTGAATCATAGTTTTTAATTGTTACAAATTGTCATTCTATCAACTAAATAACTCCTGAACCACTCCAAGGCCTTCCCACGTATTCCATAATGCGATAACTTATAAAGTAAAATATCATGATTGATAGTGTCGAAGGCCTTGGAGAAGTCCAGGAAAATACTAACTAAATGAGAATGGTTATCAATTGCATGAACAACTCTATTAACAAAATGCAAAAGAGCATGCGTAGTACTATGTTTCTCGCGAAAACCAAACTGATAATTCGTAATAACCTCATGTGCCTTCAAAAAATTAATCATTCTCTTATAAATGAGTTTTTCTAAGACCTTGGACAATGACGATAATAATGAAATTGGCGATAATTGCTGATTTCAAACTTATCACCTGCCTTAAATATTGGGATTACTTTAGCTAATTTCATTTTATCGGGAAACACACCGTTAAAAATTGACAAATTGAATATATGAGCAAGTGGATCAGCAACCGAGGAAATAACACCCTTAAGTACAAAATTATCTATCTCATCATAACCAGAACTACGTTTATTTTCAAAAGAGGAAACTATATCAATAATTTCAAATCTGTTAGTTGGTGTGAAAAATATGGAATCGGAGTTACGCTGACCTAAAAATTCAGTAAAATGAGTCTCTGTTGCAGGAATGTTATAAGCATAATTTTCGCCTATTTTAGAAAAATAAGTATTAAAAATATTTGCAATATAAAGGGGATCATTAATCAATTCATCATTCACTTTAACTCTATCAATGTCAGAGTTTTTACTCGGAACATTCATGGCCTGTTTTAAAACTTTCCAGGTATTTTTCATATCAAACTTATATCTCGATAATTGCTTAGAATAATATCTTTTCTTTTCAGAACGTAAAATCATTGTCAAAGTATTTTTGTATGATGTATATCTATTCTTCGATCGCTCAGTTTTTTCCATTTTGTACTTATAATACAAACGATTTTTCCTATTAATTGAACGAAGAATTGATCTTGAAATCCAAGGTAACCTGGGTGTTTTTTTTTTTATATATACTCTGTTCTATGTCTTTGTTTTGGAATTACATCATCTAAATGATGATTGAAAATTTCCATAAAATTATGAAAAGATATATTAACGTCATCGCTGCCAAATACTCCTGACCAGTCAGCATTCTCGAGAGCCGCATCAAAACTAGCTAACTTTTCAGGTGAAAGATGAAACAGGTTTAGTATTATCTGGTGTTTTAGGTGTAAAACAAGTCGTTATTGGAAAATGATCGGTCATATCTGAAAGAATTATAAAAGAATCGGGAGGGGTAAAATATTACAAAACAAGTTGTCAATGAGGGTGGCAGAGCAATCTGTAACACGTGTGGGTTTAGAAATAAGCGGAAGAAAAGACGAGGACAAAAGTGTGTGGAGAAACTCACTAGAGATACTATCATGCTCAGACTTCAGCAAATCAATATTAAAATCGCCGAGTAAGAAGCAATCCTTATTTTGAAAAACAGGTGAATTAGCCAGATCTGAAAAATAATCTAAAAAATCATTAGAATTTGAATTAGGGGGTCTGTATATAACGCCTACCATAAGATTTCTACATCCTGGGATAAAAATTTCTATAAACAAAGATTCAACAATATTGTCCATTCTAGAGATATCTTCATGAATAATAGTATCATAGGAACGTGCTACATACAATGCAACCCCCCTCCATTCTTATCAGACCTATTTTTAACAAATAAATTATAACCCTCGATTGCGAAATAATTTTCTGCATTGGAAGCTAACCATGTCTCACTTAATCCGATAACGGATAGCGACTGACTTGCATCAGATTCTAATAAGAATTTTAAATCATCAAAATGTTTACCATGTTCATTTGTTCATTCTTACCATGTTCATTTGTCAAAATAAAAACTGAGTCATTTACAGCCAACACAGCACGTTTACCTCTAGAAATGCATACCATCAAGTCCATTGCAAAATGTCTCAACTAGTTAAGGTGCCTGCCCGATGAATCATAATGTCTTGCCATATGCTCGAGTCAGAGTTCCGTTCACCATTGGTGGCCACTGTTGCTTCATCCTCATCGCCTGAGATGTCCATTGTATTCAATATCAAGGAAGTCAGTCAAAGCACTTGCCACTTGGTTAGCCCCTCGCCCAATTCCTGTCCACCCCCTCAATGCAAGCAATATCATCTTGATGTTGTTGTCCAGGGATGTTTTCTCCTCCTGTCAGCTTATGCTCAATGATGTCAAAAACATACAACCACTCGAAGTACGTTTCACCTACCGGCGTACTCAAGAAAGCTTGATTCAGCATTCGGTGAGATTAAATACCACTGTGATGGTTCTGTTGTCTGGTTCAGTATGCACGAGCTCACCAATCCTCTGATTCACCGAAGAAATCTTGGCCTTTTGTGTACTGCTAAGAATGCATCCTGTCACCCTCATGGTAAATGTCATCGATGTGCGCTCAGTGACACTTGCTGCTTGTAGTTATGCTGGAAGTTGTATGACTTCCGGGGATGACTTGCCATTAACCTGAATTGGGAGAAGAATAAGAGAATTCAATTAAAACTGATTAATATTGATGGCTAAGAATATCTGTTCACAAGTAGCAGACACAACCTCAAACTTCCAATTTTGATACATTTCTTAGTAGCTTCTAGAGAGCCATAATGATTTGGAGCAACACTTACTTTACTTATAAAGACCAAAAAGAAAGTTATTAGTTTGATTTACAGAAATTTGAACATGATTTCTGAATGTTTGACTCAACCATTACAAAAAATATATATATATATTACTAATGCAATCATATCAGGATCATAAGATTCATCAATAGTTAGACAGGCTCTATTTAATTTTGGTTTGCTGGAACTTTGCAGCAATGTGACTACAATACCTCCTACACGAGCACTGCGGCACGTAAAGAGGCATCTTATAAATACATGAACACAATTACACAATACATGGAACTGATTTCCTTGTGCCGTGGCATTTTTAATTCATTAAGAATAAACAGGGAATGAGAACATGAGAATAAGTTGTGTCAAAGATTACAAGACTTATTTAAGCCATGCCTGGCCCAAATATGAGCAGTGCAGAGGATAGTAGCCAGGCACTGATAGTGCTTGTGTGACACCTAGTTTCACTATCATTACCAGGGCAGTACACCAGTGCAGCATATGGACCTACTCGAACAGTTACAAAGTAGGTGTCCAGGTCATTACCAACCATCTACCCATAATAAGCATAAGCAGTACTGTGTAGACAGACTTGAATAGTTAGATCGACAGACAACTTAACTGAGAAAATGAGTCAAGGCAACTTCATTTATTGATTACGGTTCCTTCAACAGATGATTAGTGACATACTTGTGAAATGGATCCCACCACTACCTCTCTATCATCGGTACTAAATAATACGGCAGCTTACCTGTTATACTCATGCATACATCCCCACCGTGTGGTGTTCAATATGGTGCTTTCTTGCACAGTACAGGCCCAATATTGAGGAATGTGGCCCCGCCAAACGACACTTTAATACGCATGATTGATACAGCAATAGGACCAACTTCCATTGCATACAATGTAGCAATACACTTCATTTGGCATACTCTCCTAACAAAAAAGTCCTGTGGTACTCTCTGTGGTACTTGTCGGTACCACACAATGTACCACACACAATCAATGTTATAACAGGAACTGTGTGGTACTGTACCACAGGCTTGTAGGGTACTCCCTGTAGTACTTGTCGGTACCACACAATGTACCAAACAAATATATGTTACCACAGGAACTGTGTGGTACTGTATTACAGGCTCGTGTGGTAATCCCTGTGGTACTTGTCAGTTCCACACAATGTACCACACAAATATATTGTTACCACAGGGACTGTGTGGTACAGTGTCACAGGCTCGTGTAGTACTCCCTATTTGTCAGTACCACACATGTACAACACATACATAGTTATGTCAGCACAGGCACTGATGTGTGATACAGGACAGTACCACAGGGCAGTACGACAGGACAGTAGGGCCTACCACAGGACAGTACAACGGGAATTGTCTTGTGGCATTTTGGGACGTACCACAGGACAGTACCACAGGACGGTATAACAGGAATTGTCCTGTGGTATTTTGGGACGTACCACAGGACAATATCACAGAACAGTACCACAGGACATTACTACAGGAACTGTCCTGTGGTATTTTGGGACATTACTTAAGGCAGAACCAACTGAAATAACAAAAAAAAAATCCTCAATTAATTGATAGATAAGCTGTGAATTATAGCAACTGATTTTTTCATTACTTAACCTGTCTTTACTCATACAGTATTACCTATTAAGTGAAAGTACTGATGTAAAGTATGTGACATTTCATGTGGTACTCCTGTGGTACAAATTTTTACATAGCTCATGACTATTCATAAAAAGCAATGTAGATTTTCGAAAATACGTAGAAAGTCAAATTATTAATGATGGGACTTACTTTGAACTTTATTAAAGATTGTCTAATAATGTTATGTAATTCCCAACATCATGAAATTGATATTCAGGTATGAGTTTCTTCAGTTTGTCTCCCCCTACAAATTAAATTTGTTAAGATCGCAACTGCTGATCTGTAAATTAAGAAACGTGTCGGAAAAAAGGAACCAGTGGGACTCGAACGTGTCATCTACTGCTTTCCGGGCAGCGACACTACCACCAGGCTGTCCCTGGTTGCCGGCAGTGACACGATGAACATGCAACAAATACCAAAGCTCCGAAATTCCGACATTGGTATGTTTCTTTCATTTATCCTATGCCTTGTCCGCCTTGGACCACTTAACATAACAATGTCGGAATTTCTGAGCTTGGGTATTTGAAGAGCTCATTTGCAATAGGTTCTACATCCATTTTCCATCAAAATCCACTTTTTGGTCTTGATGTACTCATTTTTAGGACCTCTTTACACCTATACTAATGAAAAGCTGAATTTCCAACCAGAAAGTGTCTAAAAATCACATTTAAAAATCAGTTCGGCTTCAAAAGGTACTACATCCATTTTAGTTGGGTTGCAAAAGGTACTACATCCACTCCAATGACATCATCGGGAAATTGACCAATCAGAGAGCAGCATTGGCTTGATCCTCTACCATTGTCTACTGACTTAATCTGTAAACAATAGTAGTATGGCTCTTGGCTTTTTGGCTGTCTGTTAAAATCACCACGCAAATCTGACCAATATCTTGAAAAACTCGTCACATTTCCGATCAAGAAATGTAGGAAGATGAAGGAGAACCCATTGAAAAAATAAACCATCCCAGGAGAAGGATCATGAATTAAAAGCAGTAGACTAGAGCAAAGGAGAAACTGGAGAAATTACGCGACTCTCATGTAGTCCCACGTACTGCATTTACTGTTAGTTAACGGCGTACTGTGCGTTACAGCTAGGGTGTTGAGTTTGAGCCATAAATTGTCCCCAGAATAAAGTACAGACACTTTGTAGGTATGGTCTATTTCTTACATGAATAGCTTCACAGCTTTACCTGTGGGTATGCTGTGCTATTCTATACGTGCATGATGTTAAGTACCAGGGCTTGAAATTACATAGTGACATACAGCTTTGAACACTAGATTTATATTCATTCTTGTAAATGACACCTTTTACTTATACTATGTCACAAAGGTAATACCAAATGTGTGTTTAGTATAGGTGGCCATATTACTCATCGACGGTCTTGATTTTTATGAGCTATTAGATTATCGGATTTATCTTACCTGATAAAGAACATACAAGGATGAAATTCATGTAATAAATTCAATTACAACGTTGAGAAAATACAGCACATTCAGATGGTGCTTTTCCACTTTTTCCCTTAGAAAATACATTAAAAAAAATGAAGAAAGGATAATGAATACAGTATTCTTGAGACACGTGAAGGGAGAATTCACAGAGAGAAAAATAACCAAAAGTTTAATACAAAGAGGAAAAAGATAAGAAATCATGAGATAAATCTCGTGAGAAAAACAAAAAAAAAAGGAGAAAAGGGAAGAGAGAAATCACTTGGTGAGATATTGTGACGCCTCCCCATTTATAACCGTTCACGCATAATGCCCCCCCCCCCCATGCTTATGACCAATGACAGTCATTCATTCGAAATATTAGTCAGCAAGGGAGAAGTGGGGCATTGGCGATGCACATTGGTTTGTTATTCTTGCTGTTAAATAGGGCAGGGCATTGTCAATTATCTAGGCCCCTTGACCTCGTATCCCTTCCTCATCAACAACATTGCTGAAAAAAAAAATAAATTCGCGAAACATGTTTCGTTTCGTTTCGTTTCGTTTATCTATTTCCATTTTAAATAAAAATACAACAAATACAATGCATACAATACACTTACTTTAATCAACTCTTTCTTACAATCTGAAATTATGCCATCGATTAAAGTTGAAGTGAAATGTGAAATAAACACAGAACTTGAAAGAAGGCTCAGAGGTCTTGTGGGGGAAAAGTCCTCTATACAACATAATATAGCCACAATTAACAAATTGCATTAACACATGCACTATACAGAACACACATTATCACAATCAACTGGAGGAAATGGTGGAGATATTAAGTAATCAGTATTTAAGCAGGAGAAATCTTTTAAGAGACTTTTTGAATAATCGTAAATTTGAGCATGAACGTATCTCACTTGGTATGGAATTCCAAACAATGGGAAAGCTAAAGCGAAGAGATATTTTTGTGTAAGCCGAATCAACTTTGAACAAATGAAAATCATTACATATGCGGGTGTTATAATTATGAATACTACTGTTCATACTAAACATCTCTGATGTATTAAGAGGTAATAAATTTCGGAAGTAAGAAAACCCAAGTTTTGCAGTATGAATGATATATAAGTCATGAATCTTCAAAATACACAGTTTTTTAAATAGTGGTGCAGAGTGTGCAAGATAATGACTACCTGTACATATACGTACTCCTTTCTTTTGTAATTTTAGTAATGAATTCATGATTACAGTTGCCCCAAACTGGGATACAATACGTAAGATATGGTAATACCAAAGAATTATACAAAATAAGAAGGGTAGATAAAGGTAAATAGTATTTAAGTTTGTATAAAATGCCTATACTCTTTGAAACTTTATTATCTATATATTCTACATGTGCATTCCACTATAAATGCCTATCAATATGCATACTCACAAAGTTAACACTATCAGATTTACATATACACTGCGAATCAATAATAAGAGTAATATTTTCTACCATATTACTCACTTCATTTGATCTATTTTAAAAAGGAACATAATATGTTTTCTCAAAATTAACAATCAGTTTATTCACTTTAAACCATGAAACAACTTTATTCAGTTCACATTCTAAATTTTCTTTTAAACTTAAAGTGTCTGACTGAGTGTAGAATAAAGTTGTATCATCCGCATATAATACAAATTCCAAATTTTTAGTACATCTAGTTAAATCAGTGATATATAACAAAAACAAAAGGGGTCCCAAAATCGATCCTTGCGGTACACCACGCTTGATTTGACTGTAATATGAGTGAGTTTGACTATAATATGAGTGGCAATTAGCGGTTACAATGTGTGTGTGCGCCCTTGCTGGCGACCCCTCTTTTGACTCCTCCAATTTGTTGGCTTTTTGCATTGTCTGCTGTGATTTGTGAGTTTGTGAGTGCTTCTAGTTGACCAGTTTGATACCTGAATACCACTGGACATCTATCTGATTGATATGGAATTTCATCTCCTCAGAAATTGTAGAGTCAATTTCTCAGCTTGTGGTACTATTTCACTTTTACTTGCCTGCCTGTCCCATATGTGCTTCTTCATGTCTTGTTCTGAAGTTCATGGGCTTTAGCTGGGTGCTTCTTCTGTGCAACCAACCGGAATCACAACCAAATAGGATGACATACAGTGTCTATTGTGTAGCTCTTCTAAGTAACACCAATGTCAATAGCTCTGCCAGAGTGGACTCTCCCCAGGAATGCCACTTATTCAGTACAGCACAAGTGAACTGAAGTCAATATGGAATGGTATGAGCTTTAACCAACGCATGTTACAATGTAGCTGCTTCTACTTATGGAAAATTGAAGACCTTGGGAATACACAAGAGGCGCAATGGTCACAGGGGCCGTCGTGGTGGTAAGAAGAAGCAGATTATTGAGAGTGAATCCAAAGCCATGAAGAGTTCAACTGTTCCTGTAGTTGTGCAAGCTCTCTTTACTCTTGGTTTGATTAACTATCAATCAGCATGCAATAAATCTGATTTAATTAAGGATCATCTGATAGACCATGATATTGATGTTCTAGCATTGACTGAAACTTGGTTCAAGTCAGGCGAGCCCCAGAGAGCAGCGAGAGTAACTCCTTCTGGATACAGACTGCTTCATGTCCCTCGGAAGTATCGCAGGGGTGGAGGTGTAGGTCTTTTGTACAAATCAAATCTGTGCTCAAAAGCATTAAGAACCAACATTCAACCTAAATCATTTGAATTTATGGAAACTGATTTGTCATATGGTACTGCAAGGATTAAGGTAATTGTGGTCTACCGTCCACCATAATCACGTAAGAACTGTTGTACGTTTACTGAGTTCATCATTGAGTTCTCAGTTTTGTTAGATAGACATTCCTTGTTCACTGGTAAATTGTTCATTCTTGGTGACTTTAACATCCACTGGGAAAACCAACAATCCAATGACACTAAAGCTTTCCAGAGACTTCTCCTAGATCATAATCTGCAGCAGATTGTGGATGAGCCTACTCACGAGTCAGGTCACATTTTAGATCTGATCATCACCCATATTGATGTGGAAGGCATAAATTCATTACGTATCCAGGACTCCATATCAGATCACAGCTCTGTCCACTGTCTCCTCCAACTCGAGAAACCCAAGCCTGTGAAGAAGAAGATCACCTACCGCATGTTGAAGACTATTGATTCGACTCAGCTTAGGTTCGACCTGAAACATTCCGGTCTGTTCTCTAACACCTGTGGTGCCGTGAATGACTCAGTCCATCAGTATAATGTGGTTCTCAGGGAATTGTTGGACAAACACGCTCCTGAAAAGACATGTGTAGTTGTGGAACAGCCGGCTGTCCCCTGGCACAGTGAGGTTATCGCTACTGCAAAATGCACGCGGCGACAGCTTGAACGCCGATGGAGGCAAACTCGTGCCCCATCTGATAAACAACTCTTCAAAGAGCAGAGAAATCGAGTCAAGCAGTTGTTCATGTGTGCCAAAGCTGCCTACTACAATAAACTAATAGTTGATTGTGGATCTGACCAAAAAGCACTCTGTCAACAAGCTTCTGTACAGAAAGACAGAATCAGCTGTGGCACTAGGGCATCATTCCTCTCCTGGTCGTGTAGCCTCTAAATTCTCAAGGTACTTTATTGGTAAGATTGAGTCTATAAGATGCAATCTACAGTCGAACATGTCTCTTACTGTAGAGCCAGAGTCAGACAGTGATACAACCTCAAGTGATGAACATCTTACTACACTCGCGCCCACAACTCCGGCAGAAATACAGAGAGTTATCCGCAGCTCTCCTGCCAAGTCATGCTCCCTGGATCCAATCCCAACCTCAATTGTGAAAGAGAGTTATGAACTAATGGCCGTTCCTATCTCCAGGATAATCAATGCTTCCTTACAGGAAGGAATGTTTCCAGATGAGCTGAAGCTCGCCCATGTCACTCCTGTACTTAAGGAGACACCCTTAGATACGGATAAGATGAGCAGCTACCGACCTATATCTAACTTGCCGTTCCTTGCCAAAGTCCTCGAGAAAGTAGTTGCCGAAAGACTAATGTCACATCTCCAGGTCCGCAAACTCTATGAGCCAATGCAGTCTGCTTATAAGAGACACCACAGCGTAGAGACAGCCCTTCTGAAAATAGCTGATGACATCTTGCGAGCAGTTGACAACAAGAAAGCAGCCATGGTACTTCTCTTGGATTTGTCAGCTGCATTTGACACAATTGATCACAAAGTCCTCATCCACAGGCTGCAGCAGGATTTCAAAGTTGGCGCCACTGCCCTTCAATGGTTCAGATCTTATCTCCATTGCCGAAGACAGTCTGTGAACATCAATGGAACTATGTCAGAGGAGGCCTTCCTGACCTGTGGCATCCCACAAGGTTCAGTCCTCGGACCATTACTCTTTACACTATACACTTCCCCCCTTGGGAACATAGCATGTCAGCATGGTTTAGAACCCCACTTCTATGCAGATGACACTCAACTTTATGTGACATTCGATCCAAGAGTGGCAGCTGAAGAAACAGTAGCAGCCTGAATGCCTGTCAGATATCCGACAATGGATGGTGAAGAACTTCATGAAACTCAATGACGACAAGACTGAATGCCTCATCATATCTTCTCCACAAATGAGAAACAAGATTGTCTCCATGGATTTTCAGGTCGGTGATGTGTCTGTCTCTCCTGCAGATAACGTCCGTAACCTTGGGGTCTACTTTGACCAGTCTATGAAGATGGATAGGCATGTTTCGCAGGTATGCCAGACTGCTTACTTCCAGCTTCGAAGCATCGCAGCTATTAGACCTCTGCTCACAAGGATAGCAGCAGAAAGCATCATTCATTCACTCATAACATCAAGACTGGATTTTTGTAACAGTCTTCTAGCTGGCCTTCCATCTGAAACCTTGAACAGACTTCAAGCAGTACAGAATGCAGCAGCACGCTTGCTCACCGGGCTGAGGAAGTATGATCATATTACCCCTGTCCTGGCTGAGCTGCATTGGCTTCCCATCAAGAACAGAACTGATTTCAAGATCTTACTGCTCACTTTTAAGGCCATTCATGGTCTGGCCCCAGGATACCTGTCTTCTCTAATTGAGCGACGGCAGTCTCGCCCTGGCCTTCGTTCATCTGGCCTTACTCTCCAGGTGCCCATCACACATCTCAAGGGATACGGAGACCGGGCGTTTTCCTCTATTGCTCCTCGCCTATGGAACTCCCTCCCATCTTTCCTCCGTGAAATTGACAAACTGGATCACTTCAAAGCCTCACTCAAGACTCACATTTTTCACCAGACATTTAATTGCTAACTGTCTTGGAGGAGTCTGCGCCTTTGAATGTTTCTATGACAGATACATGGCGCCATACAAATGCTGTGGATCATCATCATCAATTAGCAAAAAACGTATATTGAGAGCGATTATCTAGATAACTAACAAACCACTCTAAAGCAATTGCTCGAATACCATAATGACTCAATTTATGCAACAAAATCTGATGATCAACAATATCAAATGCTTTTGACAAATCCATAAATATTCCTAGTCCAAATTGTTCTTATCAATAGACGAAATTATTTTGTCTTGTAAATCCATAATTGCATGAGCAGTGGAATGATGTTTTCTGAAACCATATTAAATATTACAAATAGTATCATTATTACACAAAAAAGTATACACTCGATTGAATAAACATTTTTCGATCAGCTTTGAGAAACATGGGAGAATAGAAATTGGAGATAATTCTTAAGGAGATGACAATCCCCTTTCTTCAAAACAGGAATTAATTTTGCAACTTTAAGTTTGGTTGGAACATTACCAGTTTCTAATGATTTATTGAAAATGAAAACCAATGGTTTAACTATAAAATTTATAAATTGCTTCATAATATTCACATTATATAATTAAAATCAAATGAATAACTATTCTTTAATGATTTAAAAACTTCTAATATTTCAAATTCTGTTATGGGCTTTAAAAGAATTGACTTTTGACAACTGTCGGAAACATAAGTTTGAATGGTTACATTATGATTGTTGTTAACAGGAGTCATTGATTCTAATAAAGTTGAACAACAATTCTCAAAATAAAAATTAAATTCATCAGCAATAGTTTGTGGATCACCCTCTTCTTTCTCATCATAAACAAAATATTCTGGAATACTTTTCTTTCATTTTCTAAGAATGCCATTTATAACCGACCATGTACCTTTGATATTACTTCTATTTTGATCTATTTTATTTGAATAATATGTTTTCTTAGCATGACGCAAATAATTGTTCAGTTTATTCCGATACCTTTTATTTTTCATTACACTCAAAAGACTTTTTTTTTCATTAAGAAACATTTTATACAATTTATTCTTACGCTTAATACATTTCAAAAGTTTTGTAGTAATCCATGGCTTCCTTATCTTTTTCTTACATAAATCAATGTTCTTAATTGGTATATACTTATCTAACAAAATTAAAAACAAAAATAAAAAAAAATATTATAAGCTTCATTTGCATCATTGGATGTATAAACAGAAGACCAATCTACACTATATGATTCATAATTAAGGATATTAACACTTTCAGTTGACATCTCACGTGTAATTTTTGTCATGTTTTGCTTGTTTTTTGATAATGGCATGCTAGTAAGTAAGAATATAGGTAAATGGTCGGTGATATCAACCTCAAAAGAACCACAATCAAGTTTAGCATCTATAACATTTGTAAAAATATTGTCAATGAGTGATGCACTATCAGAAGTGATACCACTTGGAGAATCAATGACAGGGAATAAAGCAGATGATGAATTGAGATTAAGGAAATTACGTCCAACATTATCTAAAGACTCTTTAAGTAAATTGAAATTAAAATCCCCTAAAATGTACACATTTTTACGCTCATGCAAAACTGCACAGAGTACTTTATCATACAAATTGAAAAAAATCATTATTGCGACCAGGCTTTTTAAACATAAACCCGACAGTATGCTTTACATCATTTAAACAAAAATCAACAAATAAAATTAATATTCACAATATCTTTCTTCTTCTGTCTGAACAACATAATTATTTATCTTAAATCTGATGCCATCTGATATGAATAAACCTACCCCACCCCCTCGCCCAGGATGCCTATTAGAATTGACAAAAGTGTATCCTTCTAAATCAAAAGGAATGTACATGGAGTGCCAGAAATCCAAGTTTCTGTTATGGCAATTATGGAGAAGAAGTGCCTTAGTAAACACAAAAAGTTTGTAATTTCGTCAAAATTTCTTTGGAGACTTCGAGCATTGAAATATATCAAGCTGTGTGATGTCATAACATCACACTGAATATGTCTCTGGCATGTGAAATTTCGGTTTCAAAAGGTACTACACCCACTTTCGGTTGCAAAAGGTACTACATCCACAAAAATATACAAATGATTAATTCGTTAAAAACAAATGTATGGACCTGGATATTCTTAGAGAGTGGTTTTAGTGTTGTGTCATTTAGCAGTATAAAAGGGGGAAATATCATTCCAGTCTGAGCTTGCTAAATATGATAATTAAAAAAAAAATCGCATTTTTCTCAGAACTTGAAATTATGGATGTATAGTACCTTTTGAAACCGAACTCTTCATTTGTTCCATGTTCATCGTGTCACTGCCGGCAACCAGGGACAGCCTGGTGGTAGTGTCGCTGCCCGAAAAGCAGTAGATGACAGGTTCAAGTCCCACTGGTTCCTTTTTTCCGACATGTTTGTTAATTTACAGATCAACAGTTGCGATCTTAACAAATCTAATTTGTAGAGGGAGACAAACTGAAGAAACTCATACCTGAATCTTCACCCCTCTGAATAATATCTTTCTTTCATTTATCCTATGCCTTGTCCGCCTTGGACAACTTAACATAACAATGTCGGAATTTCGGAGCTTGGGTATTTGTTCCATGTTCATCGTGTCACTGCCGGCAACCAGGGACAGCCTGGTCGTAGGTAGTGTCGCTGCCCGAAAAGCAGTAGGTGACAGGTTCGAGTCCCACTGGTTCCTTTTTTCCGACATGTTTCTTAATTTACAGATCAGCAGTTGCGATCTTAACAAATTTAATTTGTAGAGGGAGACAAGCTAAAGAAACTCATACCTGAACCTTCACCCCTCTGAATAATGTCTTTCTTTCGTTTATCACGAATATTGTTATGCAAGTGTAATTTCATATCTTGATAATAAGTAACCATGTAGTTAGTAACCATGCCTTAATGCATTACGGATAGATGACCATACTGATACGACCGATGACTAACTACACTCTAAAAAAAATTGTTTAGTGTCTAAACACCTAACTAAACACTTTTCTTTGACAGTTTTAAAACACTGCGACGCGTTTATGTATTGAACATGTTTAGGACCTAAACACATGATGTGCTTATTTTCATCACACCTTAGGTGTTTATCACACGCACATGTTTATGTTTTAAACGGTTCTGATGGTTAAAAACTAAACACCTGCTCCATGTATAGGCTAAACACCAAACGTTTACACCATAATCACCCCCAGTGTTGAAATGCTAAACACCGCAAAGTCATATAATCATCCACAATGTTTAAGATCTAAACACTGAACCAAAAATAAACATGACGCACTGTTTACAATGCAAACACCGAGACATGTTTATTCGCTGTGACAGATTAAAAACACTGCGACATGTTTATTTGCCATTTTAGTGTTTATTCTTAAAACGCATGTCGGATTTTTTAGATCGATCACAAAATTGCATACACTGAACATGTCACATGTTTACATATTATACATGGCAATTTCCCAGTGTTTGTATGAGACATTGTTTACACCTTATACATGCTAAGTGTTTATATGAGACATGTTTACACATCATACATTCATACATGTTAATTTCCATGTGTTTATTTTGTGGATTTTTTCCACTTCTACATGGAACAATGAGATAAACGCATAACATTTAACAGAATTTACCCAGTATGTACCAAATCATCAGCACACTTACAACACATAATACCAGGGAAGAAGAGGGTTAGCTTTCACAAACATTTTGGCTACAAGAGTCAGAGGCAATTCTCCGAATGGGCGTTATCAAACCATCAGTCAAAGCTAGGGAAACATCTGATGAATGATAAGTTAAAATTCTTTAAATATTACCATGTTTTGCTGTATGACATCATACTAGGTTGAGTTAAATGCAATCTATTGAGACCTGGGAGTCACACCTGTACACGAAGACATCAATGAAATTCTCTCCGATACACACAGTAAAATTTCCATTTGCAGGAAATTGCACACAACTCACTTTGGAAAAAGAAATATTGCATTTAAAAGTTACTTTTCAGTCACTTGTAATTCTTGGCCTACTTTCAAGAATTAACTTCTTTCTACTGTACTCAGAACTCATTCTTAGTATTGTAAAACAAACAAACCACATTGTTGATTGTGAATTGCAACGAAATGCTTCAGAAGCTTGACACAATGTATGTAACACCTCCAGGAACATAATTTCAATCTGTGAACAAATCAATGCCAACCTTGAAGATTGCATCAATTATTGATAAAGTGCTTTGGGATATCCGAACCAGATTAGCGGGCTCACCGCAAATTATACAGTGCACAACATATTGGCATATTGGTACTGATCAGGGAGTGTAGATCGATATATATATATATATATATATATATATATATATATATATATACAGTATTTAGGACATCGATTATCCTGCCGCATGGGGACCCGCGGGCCTCCGGATAATCGACTTCGCCCGATTGTCGACGTATGGATATACGACGTATATTGTGCACGAACGCTCTCATATCGAAACGTCAAATGAATAGGCGGGTGTTGTGACACGGATTGTCGCCCCTACACGGATTGTCGCCCCGGGCTCGGGGCGACAATCCTTGATGGAGTTGGCGTCACGGATTATCGCCCCCGTCACGGCTGTCGTCTGGCTACAATCCGTGACGAGGGCTGGCGGCAAGGATTGTCGCCCGCCCTCGAAGCACATTTTGCTGGGTAATATCGTTCTGGACATAGTCATTGAAATAGCTCATATGTACCCCATGATTAGTTTGACTGTTTGGAATTGTTGTTCTTTTTTCTTCACCCTGCATCGAGAATGCTGACCTGCCCTTCGCTCTCTCTATTCCCCCCTCTCTCCCTCCCTCTCTCTCTTTCCCTACTCTCTTCTGTGTGTGCACAATATATGTGGATGCAAACATGTGTGTGTACGTGCGTGTGTGTGCGTATGTATGTGTGAGTACGTGCGTGTGTATGCGTAAGTGTGTGTGTGTGTGTGTGTATGTGCGTGTGTGTGTGTGTGTATGTGTTTATGTGTATGTGTGTATGTGTATGTGTATGTGTATACATGTGAAAGCGTATACTTCATGTTACCATCCGATTCGATTGAATGAAAACTGTATACTTTCAATGATTAGCTTATACGGTACATGTATCGTTGTATTGTGTTATAAAGTCATATATAATTAAAGGAGACCTCCGGATGATTTTCAGATTTTTGCATTTAAACAACTATAAATTAGTTATACTGAGGACAGAGTTTCAGAATTTATGATAATCCAGATGAAAAATAAGAATATTTTCAAAACTTAGAACAAATTGCAATGAACAAGGATGATGACATGGCAGAGTCACCATAAGAATGCATGAGTTGGGGCTCAAGGAAGTAGAACAAAAGAAGAAAGCATGCATAGATTATACACAGGTGAACTCGCAAGCAAGCGGTATTGTAATGGGAATTACACTGCTACATTTCTGAAATATGTGAGCCTCCTATGTCATCATCCTTGTTCAGTGTAATTTGTTTAAGGTTTTTTAAAGTATTGTTTCTCTGCCCAAGAACCACAATAAATGCAACAAATCTATACGTAGAGTTGTTGATTTATGTACTGCATGATGTGAAATTATGAAAATCGTCTGGAATGTCCCTTTGATGTATTGTAGTAATGTAACGTAAGTGAGGGGACTGCAATCTACAAGTTCGCTTTTTAGCAGCCCCTCAATTTTCATTTCCATGAAGTTCTTTTAAGAACCAATGTGTATTATTATGTTCCAATATATGTAATCATGTCAAAGTGTATTACCTGTGTTTGATTGGAAATGAAAAAAAAAGACATGCATGTGAACATGCATGTGTGAAAAATAAAAAGAAATACAAAAAATATTAACACATAATTTACATGGCTACATCCATGCAAACATGCCATGTAAAAAGTCATGGTGAGGTTTCAAGGAAGTGTGTATGTGCGCGCGCACATGGTAATTTATTGTCCGTTTGTGCGTGTGTGCGTGTGTGTGTGTGTGTGTGTGTATGATGGAAGAAAGTGTTTGTTATGTCACCTTTTTGCGTATGTGTTTTTTAGCTGCGCGTGGGGAGGGATACCTAGTAAGCTGTTGCTGGCATAAACGTTGATATTGATTTCATCAGCAGCTTTGACTTTGATGAGTTTGTTTGGCGGATTTGTATATGAATTCGGAGTGGTGCTTGCGTGCTGCTTTTCTGCATACGGTCCATTATGTCTTATGTATCAACATTGGGAAGTCGTTTCATCAGGAAGGAAGGTGGTATCGTTTCGGGTGTGTGTGTGTGTGTGTTTATGTGGGGAAGGGGTTACATTTCGTTATTGCAAAATTTCGTTATTCTGAAGGCTCTTTAGTACGAAGGTTCTTTATTCCGAAGATTCGTTATTCCAAATTTCATTTTTGGATCAACGAACCTTCGGAATAACGCCACAAACGTTCGGATTGACGAACCCTTTTTCATTTTCGGATTAACGAACCTCCAGGTATAGGGAATTGTGTGTTTCGGATAAATGAACCTTCGGAAAAAAAAAAAAAAAATAACGAACCTACGTGGTTCTAGGAACGGTACCCCCTGGAAAACCACCCTCCGGATAACTACCACCCGGATAATTACCCCCCGGAAAATTCCCCCCTAGGGCAACTATACCCCCCGGACAGCTACCCTCCAAGGGCAATTACCCTCCAGGGTAATAACCCCCTAGGACAACTACCCCCCGGACAACTACCCTCCTAGGGCAATCACCCCCCAGGGCTATTCCCCCTTAGGAAAACTACCCCCTGGATAACTACCCCTCGGATAACTACCCCTGGATAACTACCCCCCTCGGATAACTACCCCCTGGATAACTACCCCCCGGAGAACTACCCCCTGGGTAACTACCCCTCGGAGAACTACCCTCTGGATAACTACCCCCGGAGTACTACCCCCTGGGTAACTACCCCCCGGAGAACTACCCCCTGGGTAACTTCCCCCCGGATAACTACCCCCCGGATAACTACCCCCCGGATAATTACCCCCCGGATAATTACCCTCCGGATAACTACCCCCCAGATGATTACCACCAGTATAATTATCCCCAGGTTAACTACCCCTTCCTCCGATAACGAGACCCCATATAACTTCCACCCGATAACTACCCCCTCCGATAACTTCCCGTGAATGATTACCCCGGATAAGTAGGCCTATAACTCCCCCTCCCCTATATAACTATCAAAAGGAAAATTACCCCCAGGACAGTGCGCCAATCAATTACCCCCTGGATAACTACCTCCCGGGTCATTGCCCCCCCCCCCACCCAACTTTTACTTTTAATAAAAAGAATATTATTACTACAGGAAACGAAGTTCTTTGTATCATTTGCCAGGAATCACGGAGATGCCATACTGATACTTCATCTTATGAAAACAACATCTTAAGGATTTACGATATGTATCGTTTGCATTTAGGACGATTTATGTACAAGCTTAATTCCTCCCTTCTGTATTTTGACTCTATGTTCATCAAAAACGAAACTGTCCCTGCATATCCTACCCGGTAATCCAGTAAATGTCAATACCTTTAACCAAAACTATTTTCGCTAAATCTGTATTTTCTTTTACTGTTCCGAAATTTCGGATTTCTCTTGATAGTAGTATAAAAGAAGTTTCAAGTTTGAATGCCTTTACCATTGAACTAAAGACATTTTGAAGAAATGTTTACACTTCACTTTTAGCATTTTTTTAAAACCACAATCGTCTATCGTTTACCACAACTCCATGTAACACTTCTTTATTTTGAGGAGCTTATATCTCATGCCTCACATGCCCTGGTTTTGACCCATCATCTTCCTCTTCCCTTTCGCTTTTCTCTGTCCATGTACCGTGAAGGTAGTCTATTCCTGTCATTCATTACTCACCTTTCCTCTTTCTCTCATTACAAGGGATTTATCTCGTGTGTGTTCATGTGCAGTGCACTCCCGTTAGGACGAAATGCCCAGGACCGACAGTTGTTTGTTTGTTTGGTTTTTTTTTTTTTTTTTCGTTTTAGCGAAATATCGTTATAATAATATGCAATGTATTAACGAAAAGAAAAAAACCACGCATAAAAATAAATTTCTGTTTGTTGAATCCTCATCATACGCTGGAAAGCTATGTGAAATGGGAGAGTACCTTTTTAATTTCGTTTAAATATTACATTTTAAAAAGAGCATAAAGTTGTTTGTGTTGTCACACATGTGTAGAAAATGACGGTGTAGGATTTGGTTACAGTTCGATATTCCAAAGGTTATTTTTTATCATTATTATTTTTTTTAATTAACTACGTTACTCCGAAGGCTCCTTATTCCGAAGTTTTGCCATTCCCGGAATTCCGATGGTTTGTTTATCTGAAGGTTCGCATTTCCGAAGAATCATTATTCCGAAAGTTCATAATTTAAGTTAAAATAATATATTGTTCATTTTCCGAAGGTTCGTTGATCTGAAAATGAAATGAGGTTCGTCATTCTGAAGGTTAACTATAAATAAAAAAAAAAAATGAGAAAGGTTCACTATTCAGAAAGTTCGTTGTTCCTAAGGCTTTTTCATCCGAAATGAAATAAGGTTCGTTATTCCGAAGAAAGTTTGTTAATGGAAAAAAAATTAGACAGGTTAGTTATTTCGAAGATTTATTTATCTTAAGACGATTATAAGGATTGCAATTCTTAAGTTTTGTTAGTGTACTCACCTTTTTCCACCATGGATTAACGATTCTTTTTGTAATGTTCCGATTAACGAACGTTTTGAATTCCTATCATTTTCGGACTAACGAACCGTATAAGAATAAGAACCATATTTTATCATGGGATTAACGAACCTTTGGAATAACGCCAAAATGTGCTTAATATTTCATTTCCAAACTATTACGGACATTTAGTTGTATCAAAATCTGTGTGTTTTGTATCAAAGGACTTCGGAACAATGAAACAAACCTTATCTGAATTCAGATTATTGTATTACAATAACGCAAGTTCCCCTCGGAAACTGTGCGTGATACACGGAGTGAACATACAATAATGTGAAGCGTTCGCTCATGCATGCAGAGACGCTATAAAAATGCTTGTTCCGCTACGCATTTTCGAATGCGATCCGCATTTCGTTGTAAAGGAGCACATTTCTTTTGTTTTTCTTTGTCAGTGGCGCTCAGAAAAGACTGCGTGGTAACGAAAATTTTGTTATAACCGTCTTCGTTATAAGCGAATTTTGTACCATAGACTTTAATGGCGATAATTTTGGGACCAGAAGTTTTGCTTCGTTATAACGAAATTTCGTTATAACCGTGTTCGTTGTAACGGGAGTTCACTGTATCTTTATTTGTGTACTTCGTCTCTGTCTTAATTTGCTTTCTTTGCATTGTTTCATCAATTTTGTAACTATTTTACTGTTATACCGTTAACACTCATTTCAGAATTGCCCTACTGCATCATTGGGCATTAACAACTAGTACTTATCAAGGATGTGGGAAGAGATTGTCACCTCCTTGGTATGATCACCGCGGAGCATTACCTCCCTTGGCAATTACTCCTTATTAAACTTAGGCTCCAACCAATCACCCCTCTTACAGTAACTCTCCCCCAGAAAATTACGTCTCTCATTTGTATTTTCGAACAACGTTTGCTATTTGAATTGGAAAAAAAAAAAAACATTTTTTCATATCGTCTGGTTTTAGTCGAGACCTAACTTCAGGTTTTAAACATCTTTTGGGTGAGATAATTAGAAACCCCTTACGAAATATCAAAGAGCATGTTATTCCAAGAAGGTTTCAAATTTTTGTGAAAAAAAAAATACTCTTGAAATGGCCGGGATAAAACAGAGCAGCCCTATAATGCAAAAAGGATTCTGTCAACTACAACTCTCTATAGATCTATTCAAAAAGAGGGGGCAGGACAAAAGACTTCGTTAACAACTAGGGGAGTAAAAAAAAAGAAATACCGTTAAACTCGTAATATTTCACTCTTTCTTATCAGACTAACTTATATTTCAACTTGATTTCAGTGTCGAGAACATTTAATTTGAAAACTAGCACAATTCTACTTGTATGTAAAACAAGCTGTAATTTTACTCTTATGACAGATTAGGGCACCGTTTGATAAAAGTTGCCAGTTATGACATCTTGTTAGTCTCTAATAATTTCAATAAAACCATGGGTTCTGCTTGATTGATAAGCTCGAGTCACTGACTTGTTACCATGGACCTGCTTTGATCGACCTACAACGATTGGTAATTGTGTGGAACTGAGAGACGTAATTTTCTGGGGGAGAGTTACTGTAAGAGGGGTGATTGGTTGGAGCCTGATTTTAATAAGGAGTAATTGTCAAGGGAGGTAATGCTCCGCGGTGATCATACCAAGGAGGTGACAATCTCTTCCCACATCCTTGATAAGTACTAGTTGTTAATGCCCAATGATGCAGTAGGGCAATTCTGAAATGAGTGTTAACGGTATAACAGTAAAATAGTTACAAAATTGATGAAACAATGCAAAGAAAGCAAATTAAGACAGAGACGAAGTACACAAATAAAGATACAGTGAACTCCCGTTACAACGAACACGGTTATAACGAAATTTCGTTATAACGAAGCAAAACTTCTGGTCCCAAAATTATCGCCATTAAAGTCTATGGTACAAAATTCGCTTATAACGAAGACGGTTATAACAAAATTTTCGTTACCACGCAGTCTTTTCTGAGCGCCACTGACAAAGAAAAACAAAAGAAATGTGCTCCTTTACAACGAAATGCGGATCGCATTCGAAAATGCGTAGCGGAACAAGCATTTTTATAGCGTCTCTGCATGCATGAGCGAACGCTTCACATTATTGTATGTTCACTCCGTGTATCACGCACAGTTTCCGAGGGGAACTTGCGTTATTGTAATACAATAATATGAATTCAGATAAGGTTTGTTTCATTGTTCCGAAGTCCTTTGATACAAAACACACAGATTTTGATACAACTAAATGTCCGTAATAGTTCGGAAATGAAATATTAAGCACATTTTGGCGTTATTCCAAAGGTTCGTTAATCCCATGATAAAATATGGTTCTTATTCTTATACGGTTCGTTAGTCCGAAAATGATAGGAATTCAAAACGTTCGTTAATCGGAACATTACAAAAAGAATCGTTAATCCATGGTGGAAAAAGGTGAGTACACTAACAAAACTTAAGAATTGCAATCCTTATAATCGTCTTAAGATAAATAAATCTTCGAAATAACTAACCTGTCTATTTTTTTTTTCCATTAACAAACTTTCTTCGGAATAACGAACCTTATTTCATTTCGGATGAAAAAGCCCTCGGAACAACGAACTTTCTGAATAGTGAACCTTTCTCATTTTTTTTTTTTTATTTATAGTTAACCTTCAGAATGACGAACCTCATTTCATTTTCAGATCAACGAACCTTCGGAAAATGAACAATATATTATTTTAACTTAAATTATGAACTTTCGGAATAATGATTCTTCGGAAATGCGAACCTTCAGATAAACAAACCATCGGAATTCCGGGAATGGCAAAACTTCGGAATAAGGAGCCTTCGGAGTAACGTAGTTAATTAAAAAAAAAAATAATAATGATAAAAAATAACCTTTGGAATATCGAACTGTAACCAAATCCTACACCGTCATTTTCTACACATGTGTGACAACACAAACAACTTTATGCTCTTTTTAAAATGTAATATTTAAACGAAATTAAAAAGGTACTCTCCCATTTCACATAGCTTTCCAGCGTATGATGAGGATTCAACAAACAGAAATTTATTTTTATGCGTGGTTTCCTTCTTTTCGTTAATACATTGCATATTATTATAACGATATTTCGCTAAAACGAAAAAAAAACAAACCAAACAAACAAACAAACAAACAACTGTCGGTCCTGGGCATTTCGTCCTAACGGGAGTGCACTGCACATGAACACACACGAGATAAATCCCTTGTAATGAGAGAAAGAGGAAAGGTGAGTAATGAATGACAGGAATAGACTACCTTCACGGTACATGGACAGAGAAAAGCGAGAGGGAAGAGGAAGATGATGGGTCAAAACCAGGGCATGTGAGGCATGAGATATAAGCTCCTCAAAATAAAGAAGTGTTACATGGAGTTGTGGTAAACGATAGACGATTGTGGTTTTAAAAAAATGCTAAAAGTGAAGTGTAAACATTTCTTCAAAATGTCTTTAGTTCAATGGTAAAGGCATTCAAACTTGAAACTTCTTTTATACTACTATCAAGAGAAATCCGAAATTTCGGAACAGTAAAAGAAAATACAGATTTAGCGAAAATAGTTTTGGTTAAAGGTATTGACATTTACTGGATTACCGGGTAGGATATGCAGGGACAGTTTCGTTTTTGATGAACATAGAGTCAAAATACAGAAGGGAGGAATTAAGCTTGTACATAAATCGTCCTAAATGCAAACGATACATATCGTAAATCCTTAAGATGTTGTTTTCATAAGATGAAGTATCAGTATGGCATCTCCGTGATTCCTGGCAAATGATACAAAGAACTTCGTTTCCTGTAGTAATAACATTCTATTTATTAAAAGTAAAAGTTGGGGGGTGGGGCAATGACCAGGGAGGTAGTTATCCAGGAGGTAATTGATTGGCGCACTGTCCTGGGGGTAATTTTCCTTTTGATAGTTATATAGGGAAGGGGGAGTTATAGGCCTACTTATCCGGGGTAATCATTCACGGGAAGTTATCGGAGGGGGTAGTTATCGGGTGGAAGTTATATGGGGTCTAGTTATCGGAGGAAGGGGTAGTTAACCTGGGGATAATTATACTGGTGGTAATTATCTGGGGGGTAGTTATCCGGAGGGTAATTATCCGGGGGGTAATTATCCGGGGGCAGTTATCCGGGGGGTAGTTATCCGGGGGGTAGTTACCCAGGGGGTAGTTCTCCGGGGGGTAGTTACCCAGGGGGTAGTACTCCGGGGGGTAGTTATCCAGAGGGTAGTTCTCCGAGGGGTAGTTAACCAGGGGGTAGTTCTCCGGGGGGTAGTTATCCAGGGGGTAGTTATCCGAGGGGGTAGTTATCCAGGGGTAGTTATCCGAGGGGTAGTTATCCAGGGGGTAGTTTTCCTAAGGGGGAATAGCCCTGGGGGGTGATTGCCCTAGGAGGGTATTTGTCCGGGGGGTAGTTGTCCTAGGGTGTAATTACTCTGGAGGGTAATTGCCCTCGCCTTGGAGGGTAGCTGTCCGGGGGGTAGTTGCCCTATGGGGGGAATTTTCCTGGGGGGTAATTATCCTGGTGGTAGTTATCCGGAGGGTGGTTTTCCAGGGGGTACTGTTCCTAGAACCAGGAATATGAATTGCAGTGCAATCAACTCTCCTTTTCTTATGTTTATCGTCTAATGTGTTATAACGGTAGAAAATGACAAGCCAAAAGAGTAAATGATGACAGTGTAAGAGAAAGGTGCATCAGTCTTCTGATATGGTGTTTTGAACTTATGGAAAAATTACAACGGGTGGTAACTTTCGGGGGCGGGGGGGGGTTCGGGGTATGGTTAAGGGGAGGGGTAGTAATCCGGGTGGTAGTTATCCTGGGGGGGTAGTTATCCGGGGAGTAATTATCCGGGTGGTAGTTATCCGGGGGGTAGTTATCCGGGGGGTAGTTATGCGGGTGGTAGTTATCCAGGGGGTAGTTATCCGGGGGGTAGTTACCCAGGGGGTAGTTATCCGGGGGGTAGTTATCCAGGGGGTAGTTATCCGGGAGGTAGTTATCCAGGGGGTAGTTATCCGGGTGGTAGTTATCTGGGGGGTAGTTATCCGGGGGGTAGTCATCCAGGGGGTAGTTACCAAGGGGGTAATTATCTGGGGGGTAGATGTCCTAGGGGTAATTGTCATTGGGAGTAGTTGCCCTAGGAGGGTAGATGACCGGGTGGTAGTTGTCCTAGGGGGTAATGGCCCTGGAGGGTGATTGCCCTAGGAGGGTAGTTGTCCGGGGGGGTAGTTGCCCTAAGGGGGAATAGACCTGGTGGGTAATTATCCTGGTGGTAGTTATCCGGAGGGTGGTTGCCCAGGGGGTAAGTGCCCGGATACGACCTCCCTCGTATGTATTTTCTCTCGGTCTCTCTCTCGTCTAGCCCGCGTCACCGCTGAAATTGACACACCCATACTATGTCTAGATCAACGCTGGTGTGACCTCTTTAAAGTTTAAACACGTGCTCATACACGCTGAAGGCATTTTCATTGCCACAGTAGCGCCTGCAGCAGTTTCGGATTAACGAACCTTCGGAATAACTAACCTTCGAAATAACGAACAGCCCCCGAATAGAACACCCCTCCATTTCCAAAATACAAAATAGAAAAATGTAATACACATTCCATGGAGTGTAAGTGGTTAAGATCTAGAAAGTCTTTCTCATTTTATATAGTTTATCGCTGCCCCACATCTTCCCCTTCCAGAAAAGTAAATGAAATGATGTAACCCCATTCCCTACCCAAAATGTGATTCGAATAACATACATTCAGAGAGTGCAAGAAAAATAAGTTCAGCACCACGGGTCAACGATGTCATTTGTATATGAGTGCCATGTAAAATGACCATTTTGGGGGGAGAAATTTCATATTTCGACCATGAATCGGTTCTGCCACTCCATCACTCTGACTGTGTTGCAGTATTCCTTCAGATACAATGCACTGCAGGTTATCAACACGGGTGGTGTAGTTTACCATTAGTCTCTATTCCTATGGGAGATGAAAATGGAAAACGCCAAAGGACGCACTTGTCCGCAGCATTCGTAACTGCCCGTAAATGTCCGTAAGCGATCCTAAGTGTTGTGATACGTTAACTTGCGGATAATTTCGGATACTTTCAGTGGACGGGAATAAACGCAAATGGACGGGAGGTAAACTTATTTGCGGATAGTCTGCGTCCAAGCTAAGGATCACAACGTTCAGTTACGGATAGTTACGTTTAATTACGGTTACTTGCGTAAGTCTGTATCCGTGGAGTCCCTCTGCGAAATTTTGAACATTTCAAAAAATTCGCAGGCCTGGCGCCGTCATTTTGCGTTTCTTTACGGATTAGTTACGGACAGTTACGCCTACATACGACCCTGCGGATGCCTGCGTCCACACTACGTCCCCTGCGTCCACTTATCCGTATCTATCCGCGGCGGACGTAACCCATCGTAAGGCACTGTGTGACTTGGGCATCACGTAGACACACGAACGCGCTCACACACAACACACATACGTAGGGCCTACGTAGCCCACGAACACCAAACCCCTCAGATACTCATGCAGGCACAAAACTGCGCCCATAAACACGCACCATCACATACCCTTTGATATACACATACGCCACTATATACCACATACACACGTACGCATACAGGCACACGTATACACACAAAGAAGCCACTACCACTATACAACCACCACACATGCAAAATTTCTACTCCAAACACACACACACACACACACAACTATACGGAAACTCATACACTAGTCGCCTATTGTACGCACCTACAAATCATACACAGCACATACCATGCAGCTCACAACAAACACACACACACACACACACACACACATACGCATAACTTACCAGTCATACCCATCCCACCAAAGCTTAACACCGGAGCAACCACCCCGAGCCCGGGGCGACAATCTTTGACGGGGCGACAATCCTTGTCGCAACGAAATTTTTGCCATCATTGATTGTTGCCATCGAGGTCAAAAATTTGGAACTGCACAAGCGCAACGGATTGTCGCCAGACGACAATCCGTGACGGGGGCGACAATCCGTGACGCCAACTCCGTCAAGGATTGTCGCCCCGAGCCGGGGGCGACAATCCGTGTAGGGGCGACAATCCGTGTCGCAACACACGCATGTCTTTTGTTGTTGCTTTCTTTATACCCATATAGTGATGTATTGGACTCCCTATTGTGCAAAGGTGAGGGGTGTGAGTAAATGTCTTTCAGATTGCTCTCGAGGGGATTCGACTGCCAATATTACATATATATTACGGAAGTGATAATGTCATTTTTTTATTTATTAATTTTTTTTTTTTTTTTTTTTTTGTGGGGGGGGGGGGGGTAAACGTTGAGCTGGAACCAGGTGCGTTCATAAATACTCGGGCCAAGTACTGTTATTTAGCGCATCATTTGATGGATTTTGAGTCCTTCCCCTCGACTCAGTATAACTTGTACGTTTCTGTGATATCAGCGTGACTTACAAAAGACGTGGCGAGAGAACATGCATGTTATGCTCTGTCTCAGGGAAGGTGCATTCATGTCTTTTGTTAATCATATGAGTACTTTAGTAATGATTAAGAGGCGAGAACACAACTAGAATCTTGGTTTGGAAGATTTTTTTTTTCTTGTGGCCGTAGTGAAGTAATCTGAAGAAAAATAGAAACAAAAAGTTATCTAAAAATATATGGAATATATGAAGGGTTTGTTTGCAAAAAACGATAAGTCCATTTTTGAAGATTTTGAAGTACGATCTTTGTCATAAAGTACAAAAATAATAATACCTTTTAAATGATAATTATATTGGTCACTACATATAAAGGTATATTTTTGAAGTTATGGTCAAATGAAGCAAAATTTTTCTTATTATTCTCTTTATTTTTCTTGACCTTTAATCGCAAAAATCTCCATTTCTCAAATATGGACTTATCGGTTTTTGCAAACAAACTCTTCATATGTAGATATTCGTTTAACCGCAAAAGTGGTGCTGGGGGTATCATGAATCAACTTTAATCAACATGCATTAATTTATTTTGTATATTATCATAAAACCTTCAATCTATTACGTATTCATGTAACTGAACATGACCTGTAACGATCCATCTGTACCTCGCTGAAAAAAAAAAATCCAATTTAATTCAATTCATTTATTTTACTCTCCTTTTTCTTCCAACAAAACAAAACACAAGGGAAATCAGAAAATCCATCATGAGCACATACACAGAACAAAGTGCGAAGGATAAAAAAATAGTCAACAAAATGATAGAAATAAATTATGTGTACATACGGGAAAAAACAAAGTTATATTTTGAGGGGAAAAAAGAAAACTGAGAAGTCCACTAAAAAGCAAATTGTAGATTGTAGACCACTCAAGACTTTGTCATGCCTTGCGGATCAGTGATTCAGGTGATGTGACTTTGTGTAAATCTTAGTGAAAGCAGGCAGGCCTCTCATTTTCTTTGTGTTTTTCCCTTCTTCTATCCTATCCTTCTATCTCTACGCACGGTCATCCCTCCCTCCTATTTTTCAAACATGCATAATGTACGAGTTCTGCATGTAAATCAAGCTACGCTTAAAAAAGCTGTAGCCATTTTGCATTATTCATTGTATTGCTGATACATTTTGCTGTGTATTGTAAAGCCAATGAAGAAAAGAATCTTCCTTAACAGCTTATGTTTATGTATGTATATATACAGCACCGAAAACTATTGATGGTGTTGCAACATAAATTGTCGCCCCGTTAAAAATTGGCGCCTTCGGCTCGGGGCGACAATTTGTGACGGAGTTCGCCGCATAAATTGTTGCGCCGTCGCAAATTGTCGTCTGGCGACAGTTTTTGGTGATTGTGCAGTTCCCAATTTTTGACCTCGATGACGACAATTTGTGATGGCAAAAGCAATTGTTGCGACATAGATTGTCGCCCCGTCGCAAATTGTCGCCAGACGACAATGCTTGTGCATTTCCCAAGTTTTTACCTCGATGGCGACAATTTGTGAATGCAAAATGAACCGTAACTGCACAAATTGTCGCCGGCCATGCACTGTGAATTGTGTGGTTGGGGTGGTTGCTCCGGTGTTATGCTTCGATGAGGTGTGGGTATGACTGGTAAGTTATGCGTATATGTGTATGTGGTGTGTGTGGGGGGGGGGGGGCTGCGTGGTAGTGCTCTGTGTTATTTTGTAGGTGGGTATAATGTTACTCGTGTATGCGTTTACGCATAGCTTTGTTTGCGTGAGTGAGTGTGTGTGTGTGCGTGTGTGTGAAGTCCATGGTTTGGGTGAGCTTGTCATGTCCACGATTGATGGTCTTTTATCTGGGAATGTCAATATGTCCACGGTTATTCGTTTAGCTTACCATGTCCACGATTGAAGGATTTTCTTTTTTCTAGAATTGTCAAAAGGTCCATGGTTATGTAATAAGATATCAAGTCCATGATTGAAGGCCTATACAAGAAATTTTAAAAAGTCCACGATTGACTGGTAACCTTCGCAAGTCCACGTTTGGGGGCTTATACAAGTATGTGTGTGTGTGTGTGTGTGTGTGTGTGTGTGTGTGTTGTGTGTTAGGAGTATGATACAATATGTGGAAACTGTGCATGTGAGGTGGATGTACAGTGGCAGTGGTTTGTTTGTCTGTGTGTATACATGTGCATGTACGCGTACGTGCGTCTGTTTGTGTTTGTGTTTTGTCGTTTGTGTGAACGAACTTTTTGAGCTGCAGGCACTACTGTGGCAATGAAAATGCATTTAACGTGTATGAGCACGTGTTTATAGAATTCACAGCGGCGTTGATTTCAAAACACTAAACAAAAAGTAAGTTCCCCCTAAAAGAAACCTCTGTAATTTATGAATCAGGAACCTTTGAGGAAATCTGAATACTTGATTATGTAGCTGTATTTCTCGGCTACCTTTCATGTGAAATTCAGTGGATATCACTTGGTCACGCTTGAGTGAGCATGACTTAAAGTCAAAATGGTCACTTTTTGAAGTTCGCAAGCCCAATTTTGCAACTTTGATTTTGTGATATCGAAACAAATTTCAATTTTCCAGGATAAAAAGGCATGCAACGTATAGTTTATGTGCTTCTTATCGTACCATGTGACTTGTGCACAAAATTTCACGTTTGAGTGAACACGGGGTGAAAATTACCGAAATGGCTGATTTGACATGTTTCTCGTGGTAATTTCTGTCAATTGAGATTGAATTCGTATGTTGAACAGTTTTTACACACATTTCACGTAATTTCACGGTTGAATAAGCACATTAAAAACAAAGAAAAATAACAATTTATATTGTGCAGTAATTGCGATAACTTTAAGCACTGAAATCAAGTGTTTAATACTTTTTGTATTGTGTTTAATACCACTGTGCATACAGTAATCACCTGACATTTCAGTCACGCTTCAATGAGCATGTGGTGGGGCTGGAAAACCCGTTTTACCCTATATAATAAAAAAAGTATTCATTGTTTTTGTATGTTTTAGTTGCAATGTTGGGAAATTACTCTGATTTCAATGAAATAAAATTACATTTCAATAAAAAAATTACATGGTGACATGCTTCAGTGACCACATAAGATGAGCAAAGTGTGCGGGTCAAAACCATTTTTCGTGGCTGAAATTCCCATAAGATATACATTTGTTTTGTTTATGAAGACGTATTCAGCGGTGTTAGCGGATAGAGCCTAAAAAGTGAGTGAAGATGCTACCCAATCTGTGTTATATTGCCATAATGATCGCATAATAGTCAACCAACATTTTACGCAACTATCATTACCATCACAATCATCAACACCATATGAACAACAAAGGCCACTATCTCACCACAATCAATATCTGTCTCCAGACTCTCAGTGCATATTTGCAGCACGGGAGGATATTGATGTTTAACAAAAATGAAATTTGGTACCATGTCAATGACCAATTGCATTTAGTTCCCCTTGAGTTAATGCATGACTTCATGACGTCACAAAGACATCAAGAACTTAATATCAAAATCAGTATTCAGTAGCGAGGACAAAGGCCCGGAGATTTAATTTGCATAATTTCTCATCTCTGCCCCAACAAGGGGATGTCATCAAACTAAAGGCAGACCAATTTCCCAGGAATACTTCAATATTTAATCAAAGGTAGACATGGATTATAAGGGGGATTTCCGGCCCCAGGTACCCTTTGACGTGTAAAATATTCAAGGAATGCCAAGGATCACCGAGACATTTATATCGGTCCTAAAACGCAATAATGAAATGTTTTTCAGTTGATTTTAAACGCAGAATATTAAAGCAACACCTGCTGGATGATTTCAATAAGATAAATCATTGTTTCATAATGTGGTCATTCAACCGTAAAATAAACCACATTGTATGCATAAGCCATTGTTAGCTTTCAAAAACATAAATTCCTCCTCTTCACATGAACTTACCACGGGGATTATGGCCAAACTGCCAATTTTTCATTATGTAGGGTACAAAAAGGGTTTCCAGCCTCACGTGCTTATTGAAGCGTGACTGAAATGCGTGTGGTTATTAGCACAATATAAAAAAAAAGCATCATACAGTTGATATTAGTGCGCAAATTATCGCAATTCTTACTGCACAATTTAAATTTTTATTTTTCTTTGTTTTTAACGTGCTCATTCAACCGTGAAATTACGTGAATTGTGTGTAAAAACTGTTCAACACACGAATTCAATCTCAATTGACAGAAATTACCACGAGAAACATGTCAAATCGGCCATTTTGGTAATTTCACCCCGTGTTCACTCAACCGTGAAATTTTGTGCACAAGTCACATGGTACGATAAGAGGCACATAAACTATACGTTGCATGCCTTTTTTATCCTGGAAAATTGAAATTTGTTCCGATATCACAAAATCAAAGTTGCAAAATTGGGCTTGTGAACTTCAAATAGTCACCATTTTGACTTTAAGTCATGCTCACTCAAGCGTGACCAAGTGATATCCACTGAATTTCACATGAAAGGTAGCCGAGAAATACAGCTACATAATCAAGTATTCAGATTTCCTCAAAGGTTCCTGATTCATAAATTACAGAGGTTTGTTTTAGGGGGAACTTACTTTTTGTTTAGTGTTTAGTATGAGTGTGTCAATTTCAGCGGTGAGGCGGGCTAGGAGAGAGAAACCGAGAGAAAAGGCACGCGAGAGAGGTACCCTCCCTCTTATCTTTCTTTATTCATTTTTTTTTTTCACTGCTGTCATATTTTTCCATCAGTCGTAATTTCAACTTCCATACCACTATTCTTTTCCCACAATAAGTTTTATGCATGAACGAATAATTTCGACGCGCCGTAAATAATTTCTCAATCGTATAATAGCACAAACGAATTGCCATGCACACGGCAAATACATACGAATTTATAAACAAACACCAACAAGCACTCAAACAAATCTTCATAATGCATATAAACCACCTCAACACGTTTTTTGTTTTTCCTTTATGTTTGTTGATTTCATTCAAATCATTCATAAATCAACCCATTCTTGGTGTAACATGAACAAAAACGGTACAAAAGCAATTCAAAACACAAACAAACCCATTTGTCAATTTATACTACAAATAATCTCACTTCAACATATAATTCGATTATGAATCAACCCTACAATTTCTTCACGAGACAATTTTGACATGTACCAAACCTATATCCCCTGAATATATTGGATCATGTAACTCCTTCTCACTTATCACAAGGGCATATGCATAAAAACATATGCATTATACAAATCTAGAATGAGATCATTCATAAAAAAAAAAAATCCCGACCAACCCTTCCCCTTCCAACCGAAAAAAATCTACATCTATCATATATCAAATCCTACCAATATAATGTCATACCATTTATAACTATCCTTCTTCAAATCAAACTCCCATCCCACGGACCCCCGATTAACCGAAACGTAAATCATCCCACACCAACATTCACCAACCCACTTACACACACACACACACACACACACACACGAACCGATACCACCTTCCTTCCTGATAAAACGACTTCCCAATGTTGATACGTAAGACATAATGGACGGTATGCATAAAAGCAGCCGCAGCATCCGCCCGCACGCAGAGCACCACTCCGAATTCAAATACAAATCTGTCAAACAAACTCATCAAACTCAAAGCTGCTGATAAATAATCAATACACCTAACCCCTCCCCACGCGCAGTCAAAACACATAATAATCACATTCTTCCATGATATATACAATTACACACACACACACACACCCGCACCTACTGACACTCAATTATCATATGCGCGCGCACATACTTCTTTGAAACCTCACAGTGACGCTTTACATGGCTTGTTTGCATGGATGTAGCCATGTAAGTTATGACTTGGTATTTCAATGACTATGTCAAGAATGATATTACCCAACCCCCTCCCCCCCCCCCCCAAAAAAAAAAAAAAATGTGCTTCGAGGGCGGGCGACAATTTTTGCCTTCAGCCCTCATCATAAATTGTCGCCAGATGACAATTTGTGACATGGCGACAATTTAAGCCGCCAATTCAGTAAAAAAAAAACAACAACAAACAACAAAAAACAAACAAACAAACAAACAAACAAAAAATGTCACCTGTTTCAGGGGGCGACAATTTTTGACGGGGTGACAATTTATGTCACAACAGATGGAATCTGCTAATAACGAAAATTCTACATTTAAGTGAGGTAGACGAACCGAAGCCCCTTCACAGTGTATACTACCAAAGACACCAGAATATTCATCCGATGAATTATTAAAAAAAAAAAATGTCTAGCCAGCCTGCTGAGAATTTTGATACCCTCTCCTATATTCTCCTTTCATATTTCAGCTTAAGGTATGTAACTGACATTATTATTTTGTTTAAAACACTTCCATAGCTCAAAATTTTCCGGGATTCGCATTCGAATTGTAATCAACCGCACAGTGCATTTTCTCTAAAATGACTTTAACAATAATTACGATTATAATACACTACGTATATTCATACAATTACTATTTTTTTTTCTTTCAGCCACGATTACCAAGCTGGCTGTACGTTCTTTATCGATTTGTCGTGGCTGCCTACTTCCTCTCGATTTTGATTCCTTCCTACGTACTCTTTGGAATGTTTGTTGGCCCGAAGTTCCTCATTTATTTCATCATTTGGAGGTTTCTCACAGTCACATGCTACGTTTGCTTTGCCTTCGTGAATGCTGCATTGGACTTTAGGAAGGGCAGGATGAATGCAACGCTTGAAGGTAGATACATTGTAAGGTTGGAGTCGAAAGGGGGTAGGGAAGGGGGACTCTAATACTAAAACCAACGATAGGGTATCAACAGAATAGACATATGTATTCATCTCTGCCCCCCCCCCCCCCGTTCTGTTGATGATTTGTTTCTCCTCAATGGTCATCCATGGCAGGTTATAGAAACTTACGTGAGACTTTTCCGTGCTTTACCCTCGACAAAGCTTTATTTCGAGAGACACTTTCGCGATGTGATGATTTCATTAATGTCAAATAATTTATGAAACTTATATGCTACACTCATGGTCTTTTTATTGATATTCTCTATTGGAATTTCATTCGATATCGACTAATTCTCACAATAAAACTAGTACATGTATGAACAAAAATAAGCAGCTGTCTTCTTTTCACTAATTTGCTGCTGAATCACATTCATTTTAACATAAAATATGATATCTTATGCAAATCGTACCATGTATACCAAAATGATATAAAATTTTGCATGAATCTCATGATAGCAAAAACAAATAAGTTATCTTGATCAAATTGATCGAACTAATAAATATCTGATTCATTTACACTTGAGAATACAGCATTTCACCTAAACCTACAGTAAACTATAATATTTCATGAATAAGCAAAACAAATACAATGCATCACCATGCTTTCAAGTAATCTATAATGGTCTATTATAAATCTGCTGTGTACACGTGTATGGGAAGAATAAAAAAAAAAATATGATTGCAGTAAATTCAGTGACAGATTTTACCCTTCCTCAATTACTCAAGAATTCAATTTTTTACTGCGTTTCACACAAAGTCAGACACGCTTAAGAATGCTGGACCATGCAGCGAATATTTTCCCCATTGAAAACATTGTTTAACGATGCCTTTAAAAACTCTCTTGTGCGCATGTTATCTTCCAAGGCTACGATTCTAGATTCAGTCGAGATTTTACACGACGCAGTCACAAGTGGTAACAGATAAGTTAAACAGAAACGGGATTCATAGTTACACAGATGAAAACTTCAATGCGAAACGCAGTACAGCGTTTCATCAACATTCTCACCTTCTCTCTGATAAAAATACCTTCTTTCTCTTACTGGAACTTAAAAGTGTAATCAACATTCAGATCGAGTTTGAAAATAAAAATCAAGCAATGCTGTCCTTTTTTGGGGTGCAATTGTTGGGAGAAAACAATTTTAATCAAGTGTTTGTTTTTTTCATAATCATTTATGCATGTCCATCAAAGTGGTAAGAACACAGAAAAAGGTCATTGGTCATCTACGTTTTTGTTGCCTCGTTACAACATAACTGATTCATGGTTCGTGCGACATGACAAATCATATGTTTCTCTCTGAAACCCCTTTCTTTGTACTTTCAGACAAAGTTCGGTACCAGATTCAATGGTTTCTCTTCTACGTCACCGCCGTTAATTGCATCATCGTATCCATTTTTGACTGGTGGTACTGGTTCCATACAGGAATGGAGGAGCATGACGGGGTTATCAACCTGTTTGTAGTCAGCAGCCTTGACTTACCCATTGCCGTCTGTCTGATTGAAATCTTCCTCACCCTTATCGCCATTCGCTTCGTACACGTTGTCTACCTACTGTCGTACCTGATCGTGTACTTGCTCTTCACTGTCATCTACTATGGGCGGCTGGAGGAAAGGATATTTTCGAAAACCATTTCATTTTTTCCTTTCTCGACTTCAAAAACAATCCCGACATAGCGGCCGCGACGACAGTGGGTGCCACCTTTGCAGCTCTGCTGGCTCAAGCCATTTTAAAAGGATTATACGCCCTCCGCGTCCGATGTGTGGGTAGTAAAAGAACAGAAGCCGTTCCCCTTATAGAGGCGATGTCAGCCGTCGAGCTCGAATCAGTGGCCGCGGAGTTTAGAGCCGTATGAATGAGTGTGGTCAACTTGGTTTTCGGTTAATATAAGAAGAAATCCACCCCCAAAAATAAATAATATTCAAATGAAAGAGAAAAATATTCCCTACAGAATGATACAAAAATGACCAAAATCGGATGAGAAATAAGTAAAATATGACGTTTCGAAATTTCCCATTTTTTTTTTCAGAAAACATTTCTTGAACATTGTTGAACAGAGCTCAGAAACAGTCCGGGTACTATTATCTTTGCCAAGAGTGCGAATTTGATGCAATGTACTTAATCCAAAACTTTAAAAGCCTCATTATGCACTGAATCATTTGAGGGTAGGTAATTTGGTGTACACACAGATCATACAGTGAAAATGCTAAAATAAAGAAAGCCCCTGGTAAAGTCAACCAACAAACGTTTTTTGTCACTAAAGCCTAATCGTTAAGCTCTTTGCATGGCGCCGATTGTCAGCAGTTTAGCCAGACTCTCATTTTATCACTGATCTCTATAGAAGGTATATGTGTCACCAAGATTATGTGATGTCCCTCCGTGAGATTATCTCTCCGTTATTTTGCATGCATTATCCTTTTTCTTTTCTTTCTTTCCTGAACGTGCTTCCGGCCGTAAATTTATTTTTAGCAGAGGTGTGGTGCAGTTCCAGTTGAGATGGGACTTAAGGTTTCCGATGTTTTTTAATGATGATTTTTTAGATTATGAGAATTTTTTATGCAGCTTGAAATAGTGTTTATTTTACACAGGAATTTGAATTCTATTTCCTGAAAATAAGTATTGTTATGTAACTCTGTTGCATTATCTTTTATAGTTGATAATTTTATCCTTCCCGTCTCCATATTATATACCTCAACGTTCACAATCTGGTCACTTCTTGAATATAAACTTATTCAATACGAGCATAGCAAAACCCTGACCATGCTGTTGCTTTTATCATTATAAATCATCTTATTTTACATGCTTCATCAACAATACTCAACGGGATTTTATCACTACAAACAAGGTTATGAGAATAATAATTCAGTAACTATTTATGTGCACAAACTATTTGTTTATTCAGAATAAAATCCTCAAAATCATTTAGGTCTATATTAACCAGATGCAACTCACTTAATTCATGCACAACCTTCATAACAATTTATTCCATCAGCATTTAACGTAATGTTTATTCTTGATAAATCAATATTATAAATACTCCCTAAGACAAGCTATAGCTGCATCCATCTATACGTTTTATAGCGAACTTTTGTTTTTGTTTTTGTTTTTTTTTGCCCAAGACACTTTCATTTACCGTGAACCCAAAATGTAGAACTACCTTCCTGGTGAATGAAAAAATTAATCAATTTTGACACGTTCAAATTCAAGGTGTTTTTTTTTTAATATTCAGTCATTACTAAGACACCAAACACAATAATAAGCTTGTTTTCAAGTCCAGTGGTTGTCATCTTTTGTCATACACAGATCTTATTTTAATTAAGCTGTATCTGACATGGTGAATGCACATTAGCTTCCTAGTCTCATGCTTCTGTTATACTACTGTTTGTATTTGTGTTTGCTTTATACATGTACCATTTCATGCTCTTTTGCAAATTGTCAATGTTATTTTGCATTAATTTTGTATTGTTAGGATATGGAAACAAAATTGACAATATAAATGCATGACAATGACAAAATTGGCATTGCTCAGTTTCAGTTTGCATGTATGTGTACGAATGTGAGTATAAGGTTGGAGGGAAAATGGGTGTATAATGATTTTTTCCCATATAAGTGATATGCCTGAAGACTTTGACAGCAAGAGGAGGTAACTCCTTTCGTGTTTATTTGAGATATTTGCAACTTCACGAAGTTGCTAAAAAGCAAAGAAGACTGGCTACATTGAATATTTTCAATGTCAATATCACACAAGCTTTTGTCCGTACTATCATTATTTATCATGAATTATGCAAATTTATACAATTTCGTCAAAAATGATAGAGCTTGTAGGGAACTTTCAAACTTACTAGTATACACACAATTCTGATCGTATCCGGGCACTTACCCCCTGGTCAACTACCCTCCGGATAACTACCACCCGGATAATTACCCCCCAGGTCTATTCCCCCTTCGGGCAACTACCCCCCGGACACTTACCCTCCTAGGGTAATCACCCTCCAGGGCCATAACCCCCTAGGACAACTACCACCCTGTCATCTACCCTCCTAGGGCAAACTTACTACCCCCAAGGGCAATTACCCCTAGGACATCTACCCCCTGGATATCTACCCCCTGGGTAGCTACCCCCTGGATGACTACCCCCCCGGATAACTACCCCCCAGATAACTACCACCCGGATAACTACCCCCTGGATGACTACCCCCCGGATAACTACCCCCGGGTAACTACCCCCCGGAGAACTACCCCCTGGGTAACTACCCCCGGATAATTACCCCCAGGATAACTACCCCCCGGATAACTACCCCCAGGATAACTACCACCCGGATAACTACCCCCCGGATAACTACCCCCAGGATAACAACCACCCGGATAATTACTCCCCGGATAGCTACCCCCAGGATAACTACCACCCGGATTACTACCCCCCCCCCCATAACCATACCCCGAACCCCCCCCCCCGCCCCCTCCTGATACTCACCTACTGGACAACCCTCCCTCCCCGCCCCCCGAAAGTTACCACCCGTTGTAATTTTTCCATAAGTCCATAACACCATGGGCCCGTTGCATAAAACTTAATGGTGAATTTCAATGGTAACTACCGTCAAAATTAGGCGTCACAGCCAATCAGCATCAAGGATTATAAAATTTACCGCTAATTTGAAGACTTACCGCTAGAAAGGAGCGGTAAGGGTTTTATGCAACAGGGCCCATATCAGAAGATGCACCTTTCTCTTACACTGTCATCATTAACTCTTTTGGCTTGTCATTTTTTACTGTTATAACACATTAGACGATAAACATAAGAAAAGGAGAGTTGATTTCACTGCTATTCCGTTAACATTAGCGAGGGACCCTTCGATGTAAAGTCATAATTTCTGATATGATCCGGGCACGGTTTTATGAAAGTTATCAGTCCTGACAAGCTGTCAGTTCCACACAATTACCAATCGTTGGAGGTCGATCAAAGCAGGTCCATGGTAACAAGTCAGTGACTCGAGCTTATCAATCAAGCAGAACCCATGGTTTTATTGAAATTATTAGAGACTAACAAGATGTCAGAACTAGCATCTTTTATCAAACGGTGCCCTAATCTGTCATAAGAGTAGAGTTACAGCTTGTTTTACACACAAGTAGAATTGTGCTAGTTTTCAAATTAAATGTTCTCGACACTTTAAGAGGAAATCCAGTTCAAATATAAGTTAGTCTCATTAGAAAGAGTAAAATATTACGAGTTTAACAGTATTTCTTTTTTTTTTTTTTTTACAAAACACCCCTAGTTGTTAACGAAGTCTTTTGTCCTGCACCCTCTTTTTGAATAGATCTATAGAGAGTTGTAGTTGACAGAATCCTTTTTACATTATAGGGCTGCTCTGTTTTATCCCGGCCATTTCAAGAGTATTTTTTTTTCACAAAAACTTGAATCCTTCTTGGAATAACATGCTCTTTAATATTTTCGTAAGGGGTTTCTAATTAGCTCACCCAAAAGATGTTTAAAACCTGAAGTTAGGTCACGACCAAAGCCAGATGATATGATTTTTTTTTTTCAATTCAAATAGCAAACGTTGTTCGAAAATAACAATGAGAGACGTACTTTTCTGGGGGAGAGTTATTGTAAGATTGGTGATTGTTTGGAGCCTAATTTTAATAAGGAGTAATTGTCAAGGGAGGTAATGCTCTGCGGTGATCATACCAAGGAGGTGACAATCTCTTCCCACATCCTTGATATACTAGTTGTTAATGCCCAATAATGCAGTAGGGCAATTCTGAAATGAGCGTTAACGGTATAACAGTAAAATAGTTACAAAATTGATGAAACAATACAAAGAACGCACATTAAGACAGAGACGAATAAAGATACAGTGCACTCCCGTTACAACAAACACGGTTATAACGAAATTTCGTTATAACGAAGCAAAACTTCTGGTCCCAAAATTATCGCCATTAAAGTCTATGTACAAAATTCGCTTATAACGAAGACGGTTGTAACCAAATTTTCGTTATCACGAAGTCTTTTCTGAGCGCCACTGACAAAGAAAAACAAAATAAATGTGCTCCGTTATAACGAAATGCGGATCGCATTCGAAAATGCATAGCGGAACAAGCATTTTTAAAGCGTCTCTGCATAAGCGAACGCATCATGGAACGTTCACTCCCGTGTATCACGCACAGTTTCCGAGGGGAACTTGCGTTATTGTAATACAATAATCTAAATTCAGATAAGGTTTGTTTCATTGTTCCGAAGTCCTTTAATACAAAACACACAGATTCTGATACAACTAAATGTCCGTTAGTTCGGAAATGAAAGAGGGTTTGTAGCACATTTTGGCGTTATTCCAAAGGTTCGTTAATCCGATAATGAAATATGGTCCTTACTCTTATTCTTATACGGTTCGTTAGTCCGAAAATGACAGGAATTCAAAGCGTTCGTTAATCGGAACATTACAAAAAGTATCGTTAATCCATGGTATGGAAAAAGGAGAGTACACTAACAAAGCTTAAGAATTGCAATTCTTATAATCGTCTTAAGATAAATAAATCTGCGAAATAACAAACCTTTCTCATTTTTTTTTCCATTAACAAAATTTCTTCGGAATAACGAACCTTATTTTATTTTCGGATGAAAAAGCCTTCGGAACAACGGACTTTCTGAATTGTGAACCTTTCTCTTTTTTTGATTCATAAACCTTCAGAATGACGAACCTCATTTCATTTTCAGATCAACGAACCTTCGGAAAATGAATAATATATTATTTTGATCTAAATAAATCTAAAGCTCCCTAGTTACCAACCGTCAGAAGCTTTGAGAAGTAAGAAAAATAGAAAAAAAAAAAAAAAACACCATCGCTACCACTGATTAGCCTCCCACAATCTCTCCGCGCTGCACTATTCCTTTCTATTCAGTCCATGGCAGCGTTCTCGTGCAAATCCAGATCCAGAAAACGTTTCTGCTACGTGTACGCGATGTGAAACAAACTACTGTAGATTTCAAAATCTGAGCATAATTTTTCCCCAGCTCTTTCTTTATACTGAAGTTCAGGATATTATGCACATAAAATCTTTGCCGAATAATCTATCATATAAAAAAGAATGACAAGAACATTATATACGTAAAGCCTTCTATCAATTTCCCACCGCAGGTAATTAGCAAGTATACTTCCATCCTTTTGTTTATATGTTTTGACTCTATATCTCTTTGTCTCACACTCATTGTTTGTCCAAGTGAGTGTACAGATATATAGGCAGGTTTAAACACTTAAAAGAACTCATTGCCGTAGGAGATTGTAAAACGTTAACTGACTCTTTCAATTCCCAGAGAAGATAACGCGCTAGTTATGTTTAGTCTCATCAACTTTCAATAATGATATTTCTCTGCTACCAGGAACTTATTATGGGAATGACGTGTTACATATTATAATTGTATTACACCTTTGTAAATAATGACTCCGTCGATGATAAAGCCACTCTCTGCGGGGTTCTTTTTTCGCTTGGTCAGTCAACCGGCCCATGTGGATGTACATGAATGTGTCGCCTTCAATCTGTTTTTATAGTACATCGAGAATCTCCAGAAGTAGGTTGCACTGTGAACGCGGTGAAAACGCACCACCGATTAACTCTTGCTTCTCCGGAGTAGGATTGATAAAATCACCAGTCCTGTTCATGATGGCATCGGAAGACAGTCCAGTATTTGGGGACTCATCACCGACCGTGCAGACAACCGTAAACCGATGTGTTGGCTCAGTGAGTGGAGCGGCTGCCCTCACAATCGGGAGGTCGTGGGTTCAAACCCCGGCCGCGTCATACCAAAAGACGTTAAAAGATGGGAGTTGCTGCTACCTTGTTTGCCGTTCAACAGTTGAAAAGGTTAAAGCAACGTCGATCTGGCGCTGCTCAGTGGCTGCCGGGCCCACGATCAATTGGGCAAAAAGAATTTCCATTCTTGGACAATAAAATTTGGAGTTTATATCCAAAACAATTATTATTATTATTATTATTATTATTATTATAGTGAAGATGAGAGCAGAAAGTGGTACTCCGTACAATGGGCGGACTTCAAACTTTGTTGTAGACGACTTATGGACGTGTCCACACCACACGTAAGTTTGCGCCGTGAAGAGAGAAATAACTCCACACGCGGATTAAGAAGTTTATCAGAGAAATCTCCCCACAAACTTTTTTTTTTCTCTCAATATGAGGTAAAATTCCATGTAGTGAGAATAATCGTCAAATGACGGAACATGGACCATGGGGATGTAAGCGAACAAAGTGTGATAGGGTTGAACTTACAGTAGGCCCTCATGTACTAGAGGCCTATTATACACTCCTGTATATTTGCTGCGACAATGCCTCCACAGCTACTGCAAACGCCAACTACGAGGCATATGCATTAAAATGTACACAGGCATCAGCAATCAGAACCATCTTTAGCCGTATTTTTTTTTTTTTGTCTTGTTTGGAGTTCTTTGATCTACGAGCACTCACGCGTGTAACGTGGAACACTAATCATAGCAACAAAGCATAAAGGTTATTATGTATCATGCCTTTTGCCATTGTAGTCTGGGTGCCAGAGGCTGAACCTTGTTTTACCGTCCACCCAATGTTTTTTGATGGTTTAACGCTATTTCGAGGGTGCTGAATCCGAATCTGAATGATGCAACTCTTGCATCCTTGAGGGTTTTGAGATATTCAAAACCTTCTAAATGGTGAGAAATTGAAAACAATTGATAGTTCTAATCTATTTCGAGGGTGCTGAATCCAAATCTGGATGATGCAACTCCTGCATCCTTGACGGTTTTGAGATATTCAAAATGGCCGCCAAAATAGCCGCCAATTATACCCGGAAATTCCCATGTAGGCTATTTCATTCTAAATGGTGAGAAATTGAAAACAATTGATGGTCCTACCTTATTTTGAGGGTGCTGAATCCGAATCTGGATGATGCAACTCCTGCATCCATGAGGGTTTTGAGATATTCAAGATGGCCGCCAAAATGGCCGCCAATTAGAACCGGAAATTCCCACGCATTTCCTTCTAAATAGTGAGAAATTGAAAACAATTGATGGTTCTACCCTATTTCAAGGGTGCTGGATCCGAACCTGGTTGATGCAACTCTTACATCCTTGAGGATTTTGAGATATTCAAGATGGCCGCCAAAATGACCACCAAAATGCCGCCAATTAAAATCGGAAATTCCCATGTATTTCCTTCTGAATGGTGAGAAATTGAAAACAATTGATTAGTCTACCCTATTTCGAGGGTGCTGAATCCAAATCTGAATGATGTAACTCGACCTGCATCCGTGAGAATTTTTGATTATTCAAGATGGCCGCCAAAATGGCCACCAAAAACGGAAATTCCCATGTAGGGCCTATATATTTCCTTCTAAATGGTGGAAAATTGAAAACAATTGATAGTTCTAATTTATTTCAAGGGTGCTGAATCTGAATCTGGATGATGCAACCCTTGCATCCTTGAAGTCGTTGAGATACTCAAGATGGCCGCCAAAATGGCCGCCAACAACTGAAATTCCTGTGTATTTCCTTCTAAATGGTGACAATTTGAAAGCAATTGGTTGTTTTTATCCTATTTGAGTGTGCTGAATCCGAAGCTGCAGGATACAACTCTTGCATCCTTGACGCTTTTGAGATGATAAAGATGGCCGCCAAAATGGCCGCCAAAAATGGAAATTCACATGTAGGCCCCCTATTTTCTTCTAAGGGGTGCAGAATTGAAAACAGTTGGTTGTTTTACCCTATTTTGAGTGTGCTGAATAATACTGAATCTGCAGGATGCAGCTCTTGCATCCTTAAGGGGTTTGAGGTAATAAAGATATGACCTCCAAAATGGCCCCAAAATGGCCGTCAGAAGCGGAAATTCCCATGTAGGACCACTATTTCCTTGTAAATGGTGTAAAATTGCAAACAATTGGTGGTTTTAACCCATTTCGAGGGTGTTGAACCCGAACCTGGTTGATGCAATTCTTGTGTTTTTTAGGGTTTTGAGATGTCCAGATGACCGCCAAAATAACTGTCAAAAATTGAAATTCCAATGTTAGTCATATTTTGGCTAAATAGTGAAAATTTGAAAATTTGAATTGATGATCTTACTCCATTTCGAGGGTGCTGAAGGTCTTTGGTGTTTTTGAGATATTTACGAATGTTCTGTGTAAACGGAAATTCCTTAATATTTTCTTATAATTGGTGAAATATTGTGCTCTAACGTGAAGCGGGCGATTAAACCCAGGGTGAAAAGCAATAATTCATATTCTTTCATTAAATTCAATTGAGCGAATTCATCAAATCAGCCAAAAATTAAAATTAATGCCATCCAAAATGACTGTCACAATTGTATTATAACATACTGAGATATTCCGATATGTCTCAAATGGAGCTTTAACACGTACAGGGAAAAAAATATATTGACATCATACTGAAACGCCCAAACGAAAAGATACTACTGAAAATTTCTTTATGCATGAAAAGTAATGCTTGTGGTCGCCAATGATATAGCTCCAAAGATGTGAAGTTAATCCTTTTCGGCTATCAATAGAGTTAGATTGAATTATGGCCTGCTGGTATTTGGTGTTGAAACTTGTCTTGTATTTTTATGAATCTCACCTCGTATTCTTATGAAACTTGTCGCATATTCTGATTACGTCATTAGAAATGGTTGCATCCAGGACCACTATAGTAGATTATCAATATAAGGGCAATTTCAAAAGCACTCTGCGTGATTCGTAAGTACTGGACTATCAACTATTACCTTACATGCTGTCGTTTGCTTGTTCTTTATTCAGATTTTTGTTTTTTGCTAACGGTGCGTTACCTGTGATTTTTTTTTTCTATCCCCTCGTGTGTATGTTTATATACAGTATGACTACATTGTGTATATATGATATTACATCATATTGCCAAACAATAATAAGCATAACTATAAAAATGTCCAACTCGTGTCTTCAACAATGTCATCAAGACCACCAATATAAACCAATTAACCACTTTGAGTGTTCATGGGTGAAGAGATTAAAACTGTTCATGGTTTAAGACAGGAATGTTGGGTAATCTCAGTAAACTTCTCTACATCACTCCCACAATATGACTGAGATGGGCATGTCTTGTCCACTGATTGTTAGTGTTCGAAACTTATCCACGATAATTTATGTAGAGGAAACGGTGTAATCTTGCAATTATTCGACCGCATCTGCAGTCTTGCAGGATTCACTGCTGGCACACTTGTGTTGTACTAACTCCAAGATATCCGGTAGAGCTGGTTTTACAGCAAGTTCAAACTGGGACAAAAGATCTACAATATGCGTTCGTTTATCAGCAGAATAGAGTTGGGTTTAGATTTTGCAAATGACGAAAACCTGAATTATTCAGCACAAAAACTAGGGTAAAACCATCAATTGTTTTCAATTTCTCACCATTTGTTAGAAGGAAATGCATGAGAAGATCCGTTTTTAGCGGCCATTTTGGTGGCCACCTTGAATATCTCCAAACTCTCAACGATGCAAGAGTTGCATCATCCAGATTCGGAATTCAGCACCATCAAAATAGAGTAGAATCATTATCATTCTCAATTTCGAACCATTGAAAAGGAGATTTGTGGGAATTTCCGGTTTTAATTGGCGGCCATTTCGCCAGCAAAATTTGCCAGCCATCTTGAATATCTCAAAATCCTCAAGGATGCAAGAGTTGCATCATCCAGATTTGGATTCATCACCCTCGAAAGAGGGTAAAACTATTATTTGCAATTTCTCACCATTTAGAAGGAAATACATGGGAATTTCTGGTTTTAATTGGCGGCCATTTGGATGGCAAAATTGGCGGCCATCTTGAATATCTCAAAACCCTTAAGGTTGCAGGAGTTTCATCATCCAGATTCGGATTCAGCACCCTCAAAATAAGGTAGAATCATCAGTTGTTTTCAATTTCTCACCATTTAGAAGGAAGTACATGAGAATTTCCGGTTTTGGCGGCCATTTTGGCGGCCATCTTGAATATCTCAAAATCCTTAAGGATGCAAGAGTTCCATCATCCAGATTCGGATTCACCACCCTCGAAACAGGGTAAAACCATCAATTGTTTTCAATTTCTCACCATTTAGAAGGAAATACATGAGAATTTCCGGTTTTGGCAGCCATCTTGAATATCTCAAATTCCTCAAGGATGCAAGGGTTGCATCATCCAGATTCGGATGCACCACCCCCGAAATAGGGTAAAACCATCAAAAAACATTGGGTGGACGGTAAAACAAGGTCAGGCCCAAAAAGTGGCTTTGGCACCCAGACTATTGCTTTCTTTGTACCCATAGTGATACATTGGGCTCTCCTTTTATGCAAAGGTGAGGTGTGTGTGTAAATATCGTTTATATTCACCTGCTCTCGAGGGGATTCGACTGCCAGTATAATAGATTACCGAAGTGATAATGTCACGTGTTTTTTTTTTTTTTTTTGTTTTGTTTTGTTTTTTAGCTAAATCGTGAGCTGGAACCAGATGCGTTCATAAATACTCGGGCCAGGTGCTGTTGTTTAGACCATCATTTGATGTATATTTGGGTCCTTCCTCTCGACTCAGCATAACTTGCATGTTTCAGTGAATCAATGTGACTAACAAAAGATATGGTGAGGGTACGTGCAAGTTATGCTCCGTCTCAGGGAGGGTACAGTCCAATGACTTTTGTTAATCATATAAGTAATGTTGCAACGATTTACAAACGAGATCACAACTAGAATCTTGATTTGGAAGATTTTTTTTTTTTTTTTTTTTTTGGTAGCCGTGGTCCAGTAATCTGAAGAATAGAAAAAAAAGTTATCTAAAAATATGTGGAATATTTGTAGATGCTCGTTTCACCGCAAAAGTGATGTTGAGGGCATCATGAATTAACGCAAATCAGCATGCATTTGAATATCTTAAAACCTTTAATCTACTATGTATTCATGTAACCGAACATGACCTGTAATTGTTCACCTGTACCTCGGTGAAAAATATTTTCAATTCAATTCAATTCATTTATATTACTCTCATTTTTCTTCAAACAAAACATAACACAAAGTAAATCAGAAAATCTATTATAAGCGTATACATACAGTACAAAGTACGAAGGACAAACGATAGTCAACAAACTAATAGAAATAAATAAACATGTATACATACGGAAAAAAGCAATGTTATATTTTGAGGAGAAAAGAGAGAACTGATATAAGTAATTTTGCAACGATTGACAGACGAGATCACAACTAGAATCTTGATTTGGAAGATTTTTTTTTTTTTTTTTTTTTTTTGTGGCCGTGGTCAAGTAATCTGAAGAAGAAAAGAAAGAAAAAAGTTATATAAAAATATCTGGAATATATGTAGATATTCTTTTCACTGCAAAAGTGATGTTGAGGGTATCATGAATCAACGCAAATCAACATGCATTTGACATGAACATGGCATGTAATTATTGTTCACCTGTACCTAGGTGAAAAATATTTTGTCATACCTTGCGGATCAGTGATCCAGATGATCTAACGTTGTGTTAACCTTTTAATAGTGAAAGCAGACAAGCCTTTCTTTTTACTTTTTCCCTTCTTCTATCCCATCCTTCTATCTCTACGCAATTCATCCCACCTTCCTATTTTTTTTTCAAATATGTATTATGTACGAGTGCTGCATGTAAATCAAGTTACGCTTAACCTGTAGCCATTCTGTATTATTCATGGTATTGCTGATACATCTTGCTGTGCATTGTAAAAAGAAGAAAAGATAGTTTGTTAACAGCTTATGTTTATGTGTACAGGGTATATCAGAAAAAGAAATAAAAACGTTACTTCATGATTATATTTTAAAAAGTTTCGGAGATTTTTTTTTCATATTTGTGGATGCCCAATAGTCTCATCTATCAAACGAAATCAACAAAACAAATTTTTGTTCACGCTTGGCTGAGCAGTGATGCTCTTTGTCCAAATTGTGAAAGATGACTTGCGCCAAATTGAAAGAAGATGGAAAATTCAGCCAGCTGTTCAAATAAGTGTTCTCATTCAGTCATTCAAACAAATCGCTCTTGCGCTCACAGTTTTGATTATATGTGACCGTGCACCTCAAAACGAACATAAAGTCGCACACACTGATTTTGCGTGAGGACTGAAAATAAGTGAAATGGGTCAACCTAGCCGAACTTGACTTTTTCATATTTTCTGAAAGAGCGGGTCTTCTTTTACATTATGCTAAAATTTGGCATCATAAAACGGGCAGGAAAGTGTGTTTTTTAGCAGTTTATCTCGAACATTTTGGGGAGAATAGTGTGATTAGGTGTGTCTTTCGAATCCCTTTTTAATTTCTGAAAAACCTTGTCCACACTCTTCACTTTCAACTCTAATAACTTTTGAAAGGATAGTGCTACTGCTTTGAAAGTTTGCACTGATTATTGACAGAATGTGTTAGTGAGGCATGCTCAATTTCATTTTAATCTGATAATCCCTTCATTGTTGTTACTCTGGTGGTTTACTTGCTGTTTTTTGTCCCATTCATCGCACAGCCAGCACGGTTTGGTAAAGATTAAGCGCTTGAATACACACTGTACTTCAGAGCCTCTTTTCTCAGTTCACACTTTTCCTGAATTTGTGCTTTCTTTCCAATATTTAGATAGGTTAGGAGAGTCCATTTGATTTGAGTTATACATCATTTTAAAGCTAAAAGTCTGCTCTTTCAGAATATGTTCTTAACTAAAAATTCATGTCTGGCGACTTTTTGTTTGTTTTGAGGTGCAGTGTCACATATTATGATTTTCTGTCACGTTTTAAATGATTCCATTGTGTTAATATGGAAGGTTAATTAACAACATCAAGATCTTTTAAGCACAGTTATCACAAATCATGCACAAACATATCGAACCCACATGCCAGTCACTCATTCAAGAAGAACAGTACAAAATTAGTGCATCCTCAGATCATTCAATCAAAACAATCAATCCAATCAATTAATTAATCAATCCAATCAATCAATCAATCAATTAATTAATCAATCACTTGGTCACAATTGTACGCATATTTAAAGTGGCAGATCGACATAGAGAATATCACCTTTCAATCATTCAATCAATACAATCAATCAAATCAATCAAATCAATCAAATCAATCAAATCAATCAAATCAATCAAATCAATCAAATCAATCAAATCAATCAAATCAATCAAATCAATCAATCAATCAAATCAATTAATCAACCAGTCAATTAATCAACCAGTCAGTTACAAGTGTTGCATGTTTAAAGTGGCAGATCGACATAGGCGTAGGGGATATCACCCCCCCCCCCCCCCCCGTGGCTTTAAAGCTCAGTTTTTTGTTTTGTTTAGGTTTTTGGTATTTTGCTCACCCACTGCTCTCTTCCCTTGTTGTTTCCACCACCAGCAAAAGAGCAATTTGGTTTGAATGGGAGCACTCATTTTTCCATCTTCTGTCAATTTGGCGCAAGTCAATTTTCACACTCTGGACAAAGAGCGTCATTGTTCAGTCAATCGTGAACAAAAATTTGTTTCGTTGATTACAATTGATAGATGAGCCTATTGGGCATCCATGAATATGCAACAATCTTCCAAATATCTTGAATTGTAATTTAGACAATTTTTTCAAAAGTGTAACTTTTTTGATACGCTCTGTATTCAATTCAATTCAAACTTTATTTCATTTTTTGAAAAGAACATTAAACATTTCATTTTTTTTTTTGGTAACAGAGAATTAGGTTACATATGTGACCGTGCACCTCAAAACAAACATAAGTCGCACACACTGATTTTGCGTGAGGACTAAAAATAAGTGAAATGGGTCAACCTAGCCGAACTTGACTTTTCCATATTTTCTGAAAGAGCGGGTCTTCTTTTACATTATGCTAAAATTTGGTATTATAAAATGGGCAGGAAAGTGTGTTTTTTTTAGCAGTTTATCTCGAACATTTTTGGTGGAATAGTGTGACTAGGTGTGTCTTTAGAATCCCTTTTTCATTTCTGAAAAACCTTGTCTACACTCTTCATTTTCAACTCTAATAACTTTTGAAAGGACAGTGCTACTGCTTTGAAAGTTGGTATCAATTATGGACAGAATGTGTTAATGTGGCATGCTCAATTTCAGTTTAATCTGATAATCCCTTCATTGTTGTTTCTCTGGTGGTTTACTTCCTGTTTTTGTCCCATTCATCGCACAGCCAGCACGGTTTGGTAAAGATTAAGCGCTTGAATAGACACTGTACTTCAGAGCCTCTTTTCTCTGTTCACACTTTTCCTGAGTTTGTGCTTTCTTTCCAATATTTAGATAGGTTAGGAGAGTCCATTTGATTTGAATTATACAACATTTTAAAGCTTAAAGTCTGCTCTTTCAGAATATGGTTTTAACTAAAAATTCATGTCTGGCGACTTTTTGTCTGTTTTGAGGTGCAGGGTCACATATAATCATAAACAAGGTAAATTGAGAAGACATAATTGTGAAACCTTGGGGTAACAAATAATGTTGTAATGAAAATTGACTGAAGTGATATAGACGATGTGGTATAACATTACACAAAATATCGAAAAATGGAGGGACCCACTAAAAAGGCAATGCTTGTAGAATGTGGGCCCCTCAGGTACAGAATGTCAATAGAAAATGAACTGATGCAAAAAGGGGAAAAATTGGGAATAAAGTCAGATTAAAAAAAAAAAAGTCTGGAAACCCAATAAGAAGACGGAGTAACAGACAGACACACATACACAGGCAAATGAACATTAAACAAGACTGGGACGACAAAACTTATAAAGGGGGACTTGAAGGGATCGTATAGTTTTGGTTGAGACCTAATTTCAGGTTTCTAACATTTTTTGGTGAGATAATCAGAAACCTCTTATGAAATATGAAAGAGCATGTAATTCTATGAGGAATTCAACGTTTATTTGATGAAAATTGGTTTTGAAATGGCCGAGATATCAAAAAAGAGCAATTCTACTAAAGTGTGGGACCCACACTTTATCACGATCGCTTTGTTTTAATTTCTTTTTGGGTGTTTCAGTCATTCCAAACCCGATTTTCATCAAATAAACTTTGAATTCCTCTTAAAATGGTATGCTCTGTACTATATGATAAGTGTTTTCTTGGTATCTCGCAAAAAGTTAAAAGCCCAATTCTCATCTCCACCGATACTGTACTATCCCTTTAAATACAACACAGAACGAGACAAGACTGTCATAATACGAAGACAATACAACGGACAGAAAGGCAAAACAGATCCAGCGATCCTCGACAGGACTATATCGAAAAAATAATGGGATGCGTGGAAAGGATACGGAAATATGGAAAAATAGAGAGAAATATATGCGGAAGTAATACAAGTAGAAGCGAATCTACTCTGTAAGTGTCTCAGGACAACAGGGACGAGAAAATATGTGACAGTATATCATTGGTAATCAAAATTCTTCGAAAAGAAATTAAGATGAGCCAACAGGCTGATTCCATTCTGTAGGAATATAACATTGCAATAAGAAAGACTTTAATCTCCTCTTAAATGAAAATATAGAGGGTGCAATTTTTATGTCATTATTCAGAAAATTCCAATAAGTTGGGCCAGTATAGATAAGTGTGTTCTTAGCAAGAATTGTTCGTAAAAGAGGTAAGTGAAATTCATTGGCACGTCGAGTGGGATAGTCATGGAATGATTGATTTCTTTGAAACATAGAATCGAAAATGGAGGGGAGTGAGTTGTTGCTGTACGTATACATAAATTGCCCCAAATTAGATAAGTACTGTACAAATCTTTAATTTTTAGCAGCTTATTAGCGGCAAATAACACATTTGAGTGGGAGGGTATGAAAGGATAACTAATGACACGGAGAGCTTTCTTTTGAAGAAGGAACACTCTATCCAGTAGGTTCTGGTGAGTGTTGCCCCAAACTAAAACATCATAATTAAGATAAGGCAATATCAATGACGAATATAACATAAGTAATGACTTTTGTGGAATATACAATATCATTCGATTTATAACACCTATATTACGTGAGATTGTGTTGGATGTATAACCAATATGTAACTTCCAGGAAAGTTTGTCGTCAACAATAATTCCAAGGAATTTAAAATGTGAAACTCTTTCTAAATTAAAATCATTTAAAACTATAGCTGTACTCAAAGTGTCAACAGTAAGGCTCCAAAAACTATTGATGGACTCTGCTAATAACGTAGGTTTTACACCTACGTGAAGTAGACCAACCGGAGCCCCTTCACAGTGTATATGTTCACAGTGTATAATACCAATGACATCAGAATAATCATCTGATAATTTTTTTTTTAATGTCTAGCCAGGCTGTTGAGAATTCTGATATCCTCTCCTATATTCACCTTTCATATTACAGCTTAAGGTATGTAGCTCATACTATTATTTTGTTTGAAACACTTCGATAGCTCAAAATTTTCCCGGCTTCCATTCGAATTCATTTCACACATGCATGTTCACATGCATGTTTTTGTTTTTTTTTTTTCATTTCCAATCAAACACAGGTAATACACTTTGACATGATTACATATATTGGAACATATTGGTTCGTATTGGAGGGGGAGAGGGGGAGTAGAGAGAGCGAAGGGCAGGTCAGCATTCTCGATGCAGGGTGAAGAAAGAACAACAATTCCAAACAGTCAAACTAATCATGGGGTACATATGAGCTAATCAAATATTTCTTTAAATTACTAGAGAATGATTTCAAACTAATGGAATCTTTTATATTTTTCTCAAGGGAATTCCAAAATTTTGGGCCACTGTAGATAAACGTCGATTTTGTAAATAGAGTTCGGGTAAGGGGCAAATGATATTCATCTGTTTGACGAATGGGGTATTTATAAATATTTTTATTCTTATTTAAGATATTTTCAAAAACTAAAGAAAGTGAATTATTATACAAACTGTACATAAATTGACCAAGGTAATAATAATACAAATCCCTTACTTTCAAAACCTTATTCTCCACAAATAATCCGTCAGTATGGGAATATTTGGAGGTATTACATATTACTCGAAGTGCTTTTTTTTGTAACAAAAACAATCTATCCAAATAAGTTGAATGTGTATTTCCCCATGCTATAATCCCATACGTTGAATAAGGTAAAATTAACGTTGAATATAACAAAATTGAAATCAACCGCACAGTGCATTATCTCTGAAAGGACTTTAACAATTACTATTATGATACACAGAGTATTTTCATATGATTACATGTATATATTGGGTTGTTGTGTGTGTTTTTTTTTTTCAGCCACGATTACCAATCTGCCTGTACGTCCTATATCGATTTGTCGTGGCTGCCTACTTCCTCTCGGTTTTGATTACTTACTACGTACTGTTGGGACAGGCAACGGGCCCAGTTTTCCTCATATATTTCAACATTTGGACGTTTCTCACAGCCACATGCTATGTTTGCTTTGCCTTCTTGAATGCTGCATTGGACTTTGTGAAGGGCAGGATGAATGCAGCGCTTGAAGGTACATTATTTTTTTGTATGGTTGGAGTCGAAAGGGGCTAGGAAGGGGGGAAATAGATTCCTCTGTTGATGATTTGTTTCTCCTCAAATGTTATCCATGGCAAGTAATAGAAACTTACGTTAGAATTTTCCGCGCTTTACCCTCGACAAAGCTTTATTTCAAAACACACTTCCGCAATGTGATGATATTAATTTCAAAGAATTTATGAAACATACATGTATGCTGCACTCAAGGTTTTTTGATTATATTTTTTATTTGAATTTTATTCGATATTGACTTATGTTCATAATGAAACTGTATATGTATGAACAAAAGAGAGAAACTGTATTCTTTTCACTGAGAATTTAAAATGTGCTGCTGAATTACATTCATATTTAACCTAAATTATGATATATTATGCAAATCGTACATGTACACAAAAGTGATATGAAATTATGCATAAAACTCATGAAAGAAAAATAGATAACCTATCTTGATGAAGTTGATCTCTTTCATTTCCACTTGACGATACAGCAGTTCAACTAAACTTATAATAAACTATAATATTTCATAAATGATTAAAACAAGTACAATGCATCACCATGCTTTTCAACCAATTTCCAATGGTCTATTATAAATCAGCTGCTTACACGTGTATGGGAAAAATGAAAAAATATGATTGATGTAAATTCAGTCAAAGATTTTGCTCAAGAATTCAAATTTTTACCGCGTTTCATACAAAGTCAGACACGCTCAAGAATTTTGGACCATGCAGCGAATATTTTATGCATTGAAAACATTGTTTCACGATACCTATAAAAACTCCCTTGTGCTGAGGTTATCTTCTATAGGGCTACGATTCGAGATTCAGTCGAGATTTTACACGACGCAGTCACAAGTTGTAACAGATAAGTTAAACAGAAACGGGATGAATAGTTACACAGATGAAAACTTCCATGCGAAACTAAGTACAGCGCTTCATCAACATGCTCACCTTTTCTCAAAAAAAATACTTTCTTTCTCTCACGGGAACTTAGAATTGAATTCAACATTCAGATCGAATTTGAAAATAAAATTTGAGCAATGCTGCGTTTCTTGTTTTTGTTTTTTTGTTGTTGATTTGTTTTTTGGGGGGTTGGCAATTATTGGGAGAAAACAATTTTAATCAAGCTGTTGTTTTTTTTCATACTGTTACGACCAAAATCACTCTGAGAATGATCGCACAAAAGAAACAATCAACTAATGTTCAGGCGGTTTATTAACAGCGATATTGTGGGTACAGACTCGTAATCGGTTTTCACATCAGTACAATAATGATCACTATAAACAAATATAAGTCAGTAATGGAATCACTTACTCACTAAATCACGAAATCCCTACAGTTTCCTGGTAGTGTCCAAATACGATGCTTGATGCACAAATGAATGATCCGTGATGCACCGATGAATGATTCCTTCGACGTAAATCCAGAGGCACAGGTTACAATAGTCCGCGTTATAAATCCAGGGTATAGTCCACGATAGATGTTCACGGCGAAACGCGCAGAATCCAAACGTTGTGACGACCACGTCCAGTTGATGCGTTTAATGATGATTCACTTTATAATGTCCAGCAAGGAATCCAGCCCGTCACAACCTTGCCGTAATAATGTCCGTTGACACTAAAATATGGAGTCTATCTCCAATGTAGGCAAATTAATTCTCTGCAGGCAAAATGTCTCCCAGGCCTTATCTCCACAAACACAGTTTGTATAGCAGGTCAGCAGGTAACACAGGACTGACTATAACAAGTCGCTTCAGAGCCAGAAGTGACGTAACTCTCAGAGCAGAGGTGTTGGGTACTCTGCCTACCTCAGAATTTCTCCTGCTTATATACTATCCATTCACCCCTTTCTAGTACATTCTGTAATTTTCTCCAACCTGGGGCCACATACCTGAACATACTAGCAAGTCCAAATTCCAGGAATCCTGGATGACTCACTGCCTAATATGTGCATAACATCATTGCCAAAATTAACTACCAATCACATTGGGTTACAAGGGCAGTGCCTCACTCAGCCAACACTTCCTAGAATTTTCTGGAATGGGTTAAATCATTCTAGATTGAGTGAGCTATAATGTATTTCCTGTCACATGCATACATGTACTGTAGCTACATTGTATACCCTGTAGAAAATTCTCCACTGATCTGGTCAGCCTGTATGTACTATATCTATATCATATAGAACGTTCTCCATCAATCCGGTCACCCTGTGTACATACACACTAAACAACCATGCATACAGCCTTGATACATGTACATAACTACTTGTGTGTACATTTGTGACACCATCCCCCATGGGAAAAAGAAAGCCTTGCCGTAGCAAGGGTTTCTTTTACCTTCACAATTTCTCAGTGTTATTTACAACGAATGTGAGGTAAAATCCAACTCAAACAACCATAATCACATACTATCACATGCCTTTTGAATAGCTGCATTAATTCCATGTTCTCTTTTCATGGACACCATTTACATTGATATTGCTTGGGTTCTCAAAGCTTATACAATCATGTCAAACTGTTTTGCATACATTAATGGATCTGCTAAACACATACAATGTACACTAGTAATATGCGGTGAAGACTTTTCACCTTTGATACTCTCTTCATGTTACACTCTTGACAAAGCGTCAGCAATTACATTATTTTTGCCTGCCACATGTTTGATTTTGAGAGCATATGGCTGTGTCATCATGCTCCATCTGAACAGTCTATTGTTCTTCATTTTGAACCGGTCTAAAAAGACCAAGGGGTTGTGGTCAGTATAGACCGTGATCTCCCCATTGCTATTTGTCAAGTACACTTCATATTGCTGGAGGGCAAGGATGAGACTGAGAGCCTCCTTCTCGATAGTTGAGTATTTCTTTTGGTATGCGTTCAACTTTTTGGAAAAGTAGCTAACCGGTCGTTCAGTGCCTTCTTCATCTTCTTGGAGCAAAACCGCTCCCACTCCTACATCACTAGCATCGATTGCCACTTTGAATGGCTTTTGGAAGTCAGGAGCTGCTAGGCTCATTAGCAAGGACTGCTTTTAGTTTCTCGAAGGCCCTTTGACACTCATCAGTCCAGGTGTACTTTGCCTTACCCTTCAGCAGGTTTGTTAGGGGGGTGACTACAGTGCTGAAATTCGGTACAAATTTCCTGTAGAAACCGGCCATGCCCAGAAATCTGAGCAACTCCTTCTTGGATTGGGGAATGGGAAAGCCTAGTATAGCTTCTACCTTGGCTTCTCTTGGCAATACTTGTCCCTGACCGACTACATGCCCGAGATACACCACTTTGGCCTTTGCAAATTCACTCTTTGCCAGATTAATCACCAATCCGGCCTCCTTGAGTCGATCAAAAAGTTGCCGCAAGTGTGTATTGTGCTCCTCCCACGTGTCACTATACACTAGGATGTCATCAATGTACACTACACAGTTGTCAAGTCCGGCAATGATTTGGTTTGTCAGCCGTTGGAAGGTGGCCGGAGCATTTTTCATGCCGAATGGCATTACTTTGCATTGGAACAAGCCATCTGGTGTGGCAAAGGCAGAAATCTCTCTGGCTTTGTCGGTCAAGGGCACTTGCCAGTATCCCTTTAGAAGGTCTATTTTACTGACATATGCAGAATTTCCAACCCTGTCAATGCAGTCTTCTAGTCTAGGAATGGGGAAAGAGTCTGTTTTCGTCACGGCATTCACCTTTCTGTAGTCTATACAGAATCTTTGAGACCCATCCGGTTTGGGCACCATGACGATTGGGGAGCTCCAACTGCTTTTACTCGGTTCTATTATGTCATTGTCTAGCATGTATTGAACCTCTTCCCTTACTTTTTGCAGTTTGCTCGGGTTTAACCGGTAAGGGTTTTGCTTGATAGGGTCAGCATCTCCTACATCAACATCATGTACAGCCAGAGGGGTGCAACCTGGTTTGTCTTCACACACTTCTTTGTACTCATGTAACAGACTAGTCACATCTTTCCTCTGATTTTCAGGTAGGTAGTTCAGTGCCTCATCTATTTTCCCTAACATCTCTGAGTTAGACAACCGGACACTAGAGGGCTCACTTCCATTCTCATCTTGAACTTCTACCTCTTCATCTACTTCCTCTTCTACCACCTGAGCTACGCCTACAGGCTGACTAGCCTTTCTCTCATAGTACTCTTTCAGCATGTTTACATGACACACCCTCTGATCTTTTCGTCTGTCTGGCGTACTGATCACATAGTTCACATCATTGAGTTTCTTTTTGACACAGTATGGGCCACTGAACTTGGCTTTCAGTGGTTCACCTTGTATGGGCAGCAGTACAAGAACTTTGTCACCTGGTTTGAAGGTTCGGGCTTTGGCATTTTTGTCTGCCTTTCTCTTCATAGAGTCTTGTGACACTTTCAAGTGTTCCCTAGCTACCTCACAAGCCTTTGAAAGCCTTTCACGAAACTTTGACACATAGTCAAGTAGGTGGACCTCATCATCCTCAGTCATGAATTTCTCCTTGATGAGCTTCAGTGGGCCCCTAACTTCATGACCGTACACCAACTCAAATGGGCTGAAACCCGTCGACTCATTTGGGGAGTCCCTCGTTGCGAACAGCAGGAAAGGGATGCCCTTATCCCAATCCTCGGGATACTCCTCACAAAATGCCCTAATCATTGTCTTTAGGGTCTGGTGGTAGCGCTCCAACGCACCTTGGGATTGGGGATGATAAGCTGACGACTTCAGCTGCTTCACACCCAAACGATACATCACCTCTTGAAATATGCCTGACATGAAATTTGACCCTTGGTCAGACTGCACTTCCTTGGGCAACCCATACCTAGTGAAAAACTGCACTAGAGCATCTACCATAGTCTTAGCAGTGATATTTCTCAATGGGATAGCCTCTGGAAACCGAGTAGACATATCCATGATTGTCAAGAGGTACTTATGACCCGACCTAGTCCTAGGCAAAGGTCCAACACAGTCAACTAGAACCCGACTGAATGGTTCTTCAAACGCAGGTATCGGAATCAATGGCGCCGGCTTCACTGAATGCTGTGGTTTACCCGCCACCTGACATGTGTGACAAGTCTTGCAAAACTCAGCCACATCCACATTCAACCCTGGCCAATAGAAATGCCTCATGATCCGATCCTTTGTCTTTCTGACGCCTAAATGGCCGCCAACAGGTAACTCGTGAGCAATCCTCAAGATCTCACCGCGGTAACAGGGAGGGACAACAACTTGACGGACCACTGTCCAATCCTCATCAGCTGGCCTATGGGGAGGTCTCCACTTCCTCATCAAAATGCCATCTTTGACATAATAGCACTCAGGGACCTTTTCAGCCTCAGCCTCAGAACACGCCGTCTGAGACAAGCCTTTCAACTCAGAGTCTGCCTGCTGTGCTTCAACCAAGGAAGACTTGCTAAACAGCCCATCACTGTTAGCCTCGGAGCCTAATACAGCAACCCCATCATTCAAATCCTTGAAAAAGGTTTCTGCCAACCAAACACCGGAATTCTCCTCCACATCAACAGAATCCGCATCATCTTGAACAGCTCTACGAGCCTGAGACCTAGTCACAACACAATCTGGGAAAATCCCAGGAAACTCCTCCTGCAACTGCTCAGTTTCAGCAACCACCACTGGTTTATCCGAAACAACTGGAGACGCAACCACCTTGTCCCCAGCCAAGTCATTCCCCAACAAGAAGTCAATGCCTACCATGGGCAACTCAGGAACAACTCCAACAGTGACAGGACCAGAAACTAGGTCACACTTCAAATCCACTCTATACAGTGGTACTGACATATAACTGCCATCAACAGTCTGAATCAAGACTTTTGCATTCACTGCACTATCTGGTGGAAAAGTCATACCACCATCCACCATCAACGACTGAGAGGCCCCCGTATCCCGCAGGATGACTACTGGCTTACCTGCCTCACCAGAAGTACATGGGGTCACCTCACCATCAAACAAAAAGCTACGATAGCTCTCATCCACCTGCTTAGTCCTATCTCTGAATTTGGGAGATCGACTTTCAATGGCCTGTGTTTCACTGAACGGGACACTATTTTCGGGTAGGACACTTTTTGACATGACAAATCCCATGTCCTTCTTTGTTTTGTTTTGCAACTTCCAACACTGTGACTTCACATGCCCTGTCTTGTTACAGTGAAAACATTTGATGACATTTGCACTTGTACTGGACCCTTTGTCAGATTGAGACTTTGGTGCCGATGAAGTTTCAGAACTCGTGCCTTTTTCAGGACCAGCATTCTTTGGATTGCTCGACTGATTTTTGTCTCTCTTATTTCCAGAGAAATTCCTGAAAGGTGGTCTGTTGTCATTTCTGTGGGTCAGCTCATACTCATCAGCCATCAAGGCTGCTTTATGCAAACTTGTCACTTTGTGATCATCCAAATGCGACCTCACACTGAAAGCAACACTCTTTTTGAATTCTTCGAAAAGAACAACCTCACGTAGGTTATCAAACTCCTGATCCACTTTCAGGGATCTGTACCACCTATCAAACATCATTTCTTTTTCACGAGCAAACTCAACATGTGTCTGGCCTGGTTTGCGGTACGAATTTCTGAACTTATGTCTGTACGCCTCTGGCACCAACTCATAAGCATTCAACACTGCCTTCTTGACTGTAGCATAGTCACGTGATTGCTCTTTTGAGAGAGACGAGTACACATCAGCTGCTTTGCCGACAAACACACTTTGAAGGAGCATGGGCCAAAATTCCTGTGGCCAGTTCAAACTGTCAGCCACCTTCTCAAATGACACAAAATATGCATCAACTCTGTTTTCTTCGAACTTTGGCACTAAGCGAATGTTCTTGGCCAAATCAAATTCAGGGGGAGCCCTTTCACGATTTCCAACAGTCTGTGCATGAGTCAATTCCATCTCACGCAATTTCAGTTGTTGCTCCACTTCAAGTTTCTTCATTTCAATTTCTCTTTCCACTTCTCTAGCCCTTTCCCTTTCCTTCATTTCCATTTCTAATCTCATCTTCTCTTTCTCCAGCTCTAATTCCCTTGTTCTTTCTCTCTCTTTCATTTCCATTTCTCTCTCCTTCATTTGCAATTTAGCAAGCTCAAGCCGTGTTTGATCCGAAATTTGAGCTTGATCTGGAGTGTCAATTTCTTCTTTGAGCTCCATGTGACCAGCTACTAAGTCAAGAATTTCTGCCTTTCTTGCACCTTGTGGAACATCAACATTTAAATGCTGTGCAATAGCAGTCAAATCACATTTGCGTAACCTTTGCAAATCTTTGAGGGACAAATCTGTCCTCTGAACAAATGCCTGAACATCCATTGTACTGATTGACATTGTCACATGTATTACACACAATGTACAATTGAATAATCAACTCACTGGTATTATGTCTGTACCAATATTCTAGGTTCCGGAACGTTCCAAATTCTAAGTTTTGGCTTTAAATTCACTTCCCGGACACAAGCCCCCAATTTTGTTACGACCAAAATCACTCTGAGAATGATCGCACAAAAGAAACAATCAACTAATGTTCAGGCGGTTTATTAACAGCGATATTGTGGGTACAGACTCGTAATCGGTTTTCACATCAGTACAATAATGATCACTATAAACAAATATAAGTCAGTAATGGAATCACTTACTCACTAAATCACGAAATCCCTACAGTTTCCTGGTAGTGTCCAAATACGATGCTTGATGCACAAATGAATGATCCGTGATGCACCGATGAATGATTCCTTCGACGTAAATCCAGAGGCACAGGTTACAATAGTCCGCGTTATAAATCCAGGGTATAGTCCACGATAGATGTTCACGGCGAAACGCGCAGAATCCAAACGTTGTGACGACCACGTCCAGTTGATGCGTTTAATGATGATTCACTTTATAATGTCCAGCAAGGAATCCAGCCCGTCACAACCTTGCCGTAATAATGTCCGTTGACACTAAAATATGGAGTCTATCTCCAATGTAGGCAAATTAATTCTCTGCAGGCAAAATGTCTCCCAGGCCTTATCTCCACAAACACAGTTTGTATAGCAGGTCAGCAGGTAACACAGGACTGACTATAACAAGTCGCTTCAGAGCCAGAAGTGACGTAACTCTCAGAGCAGAGGTGTTGGGTACTCTGCCTACCTCAGAATTTCTCCTGCTTATATACTATCCATTCACCCCTTTCTAGTACATTCTGTAATTTTCTCCAACCTGGGGCCACATACCTGAACATACTAGCAAGTCCAAATTCCAGGAATCCTGGATGACTCACTGCCTAATATGTGCATAACATCATTGCCAAAATTAACTACCAATCACATTGGGTTACAAGGGCAGTGCCTCACTCAGCCAACACTTCCTAGAATTTTCTGGAATGGGTTAAATCATTCTAGATTGAGTGAGCTATAATGTATTTCCTGTCACATGCATACATGTACTGTAGCTACATTGTATACCCTGTAGAAAATTCTCCACTGATCTGGTCAGCCTGTATGTACTATATCTATATCATATAGAACGTTCTCCATCAATCCGGTCACCCTGTGTACATACACACTAAACAACCATGCATACAGCCTTGATACATGTACATAACTACTTGTGTGTACATTTGTGACAATACGCATGTCCATTAAAAGTGGTAAGAACACAGAAAAAGGTCACTGATCATCTACGTTTTTGTTGCTTCGTACTACATACTTGTTTCCTGTTTTGTGCGACATTATATAATATTGATCATCAAATCACATATTTCTCTTTTTAACTCCTTTCTTTGTATTTTCAGACAAGTTTCGGTACCAGATTCAATGGTTTCTCTTCAACGTCTCAGCCGTTAATTGCATCATCGTATCAATTGTTCAATGGCGGTACTGGTTCCATACAGAATTTGAGGAGCCTGACGCGGTAGCCAACCTGTTTGTAGTCAGCAACCTTGACTTACCCATTGCAGTCTGTCTGATTGACATCTTCCTCACCCTGATCGTCGTCCGCTTCGTACACGTTGTCTACCCACTGTCGTGCCTGATCGTGTACTTGCTCTTCACAATCATCTACTTGGCGGCTGGAGGAAAGAATTCTTTGAGAAACTTTTCCATTTTTCCCTTTCTCGACTTCAAAAACCAACCCGGCCTAGCTGCCGCAACCACGGTGGGTGCGACCTTTGCAGCTCTGCTCGCTCAGGCCACTTTGAAAGGATTGTACGCCCTCCGTGTCCGATGTATGGATAGTAAAAGAACAGATGCCGCTCACCTTACAGAGGAGATGTCACCCGTCGAGCTCGAATCACTGGCAGCGGATTTTAGAGCCGTATGAAAGAGTGTGGCCAACTCGGTTTTCGGTTTAAGAAGAAATCCAGCCCCCCCCCCCCCCCAAAAAAAAAAAGAAGGTAAAATTCAAAAGAAAGAGAAAAATATTCCCTACAGAATGATACAAAATGATGAAAAATCGGATGAGAATTAAGTAAGATATGACATTTCTAAATTGTCAATTTTTTTTCAGAAAACATTTCTTGAACAGAGCTTAGAAACTCTCCAGGTACTATTATCTTTGACACGAGTGCCAATGTGATGCAATATTCTTAATCCACAACTTTGAAAGCCTATGCACAAAAATATTTGAGGGAAGGTAATTTTTTGTGTACATACAGATGATACGTTGAAAATAATCAATAAAAGAAAGCCCGGCTGAAGTCAACCAAGAGACGTTATATCTACATGACGCCAAATACTTTGTTGTCATCAGATAATCGCCCATTGTCAGTAAGCCAGACTCTTATTTTACCACTGATCTCTATGGAAGGTATGTGTCACCGAGATCATGTGATGTCCCTTCGTGAGATTATCCCTCCGTTCATTTGCATGCTTTCTCCTTTTTTTTTTCTCTCTCCTGTGCGTGCTTACGGCCGTAAATTTCTTTTTATTGAAGGGGTGGTGGAGTTCTGGTTGAGACAGGGTTTAAGGTTTCTGATGTTATTCGATGATGATCTTTGAGATAATGAGAAAATGTTATGCAACGAATTTAAACGTTATTTATTGAACAACAAAAAAGTAAATTTGTACCTATGTTGCATTGTTTTTTACAGTTGAGATATTATCTATCCCGTCTCTATATTGTGTGCACTTTATATACAATCACAGCATGATTAATTTCACGGAAATATCAAATTTTTGGAGGCTGCAGCATTTTGAGGAAATGAATAATTGTATATCAATAAAACATCTTATGTGAACCCAAAATGTAGAACTCCCTTCTTGCTGAATGAAACAAATTTATTTAGTTATGACACGTTCAAATTCAGGTTTTGTTTTTGTTTTCAATATTCCGTCGTTACTATGAAAAAAAAAAATTAAACACAATGGATAACCTTACTTTCAAGTCCAGTGATTGTCAGTATCTTGTTGTTCACCAACTTGTACACAGATCTTTTTCTATTAAGCTGTATCTGACATGCTGGATACACAACACATTGTCTTCCTAGGCTCATGACCCTTTTGTCCCGTGTTGTTTATTTGCTTGGGTTTACGAAGTTGTTTGAACTTTGTCTTCGTTCGTGTCTGTCTGTGTGTGCGTGTTTGTGTGTGTGTGTGCATGTCTTTGTGTGTGTGTCTGTGTCATCTTGTAGCATTGCTTTACTTGTATCTCTTTCTCTTTTCTCTTCGTTTATATGGATACATACGCATATGATATAGATATACGACCTTTGTTTTCGTTTTTAGTCAGGGAACTTGCTACATGTACAAGCTCAACTTTTTATTTGCAAGTTCCATACATATTCCTTTATACTACTTATTGCTATTACAACTCACAGTGATTTCATTAAAATCACAATATTTGTATAATAACTTGTATCGATTATTATGTACATGCATGTGCAGGTAGGCCTATTATACGTTTTATGCTTCTGTGCTATTGTATGTATTTGTGTTTGCTTTATACACGAACCAGTTCATTCTCTTGTACAAACTGTCAGTGTTATTTTGACTAATTTTGTATTATCAGGATATGAAAATAAAATTAACAAAAAATAACAGACTAATTTATGACAATCGCAAAATTGTCATTGCTCAGTTTCATTTTGCATGTATATGTACGAATGTGAGAATGAGTTTGGAGAGAGAATGGATGTATAAGGATCATTTTCATATAAGTGATATGCCTGAAGACTTTGACAGCAAGAGGAGGTAAGTCCCTTGGTGCTTATTCGAGATATTTGCAACTTGACGAAGGTGCTGAAAAGCAAATACGAGACTATAACAAAATGGGATATTTCCAATCGCTGCAGCTCAAAGAATATTCCTTGTTACGTAACAACTGAGGTATTACTGGAAAACTTTTTATTTTGCTCTGATGATGGACTCACTGTAGAATGTTTGGAAGGTCGCTCATGTGTTTTTTTCTTTCCACCATGACCGATCGATGCACATCACAGGGTGATACTGAAGAGTAAAGGAATAACGTCATGCCATTTTCAGAAAATTGTCCTACCCCGACTTTAGGGACCTTTTGTTGTAGCGGGTCACAATGTGATAATACACTGTAATGCATCATGTTTTATATTCTAGTGCGTAAATACGAATAGAAATAAAGTTATGATGATGATAAGAACAGGGTAATGATGAGAAAAAATGAGATAATGAAGTTAAAAGTGATGGTGGTGATGATGAAGGTAATGGGAATGAAATTAAATGATAGACACAGAAACATTCCGTATATTTGTTGTAGTTTTAAATCCTATTTACAGGGAAAAAAGGATGTGATCCAACAAAACAAAATCTATACTCGGTTTCAATGTTCATAGATTGTAAGCAGACAGTAACATAGTTTTCAATCTAGCCTTCAAACAATATAACGTTTTACATAATTTAAAATAATCTGGGTATGTTTTCCAAAGGTTTGGTCCATTATGTCTTATAGATTTTTGTGCAGTAATAATATGGGATTTACTAAATTAAGATTTGCGAATTACGAGTGGGATATGAATGGACAGTATTACTAGTATTCAGTTTGAAGGAATCGTTAAAATATAAGAAGATCATGTTCATGAAGATTACTTTCCGTCTTTAAAAGAAATGCCTATACTTATGGAAATACAGGTTGTAAAATAACGTTTGTGATTATCAAAGTTCAAGTTTTTATCAATAAACATGACTAGAAATTTAAAGGGGAAGGCTAGTAACTGATCAGTGGGAATCAGTGGAAATGCTGGGAGATGATTGTTCCAATCCTTGAGGGATTCATTCAAGAGTTCATTGTATATCTATTGTTGTGTGAAAATGATTTGCTTCAGAATGGTCTCATATTCAAGTAATGTGCAGTTTAATGCTTCCAGGTTAGCGTCCCTGGTCAGTGACGGATCATTAATCTGCATATCACTTGAATATGAGACCGTTCTGAAGCAAATCATTTTCATACAACAATAGATATACAATGAACTCTTGAATGAATCCCATAAGGATTGGAACAATCATCTCCCAGCATTTCCACTGATTCCCACTGATCAGTTACTAGCCTTCCCCTTTAATAGAACTGATAATGATATATGGTGATGTTCATTAGATGGGGAGGTACACGTTTATCCTTGGTCGCTTTACTCCTAAATCGAAATGACGTTGTGTCTTAACAGTATAATCAACAGTGATAGGACATACTTGAACAGAAAAGGAACTAACTCAATTCTTCTAAGTTTAAGATATTTGCTTTTGTATCTGATAATAACAAAGAAAATATAGGATACTTGTAATCATAATATCATGATATATTATGTAGTAAGTGAAGTATCACTCAAAAGGTTATATCTATAAATTATGGACTTTTAGTTAATGATAAGAACTGTAGCGCTTAACCCATTCTGCGATTAAAGGCATAATTTACCATTTGCAGATGAAACAAAAACCCAACATTACTCCTTCAAAATAGTTCTTAAATGTCAGTTAGGGATAGAAACAATCGGTATAAAAATTTGACCCAGTATAATCTATGTTTAGTTTTTTTGAATAATGCAAAATGTGTACAATAGTTATAATAAGAATGTTTTGAGACTAAACCTTCTAAAATTATGCTTTTATTTTTTAGAAAGATAGTGATATCTCCTTATATTTTAGGCTTTATTGCAAAAATTTCGTATGGTAGGATGTTTTGTGATACAGCTGACATAGACATATACATCAAATGTAATACCTTGAAATTTTTTTTTTAATCACTGCTCCCAAAGGTAAATAATGCCTTTAAAGTCTTCATGTTTTGAAAGTGATGATGGCATTTTGGTAAAAGTTTTCGGTTGAATAGAAAATTACAAAGGAAAACATTGGCCAGAAATAGTCCTCTTGTCTAAAACATGAAACTTGTTTCATGAAAACATGTTTACCTAAGATACTTCTCATGAAAATAAGTTTGTCGTTCAATTCAAAACTTACATAGAGACTGTTATCTATTCAATATACCTTAATTCAAAGTGTGGTGAGCAGTCTCATGTTCGGTCAAAATCGCGAAGAAAACCTGTCAAGTGCAGTGATACGGAAATGATCAATAATCCCCCCCCCCATGTTGTCTATCCTTGCCTGTTCAAAATCGCAAAATACAGAAATTCTCATGAGTGAGAAATGCATTTTTGCTACACCCTGTCATAACCCGGATCTCGGACATTTCTCTTTTTATGCTTCGTCTTCTTCTTCTTATTTTCTTCTTCCTCTTCTTTCCTCTTTATTCAAATTTAGCCGTCATCTGCATGGTATATGCGCATCTAAATATATCTCCTATACAAAAACCAATTCGCATTTTGTTAGCTTCTGTAATGTGATGTGAAAAAAAAAAATTATACAAATTACAATACAATATTACAATGCCTGAGCATATTATTTTCCCCAGCCTGTCTTTCTTTGTCCTGAAGTTTGAAACTGTCAGTAAAGTAAAAATAAAAGTGATAGTAATTAAAAAAAAAAAACATAGAAATTTAGATCACAATATGAGAGCATATTATTTCCCCAGACTGTCTTTCTTTGTCCTGAAGTTTGAAACTGTTAGTAAAAAAGTTTTAGTGAGAATTCATCATCTCAAAATTCTGACAAAAAAAAAAAAAAATTATTTGATCCCTTTTTGCATTTTATTTTGACCTGGAATCTCTTTGTCCCACATGCATCGTTTGTCCAAATAAGTACATGTACCGAATGGGAAATTCAAGTATTGAAGCAACTCGATTCCTGTACCAGATCGTCCAACGTAAATTACGGTGTTTTTTTTTTTTTTTTTTTTTTTGGGGGGGGGGTTTATTATTCCTAGAAAAAAATAATGCGCAAACTGTGCTCAGTACGGTACGGAGCCCCTAAGGGGACATGAAATTATTATTTTTTTTTATCTATCTCGGGGCCCCGACATTATCACGGGGCCCCGACTTGTTATCACGGGGCCCCGTGTTATTATCACGGGCCCCCGACTTATTATCTCGGGGCCCCGACTTATTATCACGGGGCCCCGACTTATTATCTCGGGGCCCCGACTTATTATCACGAGGCCCCGACTTATTATCTCGAGGCCCCGTGTAATTATCACGGCGCCCCGACTTATTATCAAGGGGCCCCGACTTATTATCACGGGGCCCCGACTTATTATCACGGGGCCCCGACTTATTATCACGGGGCCCCGACTTATTATCAAGGGGCCCCGACTTATTATCACGGGGCCCCGTGTTATTATCAAGGGGCCCCGACTTATTATCACGGGGCCCCGACTTATTATTTCGGGGACCCGACTTATTACCACGGGGCCCCGACTTATTATCTCGGGGCCCCGACTTAATTATCTCTTTTCCACATATTGAACGATATTGTAAAAAAGCGTTGGAACAAGAGCGATATAATTACAGACATGACAGCATTTTGAATTATGTGAAGAATGTTATCAGCGATAACATTACTTGTACTGGAAATCTGGATTTTTATGCAGATTTAGATGGTCATTGCGTGAATGGTGGCACCATACCTCCTGATGTTGTGGTTACAGCAGAACGCCCCGATATTGTGATAGTGAACAAGAGAGATAAGCAAGTTGTAATTGCAGAGTTGACAGTTCCATTTGAGCCCAATATCACAGATGCAAATAAAAGAAAAGAAGAAAAATATGCGCCCCTTCAAGCAGACATTGAATCCCATGGTTACAAGTGTGATCTCATTTGCTTCGCAATTGGCTCCGAGTACTAGTTGCGAAAGAAAACAAAAAGAAAGTCTGTTCCATATTAAGATTCGCAGACGAACAAGCAAAAACGAAACCCAACATCCAGGCCCTGTCCATTATGCCATCTACAATGCATGTAAAGAAGCCACGTGGAAATGTTAAAGCTTCACTAACACTGTGAAGTTGAAAACAAGTATTGGCGTTCGATTTACCATGAGTATGTAATGTATGGCGGTTGATGATTTTAGATAGGATGATTGTATATTCATTTATATTATTAGTAAAGTTTTTTTTTTTTTAGTGTTATGATTTCATGTTTAGGTTAATATAAGGCAAAAAGAATTTGAGATTTAGTTCATTGTTAGTATATATGATATGTTAGATGTGATGTTATAGTATTTGGTATTGTTAATTGTTATTTTTATGGAGAAAGTTAAAGTAGAGTTTTTGGAGAAGAAGTTACGAAGGTGTAAAGTGAATTAATGGTAATGGAGTAAAAGAAAGGTATAAGAAAAGCAGGGGGAAGGCAGAGAGAGAGAGAGAAGAGAGAGAGAGGGAGGGAGAGAGAGAAGGTTTTATGAGAACGATTTATGTAAAACGTAAAGAAATGAAAATAATAGAATGAGATGAAGTTGTATCATTTGGATAATAAGGTATGTTTTGAGATGAAATATATGTATAACATATTTTAATTCGTTTGTGTATAAATGTATCTTTGGTAAATTTGTTTGTGAGTATACGCAACTGTAACTGAGTGTGTGTTTTTGTACAATGTATGATGTATTTACATGTTTTTCTGTATTGTCCTTTGTCTTTGCCTTGTGCCTCCTGTTCAATCCAGGAGACAACCTAGACCTTTCATGTTACATTGTTTATTGATATAATAAAGAATGCTGAACAACATACGATACGTATATGCCACGCGTACAACCATAGACAGCTATACATGTTGCCTATATAAGGTTTGTTTCGCAATGGGACTTTTGTATAAAGACATAGTGACTGTTCTTGCAACAGAGTGCGGAATTATCATTTCTACCCGTCATTTAATACGGCTCCTCAAACAGCTTGGTCTATCTCGAAGAAAAAACTACAGTCACATTGGTGAGGTTGTTGAATTTGTCCAAAGACAGGTCGAGGGTTCGGGTCGTCTACATGGTTACCGATGGATGTTTGAAAAATGTTTGGCACATCACATTAAATGCAAGAAAGAAGATGTAAGGATTATCGTTGGTGTTAAATATATCGCGGTGTTTTTTTTTTAACTATACATTTACTTGGTTTCAGTGTTACTTGCTGGTGTTCACTTTTCTAGTGTTGCCAAATATGATTACCAAATAATGTCGAATCAACACCCTGGTTTTTGCTGGGTATAGTTATTTTCTCAGAGTTTTTGTTCATATCGTTATCTCATGCCTCAGGAAGGTTTCAAATGTTTATAACACTTTTTATGTTAGCAAACATTAAAGCTATTCCAGCTTTACAGAGATAAAATTGAAAATGAATGCAGCTCAATTATTTTGCAGTTTTTGAAGTTAATAAACTGACTGATCAGTTGGCATAAGGAGGTCTACTGGCTCGAGTTGCGGAGACCTGGTCAAACTGCGCAGTGCGCTGCGCAGTGGCAAAGGATGAGCAGAGCCAGAATCAGCGTTACGAAAGCCCGCATGAACGCTCTTCCGGTGAGACCGTGATTTGAAACGCCGTTTTGAATCATGATTCATGTTTGTGATTCTAGCTACGAAATTCGCATGAACGCGACCTAAAACTTGTACTTGTAGCATAGTATAGGCAACATGTATAGCTGTATGGTTGTACGCGTGGCATATACGGTATCGTATAGAGATAATTAAGTCGGGGCCCCGTGATAATAAGTCGGGGCCCCGAGATAATAAGTCGGGGCCCCGAGATAATAAGTCGGGACCCCGTGATAACAAGTCGGGGCCCCGAGATAATAAGTCGGGGCCCCGTGATAATAAGTCGGGGCCCCGAGATAATAAGTCGGGGCCCCGTGATAATAAGTCGGGGCCCCGTGATAATAAGTCGGGGCCCCGTGATAATAAGTCGGGGCCCCGAGATAATAAGTCGGGGCCCCGTGATAATAAGTCGGGGCCCCGTAATAATAAGTCGGGGCCCCGAGATAATAACACGGGGCCCCGTGAAGTCGGGGCCCCGAGATAATAAGTCGGGGCCCCGAGATAGATTAAAAAAAAATAATAATAATAATTTCATGTCCCCTTAGGGGCTCCGTAGCATCCCACTATTGTATTACACCGTTACAATTATGATCACAGCAATGAAAAAGCCATGCTCTGCTGGGTTCTTTTTCACTAGCTTAAGGTGCGATCACACATCGCCGGTTTAGATGGCGGTTCATGGCGGTTCTCAAACCGCCGTGAACCGTGTCCCAATGATGGCGGAAAGCACTTTGACTACGTTCTCAACACGTTTTGAACACGGAGCAAACGCGGATTGACGCGGTAGTAACACGTATCGTCCCGGAAGGTGGAGGAGTCCATACCAAGCCCATGTAGTTGGATGCAATCAGAGCCCTTTCACTTGTCCTCAATGGGTTTCAACAAGGAGCGTTTTGCTTTATTAGGTATATAAACACAATTTGAGTGATGCAACAAGCAATTATCTTCAAGTTTCAACGTGACTTTTCTCTTTCTCTTTTAATTTTTAAAATATCCGTATTAACTGTCATTAAAAAGACATACATATCAAAGCAGAATCCAAAATAGTTTCCAAAGTTTCCTGATCATTTGTAGGTTTATTTATCAAGTGATGTACAAGTACTTGCTTGTTTCAACATCTCTCTTTTTTTAATTCTTTCTTAATCAAGTTTTCACATAATTATTTCGCGTGTTGAATTTAAGATCTTGTTGCTTGTTTATCCATGTTTTCACAAAATTGCTCCTTCTTATCTTTCACAGCTTCTTGTGAAATATGAGCCTAGGAGAGTTCCTAAATTGTAAGGGGAATCTTTATGTGATACCCTCGATCCATTACGACAAACTAATATGGCAAACGTGGTTTATGCCGCCCCAGAACTGTGGACAGCATCCCAAGTGATAGAACATGCAAGTTCCATCAATAAGTCAAAAATGTTTTTAAATACCTAACTGTTAAAATAGTAACATAGTGATTGTAGATGATGATTTATGCAGCATGTTACTGTTTCTGAAATTACCTTTTCCTGTTTATCTTTTTGTTCCCCCTCTAAAGCGCATAGAGACCTTGCCAAAGGTATTATGCGCTATATAAGAACGGTAATGATGATAATATAATAATAATATCTTTAATAACAGTCAATAAAAAGACATATTATGTACATTATACATTATCAAAGAAGCATATATAGTATTATGTGTATAGTTTCCTCTTTACTTACAGGTTCATGTAACATAATAATGGTGTTTTTTTTTTCAAGTTTCAACATATCTGTATCAACATGCAGTCTTACAAAAATGGCATACATAATCACGAAAGCAGAACCCAACATATTTACATAAGTCTTCTGTGTGTAACACGTTGCTGGCCATCTTAAAAGCTGTTAAGTTTTGACTGAACTTACCTTTTAATGTAAATGATGTACTATTCAACATACCTAACAACTTTTTGAACATTAAACTTTATTTGTTACTGTATAAGTGTTAAAGAAGTAAGGAAACTGTAGCATTCAATATATTTGCCCGATCTTGCATTATTGGTTCATCTTTGCGTTTATCTCCATTTTTTATTGCTCCGCCACGAAGTGTCGCCGGAGCCATTATTCTCTTTTAAGTTCATTGTTTCTTTTCGCTTGAAAATTATGGCGGTGTTAACACGGTATTATCACGGATCTTGCGGTGCAAAGACGGAGGATGCCGTTCTTAACACGATGAACGGCGATGTGAACACGGTCCATTTCAAACCGCCTAGACCGCCACGAAAAATTAAACATGTTTAATTTTTCTGGCGGTTCCCCGCGGTTCCCGGCGGTTCTCGGGGTTCATGGCGGATGGGTGACGGATGACCACGGTTTGTGTACGGTGTAAACACGGTCTTTGGCGGAGCACGGCGATTTGCTGAACCGCCATGAACCGCCATCTAAACCGGCGATGTGTGATTGCACCTTTAGTCAACCGGTCCAACCGGATTTTTAGATGTTATTGAGAATCTCGAGAAGTAGGTTGAACTGTGGACGCGGTGAAAACGCACCATCCATTAACCCTCGCTATCGGAGTGAGATTGATAAAATCACCATTCATGATGTCATCGGAAGGCAGTCCAGTATCCGAGGACTCACCACCGGCCATGCAGACAACGATAAGTAGTGAAGATGAGAGCAGAAAATGGTACTCTGTGCAAAGGTCGGACTTCAAACTTTGTTGCAGACGACTTCGGGACGTGTCCACACCACACGTAAGCTTGCGCCGTGTAGAGAGAAATAACTCCACACGCAGATTATGAAGTTTTTCAGAAAAATCTCTCCACGAACTTTTTTTTTCTCAATATGAGGTAAAATTCCATGTAGTGAGAATAATCGCCTAATGACGGAACACGAACCATGGGGATGTTAGCGAACAGAGTGTGGCAGGGTTGAACTTACAATAGGCCCTCATGTACTAGAGGCCTACACTCCTGTATATTTGCTGCGACAGTGCCTTCCACAGCTACTAGTACTATAAACGCCAACTACGAGGCATTTGCATTACAATATACACAGGCATCACCAATCAGAACCATCTTTAAATAGCCGTCTTTTTGGTCTTGTCTGGAGTTCTTTGATCTATGGGTACTCATGCGTGTATTAAAATGGAACACTAATCACAGCAACAAAGCGTAGAGGTTGTTATGTACGCATGCCTTTTGTTGTTGCTTTCTTTATACCCGTAGTGATGCATTGGACTCTCCTATTGTGCAAAGGTGAGGTGTGTGTGTAAATGTCTTTCAGATTGCTCTCGAGGGGATTTTAGACTGCATATAGATTGCGGAAGTGAGAATGTCACAATTTTTTGCTAAAGCGTTCATAGATACTCGGGGCATTCAGTGCTGTTGTTTAGCGCATCATTGTGATGTATCCTTCCCCTCGACTCAGCATAACTTGCATGTTTAAGTGACTAACAAAAGACATGGCGAGGGAACACTCATGACTGTTATGCTCTGTCTCGGGGAGGGTGCCTTCAAATGTCTTTTGTTAATCATAAAGTAATTTAGCAATTCATTGACAAACGAGATCACAACAAGAATCTTGGTTTGAAAGAGTTTGTGTGTGTGTGTGTGTGTGTGTGAGTGTGTGTGTGGCTGTATACTAGTAATCTGAAGAAAAATAGAAGAAAATTATGTAAAAATACATAGATTATTTTGTAGATATTCGTTTCACCGCAAAAGTAATGTTGAGGGTATATATATATTATGAATCAACGCAAATCAACATGCATTTTGTATCTCATAAACCTTCAATCTATTACGTATTCATGTAACCGACCATGACCTGTAACTGTAAAAATATTTTGCCATGCCTTGCAGATCAGTGATCCAGAATGATGATTAAAATGTGTAAACCTTTAGTGAAAGCAGACAGGCCTCTCTTTTTCTTTTTCCCTTTTTCTATTCTCTCCTGCTATCTCTATGGCAGTCTTCCATCCCTTCTATTTTTCAAATATCTATTATTGTTTGTTTATTTGATAGATGCTTTATTTTCTGCAAATCAATATACATAGATTACATAATCATGTATATTTAAAACAGAGTCGTCTGACTTGCATAAACAACGATATAAAAGGAAATTAATGATATAATATACTGTATGCATGTCTATGCAGCAGGGATTACAATAACAATTGTATTTAAGAAGCGATTATGCAGATGGCCGCCATTGTAACCATTGCTTGAAAAGATGGCCAGCCCGAGGAAAAGGTAGGGACGTACTAGATTCGTAACAATACAAATTCAGCTGCGAAGATAGCAGGGGAAAATAAACTCTGATGTGTGATGGTGGTGAATGTGCGTGCAAGTGCTTGAAAGTGCACAAGGGCAGATAGGCTGGAATTAAATTTGGAATAACAGGAGTGGTTTGCTGGAAGAGGGAACGACACGCGATGTTGCTATCGGGAGATCAACATGAGTGATATAAATTATTCGTGCTTAATTCGTATTTGAAGTACACAACTATAATAGAATGTGCTTCTTTAAGTTTGCTTTGAATGAAAACAAGGAGACACACTGTTTCAACGGGGTCATCCCACGAGACCGACATCAATAAATGGTCCATGAGTCATACAGCCCACGAGTTATACGGCTCAGGAGTCATACAGCCCATGAGTTCGACACTACGCACAAAAGGCTCATGAGACCAACACAAAGCAAACACAGTGGACGAGACCGACAATAAGCAATAAAGACTCACGAGACCGACACTAAGCAAAGAAAGCCCACGAGACCGACAAGATAAACAGCGCCATCTACATGTCAATTACCTGTACAGGGTGTTCAATGAACGGAAAAATAACATACTCGCAATTTCGTCACGCGATCAAGTGAAAGATGGTAACCATTTACATAATGAACGACATCAAATATGTATTTCCACATAGTCCAGGGGGCAGGTCTGTCAGGGAGCGACATTGTTATCAATTAGAAAAGTAGAATTGCATTTTTCATGCCCTTCCCCCCTCCACCCCCCCCCCAAAAAAAAAAAAGAGAAGACAAAAAAACACATGGTCAAATGAATTGATAACAGAGGACAAGAACGATGTTTGGATTGATTTTAGAGCTTTGATAATGCCATCGTGCTACTTTTAACTCTTTATGTGCCACGTTCGCACGTCCGGCTCAGTCGATTGCGTGCCAGCTTCGCATATTCTGCTCAACTAACAAAGCCGCCAAAACCGATCGATAAATCGCTAATCCCGCGGTAACAATCAAAGCGTTTCTCACGCTTTTGTTCCTCTCACATACGGCTTGCATTCTATGTGGTGATTGACTATCAAACGGTGTTCCCAACTAGATTTGCGTGTACATTCTAAGTTTCTGTCATTAATGTGCAAAAGACATGCCTTTACAGTAATGTAGCAACTGGTACTTCAAAAGAAAAATTGAAAATAGAATCATTATACATTGTAAATGGAAAGCAAAGTTTGGCATTTCTCTTTAACTTTGCTCACTATTATGTCCAGCTTAACAGAAAAATTTGTAGGAGTTATACAAATTGGAAAAACAGAATTCTTTCTCAAAGCATGACTACCTTTGTGTCTCGGAATAACGTGGCACACAGGGGGTCTCCACCATGGCACATAAAGAGTTAATAGGCTTCCCTAGTTTTTAGCTAGAAGATGGATAGGATGTACTTTTTACCTCTTCTCTTTCTCTATTCACTATTTTCTTAGGCTATATTAGATATCCTACCCCCCCTGCTTAGACGTTTTGAAGTAAGATCTATTTGTAATTTTCTCTGTAACTATAATGTATGTAATTCGACTGATTAAAGCGTTTTATATCGTAGGGATTCGCCTCGATTTGTGGCTTGTTTTATTCTCCTCCAAAACAGTACATTTTTCGTGAAATACAATAGCTGTTTTCATGGATGCATCTTTTTTTTTCCGAATCCAAATCGAATATATTATAGGACCTATATGAGAAATTGTCATTTTTTAATCATTTACTGCCATCACATTTCGTGATATTTTTTTTCCTTGATAATCTGATTCGTCGAGCCAATACAGATTAATATCATAGTAAAACAGGATCTCATAAGATCCCAAAATCCGTGGAGTATAGCTAAAAACCACTTATCTCTTATCAGTTCAATGTATTGTATTTGCATTAAAAAATGTATATGCTTTTTCTTCCTAATTCGTTGACTTGTATTAAATTCTTGTCTGCAGCTCCACCTTCTCATCATGTAATTTAAGTGATGTTAATTTGCCAGTTCTGTGACGAGTTTTCCACAAGCAACCGCCCACAAGAATAAGAACGTAATGATTTTGGTAGCCACTTTGTTTATACAGATTAAATTGAATTGCACTAACAATTTTCCTTACAAGCCGTTTTTTTTTTCTCTATTCAACCCATAAGCATACTCGAATCATGCCGATTTTCACTCTATAAAATGCCTCTCGATGATCCCACTAGAATATAATAACAATCACCAAAGGCAGATCTCTCTCTTAATCTCTCTCTCTCTTTATTGGGGGGAGGGGGGCTGGGAGTAGGAATATATAAGAGAGGTCAAAGGGTTAACATGCAAACGAGGTTGTCTTGGCATCTTTAGTTAATGTGGAAAGATCTGTTGCACACTTTTACTGAATTTTGTTCACTTTTTTCCACAAACACACACCCACGCAAACACGATTAAAGATCCTGATCATTTCAGGGAGTGGAGGGGTGGGGGGGCAACTGATGGGGTAACACCCTGGCAACTCTTCTTTTCTATCTCTCATATTTTCCTTATGCTATTATCAGGACACCCTATACAATTTATTGGTGTATAGGTGGCGCTGTTCATCCTGTCGGTCTCGTGGGCCTTCTTTGCTTAGTGTCGGTCTCGTGAACCTCTTTTGCGTAATGTAGGTCTCGTGAGCCTTGTATGCGTAGCGTCGGTCTCGTGGGCCTTTTAAGTGTAGTGTCGGTCTCGTGGGCTTTGTTTGCCTAGTGTCGGTCTCATGAGCCTTTTGTGCGTAGTGTCGGTCTCGTGAGCCGTACAACTCCTGGGCTTATTTTACTTGATGTCGAACTCGTGGGCTTTATTTACTCAGTGTCGAACTCGTGGGCTGTATAACTGGTGGGCTGTTTGACTTGTGGGCTGTATGACTCGTGGGCTGTATGACTTGTGAGCTGTATAACTTGTGGGCTGTATGACTCGTGGGTGTCGGTCTCGTGACGTGCACCCGTTTCAACTCCCCAGGAAGAGTGTTCCATGTATCCGGACCGTGATGTCTAATCGACTTTTGAGCAAGTAAAAGCTTTGGATTACTTAAATGAAAATCATGGGAACGACGGGTAGGGTATGAGTGAATATGGTCATTGGTTACTAGGGCATTATGGAAAAGTGGTAATAAATTTCGAATGTATTTATACATAAATATGGCAGTTAGGTATAAATGTATATCATAGGCCTTTAAAGTTTTTAGGCAATAGAATATGGGATCAGTGTGAGCCAAAAAATTTGAATGTGTGCATATACGAAGAGCCTTTTTCTGGAGAAGAAAAAATTGTGTTCAATTTGGTTTTGCTACAGTTGCCTAATGCAATATTGCAGTACGTTACATATGGTAAAAATAAGGTGTTGTATGACATTATTCAAGTTTGATCATTAATTAAGTATTTTATTCTCCTTAAAACACCAGTTGCTTTAGATATTGCTGTTGTAATATTCTGAACATGAATATTCCAAGTTAGATTGCTATCTAGGGTCACTCCTAGGAACTTGGTTGAATGCTTCTCAGCAATGTTTATATCATCAATAGATATACTTTGAGGAAGGGTGGGTTGGGATTGAAACGTATATGAAAGTGTATAAAACATGTTTTGTCAATATTCAATGAAAGCTTGTTACTTCTAAACCATTTCGAGATGTTACTTAGTTCCATATTTAATGTATCAACCAGTGTTACGATGTCCTTGTGAGAATAAAAAAACGTTGGTGTCGTGTGCAACTAAGATGAAGTTTAAACGAGGAGAGGATTTGATAATATCATTAATGTAAATAAAAAAATAAACAATTATGTAAACAATTATAATAAAAAATTATGTACAAGTGCTGCATGTAAATCAAACTGCACTTAAGCTGTAGCCATTCTGTATTATTCAATATATTGCTGATACATTTTGCTGTGCATTGTAAGGCCAATGAAGAAAAGATACTTTGTTAAGAGCTTCTGTTTATGTATAATATGTACAGTATGGCACCAAAACTATAGATGGAATTTGCCAATAACGTAGGTTTTAAGGTAGACAAGCCGGAGCCCCTTCACTGTGTATAATGCCAATGACACCAGAATAATCATCTGATAAATAATTTTTAAAAAGGTCTAGCCAGCCTGTTGAGAATTCTGATAATCTCTCCTATATTCTCCTTTCATATTTCAGCTTCAGGTATGTAACTTGTATTATCATTTTGTTTAAAACACTTTCATAGCTCAACATTTTCCGGTCTTCGCATTCAAATGATTGTAATCAACCGTAGAGTGCATTTTCTCTGAAAGGACTTTTACAATTACGATTAGAATACACAACGTATTTTCATATGATTGTATTGTGTTGGTTTTTTTTTTTTATTCTTTCAGCCACGATTACCAATCTGCCTGTACGTCCTTTATCGATTTGTCGTGGCTGCCTACTTCCTCTCGGTTTTGATTACTTACTACGTACTCTTGGGAATGTTTGTGGGCCCGAAGTTCCTCATTTATTTCGATATTTGGACGTTTCTCACAGCCACGTGCTATGTTTGCTTTGCCTTCTTGAATGCTGCATTGGATTTTCTGAAGAGCAGGAGGAATGCAACGCTTGAAGGTACAATTATTGTTAGGTTGGAGTTGAAAGGGGATGGGAAAGGGGGAGATATATTTCTCTGTTGATGATTTGTTTCTCCTCCAAGGTTATCGATGACAACAGTTATAGAAACTTACGTGAGACTTTTCCGTGCTTAACCCTCGACAAAGCTTTATTTCAAGACACAATTTCCGAATGTGATGATTTCATTTAATTTCAAAGAATTTATGAAACTTATGCTGCACGCATGGTCTTTTTAAAGATATTCTTTCTTTGAATTTCATTCGATATCAACTCATTTTCACAATGAAACCAGTACATGTATGAACAAAAACGAGCAGCTGTATTCTTTCACTAATGTGCTGCTGAATCAAATTCATTTTTAACTTAAAAATTGGTATCTTATGCAAATCGCATCATGTATACAAAAGTGATATAAAATTCTGCATAAATCTCATGATAGAAAAACAAATCAGTTATCTTGATCAACTTGATCGAATTAATGAATATCTGTTTCACTTACACTTGACGATACAGCATTTCACCTAAACTTAAAGTAAACTATAATATTTCATGAATGATTTAAACAAATACAATGCATCACCATCTTTTCAACCAATCTGTAATGGTCTATTATAAATCTGCTGCGTACACGTGTATGGGAAAAATAAAAAATATGATTGCAGTAAATTCAGTCAAAGATTTTACCCAAGGATTCAAATTTTAGCGGGTTTCATACAAAGTCAGACACGCTCAAGAATTTTGGACCATGCAGCAAATGTTTTCCCCATTGAAAACATCGTTTAACGATGCCTTGAGAAACTGTCTTGTGCGCAAGTTATCTTCCAGGGCTACAATTCGAGATCCAGTCGAGATTTTACACGACGCAGTCACAAATGGTAACAGATAAGTCAAACAGAAACGGGATTAATAGTTGCACAGATGAAAAATTCCATGCGAAACGTAGTACAGCGTTTCATCAACATGCTCACCTTTTCTCTAATACAAAATACCTTCTTTCTCTTCCGGGAACTTAAAAGTGTAATCAACATACAGATCGAATTTTGAAAATAGAAATCAAGCAATGGTATGGGCAATTCCGCAGTTAGGTGGACATGACATGGATAAAAGAAATGTGCCTCTTTATCTTACCCTTTAATCTAGGTGTCAACTAATGCCATGGATGTTCACCAATCATTAGGGTCTTTCAAATTCTGTAGATTTTATTTTTCGTATTTATTGATTTTGCGAGATCTAAAACCATCATTTAAAATGTACATGTGGGACTGGGGACGCTAAAATTCCCTGAAATGCAAATTACAGTGGGTTCCTTTGAAAATTTTTTCCTCAAAGTTTTGCTAAAGGATAAAAGATTAATACATTTAAATACTCCAGAAGTCATGTGACATTTTGTCAATTACAAAAGGGTGAAATGACCTGCGGAATTACTCCGGACAAATGTAACGTTACTAACCGTAACGTTACTAACCATGCTTTTGGGGGTCTAGCTAAAAAATTATCGGTCGAACTGCTAAAAAAATTTGCATGAACATTTGTCATGATGCAATAATTGAAATTAATGCAACACTTTGTTTGAAGTAACTTGAATTTTTGCACACTTTTTGTTACAAAACATTGATTTTTTTGTCATGTCCTTTTTTCGTAACGTTACTAACCAGCCCTTTAAGTTGCTATAGCAACTCTAATATTTCTTGGATTGTGTTCATTCTTTTCTGTATCATAAACCTGGGAAGGATGAACATGTTTTTGACATAATTTTGACTTGAAATGAATAAATGGTAATTTAGTGGTAAAAACAAATATCTAAATTTGTTCAAATGTAACGTTACTAACCGCGGAATTGCCCATGGTATACATTTTTTTTTTGGGGGGGGGGGGGAGGGATCGTACTTATTGGGAGAAAATAATTCTAATCAAGTGCGTGTTTTGTTTTGTTTTTTTCAATGCATGTCCCCCAAAGTGGAAAGAACACAGAAAAGGTCATTGGTGATCTACGTTGTTGTTGCTTCGTACTACATAATTGATTCTTGCTTCGCGCGACATTATACAATCACCAAAAAAAAAAGAAAGAAAGTAAACACTTTTTCTAGGTCATATTCTTCATATAGGATTTTTATGAGAATCAATGTATTATATACCATATCAAAGGGAATTTTATTGGCTATTAAGCTCATAGGTTAATTAAAATGAAAACTTTATGCATGAGTGAGCACATTCGTTTTTGTCCTCCAAGGCACAAAATCAAAAATTGCAAAAATTGACATGTTCTCTTTCATTTCCAAATGCCCTTCATGATAACATTGACAACAAAAAACCAGTTTAACACAAAGAGAGAAGTGAAATTGGAAAAATGAGTTTTTGTTCTCTTTTTCTCTTTATTACCTATAAGAAAAGGAAAGTAGGAAACTTAAGGGAAAAAATAAGAATTTTCTGTCAAGTCAAGCTTCAAATGACATAGGGAATAAAAAGCGTAAAGATGATTAAATGAGCGAAATTTCTTTATTTCTTTTAAACTAGTGATTTAAAATCAATGTGACAATTTCAAGGACCAAACATTATTCACAATTTCCTAATTTGAAAAAAGCCCTCAAATTGTTCCATTTTGTTGATTATTACTTCCTCTCTTATTTTATTTGAATTTTAGATTTGACGTAAAATGCTTTATTTTCCTCCATTATTTTTAGCCGTAATTGGTATATTGGGCTTTAAAGATATCATAGAGATCAAAGGTTTGTTTTGGCAACTTAATTCATGTTTCTTTTTGTGTGAAATTTGGTCTTTGTCCTTATTGTTCTATGGAAGAGCATATCGTCGGCCTCATGCCAAAAGGGCCCTAACAGTGTACAAAGTCTATGGTGTTAAGGCCTTTCTGGCATGAGCCCGACGATATACGCATGAATGACAACTTGTTCAGTTTTGCAACGTTTACTTTAGTCTCCTGGAAGAGAAAAATAATGATGTTCACTCATGCGTTAAGTTTCCCTTTTTGTTGACCTACCAGGTTGATAGCCAATTAAATTACCTTCAATATGGTATATAAAACATTAGCTTTCAGCCAAAATGTTCTATGAGAAATCTACACTTGAAAAAGCTTTCACTTTCTTTTTTTTTTCTTTTTTTTTTTGCTGAGTTTATATGATGTTGATCAATGAAATCATATCTTTATCTCTTAAACACTTTTCTTTGTAATTTCAGACAAATTTCGGTACCAGATTCAATGGTTTCTCTTCTACGTCACCGCCGTTGATTGCATCATCGTATTCATTTTTGACTGGTGGTACTGGTTCCATACAGGAATGGAGGAGTATGACGGGGTAGAAAACTTGTTTATAGTCAGCAGCATTGACTTACCCGTTGCCGTCTCTCTGATCGAAATCTTCCTCACCCTGATCGTCGTCCGCTTCGTACACGTCGTCTACCCACTATCGTACCTGTTTGTGTACTTGCTCTTCACTGTCATCTACAACCTGGCGGCTGGGGGCACGGACATTTTTGGAAACCACGTCATTTTTTTCTTTCTCGACTTCAAAAATCACCCCGGCATAGCGGCCGCTGCCACGGTGGGTGCGACCTTTGCAGCTATGTTGGCTCATGCTATTTTGAAAGGATTGTACGCCCTCCGTGTCCGATGTATGGATAGTAAAAGAACAGAAGCCGCTCTCCTTGCAGAGGAGATGTCAGCCGTCCAGCTCGAATCACTGGCCGCGGATTTTAGAGCCGTATGAAAGAATGTATCCAACTCGGTTTTAGTTTTAAGGAGAAATCCACCCCTCCCCCCACCCCCGAAAAAGTAAATAAATAAACAAATGAATAAAATCCAAAAGAGAGAGAAAAATATTACCTACAGAATGACACAAAATGACAAAAATTGGATAAAAAATAAGTAAGATATGACATTTCAAAATTTTCACCTTTTTTTCAGAAAACATTTCTTGAACAGAGCTCACAAACTCTCCACACAAATTATCATCTTCGTCAAGAGTTCGAAAGTGATGCAATATTCTTAATCCAAAACTTTAAAAGCCTATGCACAACAATATTTGAGGGAAGGTAATTTCTGTGTACATACAGATGACAGTGAAAATAATCAGTACAAGAAAGCCTGGCTGAAGTCAACCAACAGACGTTATATCTACATGGCGCCTTTACATGGTGCCCGTTTTCAACAGTAAACCAGAATCTTATTTTATCACTGATCTCTATAGAAGGAATGTGTCATCAAGATTATGTAATGTCCCTTCGTGAGATTATCCCTCCGTTCATTTGCATGCTTTCTCCTTTGTTTTCTCTTTCCTGAACGTGATTACGGCCGTAAATTCCTTTTTATTAAAGGGGTGGTAGAGTTCCGGTTGCGACGGAGTTTAAGGTTTCTGATGTTTTTCGATGATGATTTTGAGATAATGAGAATATGTTATGCAAAGAATGTAAACGTAATTTCTTGAAAAGAAGTAAAATTTTAACTATGTTGCATCATTTTTTACAGTTGAAAAATTTATCTATCCCGTCTCTATTATATTGTATGCACTTACATAGCAGTATTAATTTCAAGGAATTATTAAATTTGTTGACGCTGCAGCATTTTTAGGAAATTAATAATTGTATATTAAAAACAGAACTTATGTGAACCCAAAATGTAGAACTCCCTTCCTGCTGAATGAAAAATTTATTTAGTTTTGACACGTTCAAATTCAGGTTTTGTTTCTGTTTTTGATATTCACTCGTTACTATAAAAAAAAAATGAACACTATAGATAACCATGCTTTCAGTTCCAGAGATTGTCATTTTCTTGTCGTACACCAACCTGTACACGGATCTTATTCTATTAAGCTGTATCTTACATGCTGGATACACATTGTCTTCCTAGACTCATGCCTCTTTTGTCCCTTGTTGTTTATTTGCTTGGGTTTACGTTGTTGTTTGAACTATGAGAAAGGCATCAAGATGCCTTTCTCAGTGATTTGGCTGCTGTTAACTGGAATAGATTGTGGCCCCAAAATGCAAATGTTGACCTGAAATGGTGTAAATTCCATTTAAGTGTTTTCAGACATGTGCAATAAACATGCACCCTATGTTACAGTTCGTAAAAGGCAAAAGGGGTCGCCATGGATAAATGAACAATATATTAACATAGCAAGAGAACGTGATTTTAATAAGAGAAAACACAGTGAAACTAAGGAAGTGGCATTTTGGGAAAAAAATAAATATTACAGAAATAAAGCAAATAATTTGAATGAAAAGTTAAAAAGGGTGTACTATCGCGATGCATTATCAGACAGTGGTAATGATATGAGGAAAAGATGGAAAGTGCTTAAATATTTTATTGCCAAATAAGAAAGTATGTGATGAGTCAAATGTATGTATTGACGGTGAACCAACTGGTGATTTTCATAAGATTGCAACAGAGTTCAATGTCATGTTCAGTACTGCTAGCAAATTATGTTGTAGTAATAATGACAAGAATGATGAAAATCAGCAACGGCAAAAGTGTTTGAATTATATAAGCCGTGCACGATCTTCTTTTTCTTTTGATGAAATAAGTACGGATTTTGTTCAAAGAGAATTACAGAAGCTAGACTGTACAAAATCTGTTGGGTTGGATGAACTTCATCCTAAACTTTTGAAAATAAGCGCTCATCTGATAGCCTCACCTTTAGCGCATATTTTTAATCAATCGTTAGAAACGGGAGTGTTTCCCCGCTCATTTAAGCCTGCTGAAGTTATACCTGTACCAAAAAAAATAAGTTTGTGAATGACATACGCAATTATCGTCCTATCTCACTCTTATCCACTGTAGCAAAAATCTTCGAAAAAGCAATCCACTCGCAACTCCTTAGTTACTTGGATGAAGGCGAGCTGTTGACGGAGCGCCAATCGGGTTTTAGACCCAGTCACTCAACCACAACATGCTTAACAGAGATTAGTGATTTTTTTGTCTGATAACCTTGACAAAGGCAATGTGGTTGGGGCAGTCTTTTTAGACTTAAAAAAGGCCTTCGATGTCATACCCCATGACCTGCTTTTGCTGAAATTGTCCTACTTCGGCATAGACAAAACTGAACTAAAGTGGTTTGAATCTTACGTAATAGGGAGAGAGCAATGCGTTTCTTTTAAAGGCAAGAGATCCGAATTTCTCCCCGTTCAAACAGGAGTCCCACAGGGTTCAATACTAGGGCCACTGCTCTTTTGTATGTTCATCAATGATGTTCCTAACTTAAACTTTAGTACTTCGACTAAAGTATCTCTCTATGCAGACGACACGGCAATATTTCACCCAGGACGTGATGCTTATAAAGTACAGGAACAACTCCAAGCAGACACTCTACTCCTCAGTAAATGGTTTTCAGACAATGGTATGATTGTTAATTTAGAAAAAACGAAAGTTATGTTATTCAGACCTCGCCGAGGAAAACAGAGACATTCTTTTCAAATTTGTATGAATGACAGGCCTTTGGAAACTGTCACGAAAATCAAACAACTTGGGATAATCTTTGAACAAACTCTTGACTGGTCTCCCCACATCGATGAAGTAGTCATGAAAATTTCTCGTTCTATTGTATGTATACGAAGAATCAAATCGTGTTTGACACGTAAAATCATGAATCAGTTGTATTTTTCTTTCATACTTCCACATATTGATTACTGTTGTGCTGTATGGGGGTCATTAACAAAGACAAATCTAAATAGATTGCAACGCTGTCAAAACAAGTATGCTCGTGTAGAATTGAATGGAGGTTATTACATGTCAGCGCAAGCTCTTACTCATACTCTCAAATGGCAGTCAGTTGAACAAAGAATTCAATATCATTACTGTGTCCTGGTGTACAAATTATTACACAATTTAGCCCCAACGTACATAGTCAAACTTGTGACCAAGCAAACGCCATACTACTTATACCACTCGATATGCCCTGTCTTGCCAATTACATATACCCAAACCTAGAACTGAATATAAGAAATGCTCCTTCACATATGCTGCAAGCAAATCGTTTAATGAGTTACCCATTTTTATTCAAACAGCCTCCTCATTGCAAACATTTAAGAACCAACGTCAGTCTCTCATTTGATATAAACCCTTTACACTAGCTATGAATTATTCAGATATCTATTTTCTCTGCTCGTTTTATGTTCTTTCTTATGTGTTTTATGTTCTTTCGAACCGATTGTTCTTTAGCTGTATCATATCTATGTTTGTTTTGTTCTTGTTTTTTTTTTTATTGTGTGCACATGCAATGTAATGTATATCAACGCAGGGCTCCCTTGTAAAGCAGGCCTTTGTGGCACTGAATGGGACTACCCTGCTTTTAAAGAAGACTTAGTAAAATAAAATAAAATAAAATAAAATAAGATAAAATAAACTTTGTCTTCGTTCGTGTCTCTTTGGGTATGTGTGTGTGTGTGTCTGTGTCATCTTGTCCCATTGACCGAAAGATCGGTCTGTATCTGTCCGTCGGGGAATGTTCCGCGGAGACTGCGTCTGGCTTCACGGATCCCCTCCGTATACAGACCGAAGTCACAGATGCCAGCTCCTGTGGGGATCGGATGCCGGTGGTCGCGCACAGATGAAATGTCACGATAAACCCAATTTCACACAGCTCTTTAATATTCAAACACGTTTGACATGAATAAAAACTACTATATGTAGCAATATTTTATCCTTTCCCACATAGTACAAAGCAAATACTCACTGTAGATAGCAAAAACCTGCATCCATATCGCGGCATCAGACGTTCCGCTAGGTCGCCATTTTCAGTTTTCGCCTGAAATTGATCACAGCTGATCTCGCATGTAAGGCGTGCTCTGATTGGCCAGCTGTGCATCCCTGGTGCTGATCGATATGAATATGATAGTGATAGTATAGCGAAGCAGACGGCGTTAGTATCATGTACGCTGTATACAGTGGCGTATCTAGGGGGGGGGGGGGGGCAAGGGGGCACGTGCCCCGGGCGCCACTCCTTGGGGGCGCAAAAAAAAAAAAACGAAGAAGAAGGGGGAAAAAAGGAAAAAACGAAGAAGAAGAAGAAAAAAAAAAGAAAAGAAGAAGAAAAAGAAGAAGAAGAAGAAGAAGAAAAAAAAAAAACTCGCCCGGAAGGGGGAGGGAGAATGGGGTGGGGGGGGGGGGCAGAAAACCAAATCAAACAAGATAAAAAAAAACATGATGATGACGCGGACAAAATGACAATGTTTATTGTGTTCACACAAAAATTCCATGTTCTGTGAGCTGAAATACAAAAATTTTCGGCTCGCTCGCTGCGCTCGCTCGCCAAAATTTATATAAAAAAGAAGGTAAGAACAAAACGTGATGGTGACAAAATGACAGTCTATTGTGTTCACACATGTCATTTTATATTTAGCAGGCAAAATGTTTCACGGAGCAGCGGCTGCAATTTCATTCGTTCTGAAGCGATCGCCAATTTGATCAAAAGAGGGCGTCAACGGTTTCGAACATACGGGGGGGGCGCAAAAAAACAGCAACGAATCAAACAAGATAAGAACAAAAAGGTAATGATGACGCGGAAATATGCAAATTTCGGCTCACTCGCTCTTACTAGTTTAGAGTATTTTTTCAAGTCTTCAGTTTGTTGGTATAAATCGTTATCTATAAGGTCGTCACTATAATTGTGAGATTCAATGAGCAAAAAAAAAATGACAAGAATTCCATGTTTTGTAAGCTTAAATACAAAAATTTTCGGCTCGCTCGCTGTGCTCGCTCGCCAAAATTTGTATATAAAAAAAAAGATAAGAACAATACGTGATGATGACGAGGACATTTACAAATTTCAGCTCACTTGCGCGCACTAATTTAGAGTATTTTTTAAAGTCCTCAGTTTTTGGGTATAAATTGATATCTATAAGGCTGTCACTATATCTTGATTAGAATTGTAAGATTTGGTAAGCAAAAAATGACAAGAATTCCATGTTTTGTAAGCCGAAATACAAAAATTTTCGGCTCGCTCGCTGCGCTCGCTCGCCAAAATCTATCAAAATTCATTACATTTAAATCACCCTCAAAAGATCCCTTTTAAGTGCTTGAAAAAGCATCATGTGGACTTTGTTTAAAGTCCCTACCGGGATGGGGTTGGGGTTGAACAATTTTTCAGAAATTAGGGGCGCAATTTTCGTGCTTGCCCCGGGCGCCGTTTTCCCTAGATACGCCACTGGCTGTATAGTACGCACGTTGGAGGGTGGGGTCAGCGTTAGAAACGTGGGTAAACTATGAATATTTATTAGTCCTCCGCAAGTACCTCAAATGTGATTGGCTAACGGATTCATGTGCTTCAGAGCCGTTTGAACGTGACGACGGGCTGGTTGATGTGTGTTTTACGTTGAAAATTCTACCATAATGTTGGATAATTCATTAATCTGGTGAGTGTAGTGTATTCTTGAATAGTTGATTTCACTATACAAGATTAAATTTGCCGACCTAGGGCCGTGAATTAGACGCAATCGAGAAGGGTGAGGTACCTCACCCAATTTTCCATAGAGACAGTGGTTAAGAACATCCCCACAGCAATGGGTACTGATACCTTCCGTCTGTCTCCGGAGGACAGCGTTAATGGCAAAATATAAAAGAGTCCTCCGGACAGACGGATCTTTCTGTCTACTTGTCCAATTGCTTTGCTTGTACCTCTGTCATATTTCTCTTCTGAATATGGTATACTATCTCGACCTTTTTTTTTTTCTTTTTTTCTTTCTTTTTTAGTCAGGGAACTACTCGTTAAAGCTCAACTTTTTATTTGCAAGTTCCATCCATATTCCTTTACACTACTCATGGCTATTGCAACTCAGTGATTTCATGAAAAATAAAATATTTGTATGTTACGTGCATCGATAACTATGTGCATGTTGCACTTCATGGTACACGAATTTGCTGCTTCATTATTGTAAAGCTAGAAAGTGATCATAAATTGCTTTCTAAACAAGGGTGGGGGCTTGGATTTAGATCATTGTGCGCACGTGATTAAAACGCTCTGTCAATTCCTTTCTTAGTACGGAGCCATACTTATAAAAGTCACTGAACACGACGCCATCGGAATAGAAGATTACCAAATTTCTGAAACTCATCGCATCACAGACCATGAATAGGGAAGGTGAAAGCAGAAAGTGATATTCTATTACACGGGAAGATTTCAAACTTTGTTGCAGACGACTCAATGACGTGTCCACAGCACACGTAAGTATGAGTTACATTATAACATCCACATGTGCATGCAGACAATAAGTGTTTGTCGGTTTAATTGTACCAGGACCAATGTTCATCTCACAATAATACTGAAGACAAAAATACGTTTGAATGGCGATAATTTTTTTACTTTATTAAACAAATCGTGAGGACAGAAAGTGGATGAGAACTTTATTGAAAATAATATACTATTTAACACACTCTTTGTGTTGGAAAATTCAGGTGTGTACCCTGCCAGTAAAGGACACTTGGACATTTTCCATCGTGATTACAGGAATGTGTCTCATAGAATGCATAACAGAAAGCAAGATTAGCCATGACAATGAGGATATCAAATTTTGTGGTCAGTACGTTATTTTTTGAACTTTTCAGTCCAAAGCCATGGGTGTATAATTTGTGGTCTTTTTTTTGTTAAATCTTTCAGTGAATCTCTTTGATTTTTGATCCCTCAAAGAATTTTCTTATTCTTTTCATAAATGTAAACATATGAACATAAATACAACTGAAAAATCCAAAATGCGACGTCAGGCAAGAGAAACTAGGTCCCCTTGTCGGTCCTACACATTTTATGAAAAACCGTTTATTTCAGAAATGTATTTTATGAAAATATTTTGGTTGTTTGAAATAAACTTTTGGAGAATTATTACGTTGTGCATAAACTAACCATTTTTTTTTTTTTTTTTTTTTTACGGAGCAGTGATTCAAGAATCCCAAGCCCCCCACCCACCCCCCCCCCCCGAAAAAAGCATGGTTATTCGTTTGTTATGATCACCTATTTTTGGAAAGTAAGGAATTCGTATTGAGAGAGTCCTACTCACATACTAGTTGTCATCACCCGTATCTTGGGCATTCTATTCTTTTTCTTCTTATTCTCTTTCTTCTCTCTTTTGTTGTACTTTTTCTCCTTTCTCCTCTTTATTCCGACACAGTCGCCACCTTCATATGGGCGCCAGCATAGATGATTTCACTATGTTAGAGTTCGCCAGTTGTATATGTAGGTTTACATCTTAAATCATTCAGTTAACTTCGATGAGGTGTTATATTTTGTTGTTATGTGCCTTGGACCTGGTTTGCACCCTTGCACCTGTAGCGCCTTTGTCTTTATATTGCGATTCCCTTCTTATTCATACCTTTATAATAATGTAGTCTCCTAAGTGAAGCAATTGATAAGTTTATTGGCATAATTATAATATTCTTTAGCTGTTTTACCCATCAGCCATCGGATTGTCTGCTGTGACTACTTCAATATTATGATGAAACTGCAATTAGTGTATTATCAAGCCTCAGCTTCGTAAACATTTTTTTTTTCATTGTCTGCTATCCCTATGATTTGATACTTGATCAATGCATGTCGATCTTAAAGCATTCAATTCAAAAGACCAATGATTGATGCCGCCTGCTTACTTGCTTTTATATAGACCTCATCATATATATTTTCTCTATATTCCTTCTGCACACCGACATTTCCGTGTTATTTAACCTTTTTACTATAGAAATTCTCATGGGGTAAGAGTATTCGGCTGTATTCCTTTTTTATATACTTATAATACATTGATAATCAAATGAAATAAAACCATAAGAAATTAAATCCGTTTCGACTTTAGAACGTGCATAAAGTCAATCGGTATATGACATGTGTATATTTTTTACGATAAATTTATCCATACTGAACGCTTCTGACCATTAAGTAGCATAAGCAAGTCACTCTCAGCTAGGCCCTTTTGGTTTTTAGTTTCTTTGTCTCACAGTCAATAATCATCCACGTAAAGGAAAGGAAAATTTAAACAGTTCAACGACTCGCCACCGCACGTGGGAGATTGTTCGAAACATACCTTTTGCCTTCTATGCCAATACTTTGTAAGTTTGGAGGTTGGAAGGTCTGGATAAGAAAATATTTCTTACAATATCCATGAAAACGAGAGCTGTACACCTGTAGCCTTCGATACCCAGATGAGGATCAAAGGTCAGACCGAGGAGGTTTAATACATTGGAGTTCCAACTGGCTGCAATTATTCAAACAGTTGTCAGATTTCTATTGATGTACAAAAGAATTCCACAGGTGCACTTGTGCCTTTGATGATCGATGTTCCAAGCCGCCGTCTTGCTGAGCAATCTGAAGATTCATTTTGAACGTTATCATAATGTTGGCCATATTTTGCTTATTCATTTATCAAATGAAATGAAATTTTACGTAATGATAAAGCATGTAAAACAATTCCGCCCAGAAATTTGCGCAGAAGTGTAAATCAGAGCTGTATCATGTGAAAATGTTTAAAACTGTACCATCCTGGAAAGCTGCTTTTATCACTTTTCCGCTTAATTTCCACAAATGAAACTAATATGGAATAATCTTCAAGTATAATTCTTTATTGATAGATATATCAGATTAGTGCCCGGGTATGCCCAGTTGAGTAATTTTCATCTTTATTTCAGCAGTTTTTTGCGCAATTTCTATTCGCACATCCTCGTGTCTGTACCACCTACCTTGTATAAGAAGGGATAGCGAAAAGTAATTACCATCACAAAGACATATCTTCCGTAGAAAGTGGCTGGTGATTATGCAATGAGACACGAGTCAATTGTCTTTCTATCTGCGTGGCAGATCCTGTTTGGCACATGCTTCAAATATTTCTGAGCGGCGGCATCGAACATCTAGCAAAGGAAATAAGACAGTTTTGAATACATTCTCTTGAACCTCCTTGGTCAGACGACATATTGTTTCCTCTCTCCATAATGCGTCATGATACCAACTTCTCATTACGGGAAAATTGATAAAGCATTGTGTGGAAAGTGCATTTTATGCATTTAATGACCTCACGAACCACAAAATCTACTTTTGATGAGCACGTATATGATTCGTTGGTGATAGGGTTGGAATAGCGATTAGCAAAAAAAAAAAAATATATATATATATATATATGTATATATATATATATATATATATATATATATATATATATATATATATGAATGTCTCCGTCATTACCTCACACACTTAAAACAGAAGATTGCATTGGATTCTTGGGGAAAACAACAAAGCACAAACTTTCAATTTTCCGATATATCATCACTCAGCGAATGAGAAATATACCAGCCGTTCTATGTTAACATTTTGTGGGAGTGATTTGCCTGTATTACACCAGTGTAATTAGAATCCCTTTGATAGATAAAGCCATCTACTGCGGGGTTCTTTTTCGTTTGCTCAGTCAAGTGATCAGTACACGAACATGTATGTGTACACGACTCTGCATAATGTCTCCGAACCTCGTTGATAACTCATCATCAACACGCGTTTTACCATTATCGCAGTAAAAAAAAAAAAAAAAAAAAAAAAAAAAAAAAAAATCGCTATTTGTGATGACGTCGGAAGGTCATCCAGTATCACGTAACTCGCCACCGACCGTGCAGACAACCATGAATGGTGAAGGTGAGAGCAGAAAGTGGTACTCCGTGCAATGGGTGGACTTCAAACTTTGTTGCAGACAACTGAAGAACGTGTCCAGCCCACACGGGAGTATCAGGTGGTAGGCCTACTTGTTATGGAGCGGCGTAAAGCTCTCTACTGTAAAAGAGTAAAAACAAGAAGCTAAAATCAAATAAATCTCCCCACGAAACCTGCTTATCAAGATGAAGTTTAAGGCATTGTAAATGGGAAGAGAATGATTCAGAACAATCGCCAAACTGACGACAGCAGTATTGTTTGTTATGATTTTTTAAAGGGATATAATCAATCAGTGCATGGTAGTTCAGAACTATTCAAAATCGCAATAATTATTATGTACCATACGCTCTTCCGTGTAGACTTCGAAGAGTGCATAGCACAGTGCTGCACACCATACAAGACCTTTGCACTGGGGATGTCTATAGCCATTGTAACCATTTTAAGCATTGTTTGTGTGCCGTTGTTGTTGTTGTTGTTGTTGTTGTTCTTGTTCTTGTTCTTGTTCTTGTTCTTGTTGTTGTGTGGGTGTGTGTGTTTGTTTTTTCTTTGTTTGTTTATTTTCTTTTGGGGGGAGGGGGATTCCGGTTTCAATTTGGAGTCTTTTGATTCGTGATTGATCACGCGTGCATTAAAGAGGTGGTGTAGCTTTGTTTGAAATGTTGGATTCATATTTTTATATGTTCAAAATTTTCCCTAACTCGAAGTAACTCGTGCTGAACTCTTTTAAACTCGTAATATACTCGTACTACTCGTAACAAGCTCTCAATATTCGGACGAAGCTCGCGATGAGCTCTTCGTAACTCGCCACCTTCAAGTATATACGCGAGTTCTGCTCGAGTTTTGAAGAGTGCAATACGAGCACTACGAACCTACTACCAGTATGTGTAAGGGGGAGTTGCCCTCGAGCTAAGCGCGAGTTTAGATCGAGCTCTGCGACTTATAACGAGTTTTGTGTTCGCTTATTCAAAGTGCATTGAACTGACCTATTGATATGGAATCATTCACATTTCACAGGGATTGCGCGAACTCATAACGGACTCGTAACGGGCTCGCAATAATTATTATGTACCATACGCTCTTCCGTGTAGACTTCGAAGAGTGCATAGCACAGTGCTGCACACCATACAAGACCTTTGCACTGGGGATGTCTATAGCCATTGTAACCATTTTAAGCATTGTTTGTGTGCCGTTGTTGTTGTTGTTGTTGTTCTTGTTCTTGTTCTTGTTCTTGTTGTTGTTGTTGTGTGGGTGTGTGTGTTTGTTTTTTCTTTGTTTGTTTATTTTCTTTTGGGGGGAGGGGGATTCCGGTTTCAATTTGGAGTCTTTTGATTCGTGATTGATCACGCGTGCATTAAAGAGGTGGTGTAGCTTTGTTTGAAATGTTGGATTCATATTTTTATTTTTTGCGAGATGATTAGAAACCATTTATGAAATTTATGTGGAAGAGGAATTCATATATTATTTGAAAAAATGGTTTTGAAATGGCTGAGATATCCCCCCCCCCCCAAAAAAAAATGCAGAAATATCCAAAAACAAAGCGGTCCTAATAAAAGACTGGTCCCGCCTTTATTAGGCCATGGGGTGAGCTGGTTTTTTCGCTTGTTTCGTTCCGACAACTGCGGCACTAAAATTTCTCCACAGCTACGTGTAAACAAATAACCAAAAAGGCTACAGGAAAAAGTTCGACACAAACCCTCCTGTAGTATTTTAGTAATTTAGGGGGAAACAGTGAACTTTTTTGTCACTGAGGAGCTGAATATGTACACTTTGCCGTGTACGATATTCATTCGCGAACGATCATGTGATGTATATTATCCAATCCGAATCGAGAATTATCGTTTACGAGTCAAAATGGCCGCCCCCTGTGAGCCTGTCGACGCGTCTACGTCGTCTGCTCTGCCGAAAATTTTAAGATGCGTTATTATGCATGTAACATCGATGAAGTTTGAAAATTTCACGGCCATGACAAACCTAAGATAGACGAAACCTATTTTGTGTGCCAAAGAGTGGATCAAATTGAGTGGGGGAGACCGTGAAATCGCAGACCAGAACGAAGTGATTCATCTGCTCGGGGGACTGACTGCAACCTACGTAGGATAATTTACAGGTTAGTTTACGTGCGTACAGTCGTAGCAGTCGACACTGCAGTGCAGTCTCTCTCATGTTATATGCGTAATGTCATTGTTAATGTAATAATGACCATGATGACTACAAGTACAACGTTACAGTCAGACCGCAACGCTGCTGTTAATGAGCTCAAATAAAAAATTTATCGTACGCGCAGGTTTTTGCGCATGTCCTTCTCAGCACCCGAGATTTTGCGAGATAATTCAGAGACAAAGTGCATGGTCTACGAGATTCACTTATTGGCGACATGAAGATCTACTATCCGTGACTAATTGACATGGTTTGTGAATATTTAAAATAAATCACACCTTTTAATGCTTACATTATACAAAATGAGCTTATGATATCATTATTCATATCTCTGCATTATATCGATATTTTCCAAACGACCCTGAGACAAATTAGAACAAGGCTTTCTATTTATTGCCAACCCGACCCGTTCATAGGTTGAATCACCACATGAATGATAGTCAACGTTTTAGATATACCTGTTATAATAGCACACTAAGAACTGAATTGGTCCCTCGCTTAGAACACAATAAAAATTGAAAGTCTCGTCGAGTAAAAATCATAGTGTGGCAATTTGAGATACATGCACTCCCAGGGTATCATTAGATAAATTACTCAGCGATGTATACAGTGGATTAATAAGGAATAATTATTCTAATACGAAAAAGAGAGCCCCAAAGAACTCATGTGTGCAAACACAGTGCTAGATCTTTTATTACTGATTTGTATGCTACTTATTAATGCACTCTACTCTTATCTAGTTGTGCCGGCAAAAAAAAAAAAAGTTCAAGCCAAAGTTGAGCTGTCGATCAGAGTGGAGTGTTGTTCTTGTTGTTTACGTGGAGATCTTACACCAGCTGCAGTTGCCTGAACCTGAGCGCGTATACACACATTGTGCGCGCGCACACACACACACCATAGGGTCCTACACTGTCAGCTACACACAGTGCATTACTGTTATGTAGACTTTACTGTCATTCCGCGAGGTGCGTTCAACTCTCCACTCAGAGGGAATTAACCAATCAGAAACGCGTATTCGCGGCAAACTGAAATCTCGTCAAAAATTAACTGTACAACGCAATGATTTATTCGCCAACCTGACCCGTTCATAGGATCAGTCCACATAAAGTCATTATGTTTTCATAGAATGATATTTCCTCTTTCATTTTATACCTCTTCCATTTTGGTCCACCTTGATTTCGTCGGTCTAGTGTACCCCTTAAGAGGAATGAAAAATATGCAAATTTTGTGTTTTGTAATTTCCTTGTTCAGTATATTTTGTATGTCATAACCTTTCAAGTGGTCGAATTTCATCAAAGTACAACTCTTCAGCTTTTTATCGATATATAAATCATGAGGATTGATAATGTCGTTTAGATTTACAGACACTCTAAAAATGTGGTCTCCCAGCTCATTACGTATTCATGTCCGCGAGGTCCATGCATACGCGTACGATAAATGCGAAGGCTTTTCAGGACGTTGCGGTCTGACTGGTTAGCTATGTTATGAACGTTGCTTGTGTATGTTATAATGGGCGCTAATGCAGTAGCTTAGCCATTAGCGTGTCTGTTACATTTTAGATAAATTATCTTGAATTTCACCTTGGCATGGCATAGCGCCGTTATAATGTAGCCTAGATGTAATTTTACATGTTGTTCTATGTACAGCCCAGGTTAGGTTGATGTGGCTGATCGGTGATATTGTTTTGTAAAAATCTTGACACACAGGACTGGATTGAAAAAGGTCTAAACTGCATGTAAATTTAATTTTCATAATCATGGCCATGGAGTATTAATATTAAAAATCCATCCTGTTTCTCTCACCTCGAAATTGGCGAATCCCCCCTCAAAACACACATTTAGCATCTCATTAAATTAACTTATTAATATTTGATATAAATAGGTCTAAAAAACCAACAATGACAAGAACATAATTTCAACAATTAAACTCCCTAAAACATATGATTACCATTATGTTGTGCCAAACTATAAAGCAGTGGGTGGTGGCGATAGTGAAAGGCCAAGGATTACTAGTATTAATGATGATAAGGCAGTTCTCTTCATAATTATGATAATTGATATTGCATGTGATCAGGTGCTGAAAGCTGTAGATGTAATTTAAAATCAGTAATTGGACTGCAAGTACAAGTTGAAGTAGTTGATGATGACAATGATCATGAGGTGTTAATGATTACCTGGCATAGTACTAGGGCCTATTGGTAATTACAAGATTCAAATATTGGCAGTCAATAGTCTACCGTACATTTAATGATATATTGAGTGTAATGTTCAACCCCTCCCTCTAGCGTTTAGCCTTTTTTTCCCCCTAACAAAATCCAATGGCTAATCATTGCTGTTCATTTCTCCATTGTATTGAATAGGATTCCATGAAACGTGCTACAAGTGGTTTATAGATAGCAAACGCCTGAATCTCGCTAGGAAACGAAAGCTGAAGGAGGAGCCTGGTCCGTCAGCAGGAGCATCTGTTTCCTCCCCTAAGATGCTCACATCAAGATCAAGATTTTCTTCTGGAAGCTCTTCAGGTTCTGCTGTGTTGCCTGTAAAATGCATCATTTGCACAAGAGTCAACCTGCTCATCACTTGCCAAGGGAAATAGGTTAATATGATTGATATTGAAGCATGAAAACATTGTCATGTTACTGTAAGTTGTCCTTGATAAAATGGAGCAATATATATACACCACTGAAACATTCACACACATACACAAAGAACTTCAGTGCAAAGTTCAGAAACAACAGAATGTACTGTATATGCACCAGTGCTTTGGTCAATGTGATTGATATTCAAGAATTGACATCTTACCAAAGTTGTGCATGATAAAATGTCTTTGTAATACAGATTGCTTCCTGTATTTTGAATGCCAATGTTTATGCAACATGTTTTGACTCCTTGCCTCAGTATGTGATTGTTCGCCCTTTAGCAAACATTTCTGCCCACTATTATGATTTGATTAGGGTTGAATTATTGTAAGAACAAAGATGTTTTCCTAAGTGTGTTTTTTTTTTTCATAAAACTGAATGACTACAATTTAAATTTGTTTCTCCCACTCTGGGAAAAAGAATATGTAAATATTATTAATACTGAAACAGAATGTTCATGTAGAAAGGTCAGTACAATGTAGGTGTGAGTACAAAATCAGTTTGCTAAAACTAATACACACCAGCCAAATGAAAATTGTGCATAAGTTTAGTCAGGTTTGCACAGATCCTCTGATATTGGAAGTTAATTGCAATGTTATCATAATTTTTAATGCCAAACCTGTTTTATTCTCTCCAAGATTTTCAGGTACACATTGCCTCCAATACAGAATCCAACAGTTTTCACTCATGAATGGGTAAACTATAATTTTGCTTTTATTTTATATATTGACATTTTTCAAAACTTTTACACCCTTTCAAGGATATTTGGACCATGGAATGTTCCAGGAAATTTATTAAAACTAAAAAATTTGACTGATTATCATTTTGAGCTATCTTACATGAAAGGAGGTAGTGTCCCACCATGCTGTAACCTAATGATAGCAATGAAAACTTCAAGAAATTTTATGAAGATTAAATTTTCTAAAGTACTGTATGATATTTCATGAATAACGTGATTGCTATGTGATCTAAGTATATCAAAGCTTCTTAAGAAGAAGAAGAAGAAGAAAAGAAAAACATGTTTACTGATAAACAATATGATCTGTTTAATAGTAATGTCTCATGTGTGTAAATGAGTTTGTACGTGTGCGTGTGAGTGTATTATGTCAGCGTTTTTATGCGCCTGTGTATGTGTAATGCACTGATCAATACATGTATTATATCATTGTGTGTGTTCATGTTTATGATCATCTTTTTTATGATGCTGATGGGATAAATGGCCAAGGCATGTAGAATAATATTTTAATACACTTGGGTATATTGAATCTTCATAACTATGTGTGTGCGTATGTGTGTGTGCATGTGAGGGTGTGTGTGTGTGTGTGTACAATAACATTCTCCCACATGCACGAGGACACACACACAAACAAACGCACTGAATTTTTTTTTCTTTTTTTTTTGCCTTGAATGATTAGTCATTTGATTAATAACATGTCTTTGAACAGAATAAAAGGCATTTGCCTTGACCTCTGACGGTCAGTCAGTGCTATCTCTCATGGTCTCGAACCACTTTGCTCTTGTCCTCCTTTGCATAGCCAGCATCAGGAAAAGCTGAAACATGAGATATAATGCAACTATTAAACCAAAACTTCACTTTTTTTTTTCTAGGTATATGGCTAAAAGCAGTGCTTTACAAATGTGTACATGTATTTCAGCTTAGAAACACCATGGGAACTATACTGCGGCTAGCAGCCCCATACGCATAACTGCGGCCAGCAGCCCCATACGCATAGCGTCATGGGGCTGTGAACTGTAGCATACAGGATCATGACGGAAGTTTTATCGCGGACAAATATCAACTTAAAATCGGTAAAAATCTTCAATTTGAAGACTTATTAATAAATTTGAAGTATTGATAACAGAGTTCGTGCAAGGGTTGCTTCTGCAAATAGTTCCTTTCTGTTCAAATTGATGACTAAATGTGACTCGGTCGAGAGGAAACTAGGAGAACTACACTGAATTGACGGCCAGCGCATGCACACACAGACAGCTTAATATCCAGTCAATGGATTCGAAATTTGTGCGCAGTGATGTGTGCGCCTGCGCTGACCGTCAATTCAGCGTAGTTCTCCCAGTTTCCTCTCGACCGAGTCACATTTAGTCATCAATTTGAACAGAAAGGAACTATTTGCAGAAGCAAACCTTGCACGAACTCTGTTATCAATACTTCAAATTTATCAATAAGTCTTCAAATTGAAGATTTTTTCCCGATTTAAAGTTGATATTTGTCCGCGATAAAACTTCCGTCATGATCCTGTATGCTACAGTTCACAGCCCCATTACGATATGTGTATTGGGCTGCTGGTCGCAGTTTATAAAATATGGATTTTCGCAAAAACTACAGGATATTTCGAGGAGAACTTTTTACAGTATATTTAGGATGTACAAAACATCACATTTCCGCATTCAGAAAGTAGTGCCAGTGTTGCTGGAACGAAACCCATTTTCTAAGCCTCTTTTTCAGCTTCACCCCATGGCCTATATTAAGGACATCTTTGTTTTGGGATATCTCAGCAATTTCGGAATCGATTTTCACCAAATAACCTTTGAATTCCTCTTAGAATTGTGTGCTATTTCATGTTTTATTAGAGGTGTCTCATTATCTTAGAAAGAGTTAGAAACCTAAAGCACAATCTCAACAAACATAAAACCTATACCATAGCGAAAATCAGAGAGCGTGGATATGCACATACTGTTACCTGTGTTGCTCGCTCTTTTAGGTTCTGCTGCGAAGTGTGTGTGTGTGTGTGTGTGTGCGTGTGTGTGTGTTTGTGTGTGTTTATCCATATTTTTATATCCCTCGAGGGGCTTTTTTCTGGATGGGGATGGAGTGATGGATGAATTCACCTGTCTTGTACAGACTCAGTTTCCATACCCATTTATTTAATATGCTCTATCACTTATGCATATTCCCGCATTTTCCCCACTAACTTTTGGGAACAAAATATCACATCATTTTAGATGACAGAGTGAAGGTAATGTATTAAAATAGACGTATCCGAAATATTGAATTATGTTATGTGCTAAATGTGCATAATTGATATGCACTGAATAAAAAAAAATCACCAAAAGGAACAAAATACTCGAGTAATTCTTACAAACGTAGGTATGTTCGCAGATTTGTTTACAATAGTAGCATTCATTTCTTTTAATACTCTCCCAGTATACCGTTAATGATATCATTTCAATATTATCTTTGAAAGCATTGTAACAATTAGAATACAACAAAATAAAACAAAACAACAACGAACTGTGATAATCTTCTCTTTTTTTAGCCAGGAATACCTTTCCGCGTGTACGACCTCTATCGGCTCGCCTTTGCCGCCTATTTTTTCGCTATTTGGATAACTTATATCGTACTCGGAGTGAGGGCACTGGGCCCGAAGTTCGTCATTTAATACCCTCCTTTCTGGACGTTTAGTGCAGCCACATGTTATGTCTGCTTCGCCTTTTTTAATGTCTTGATGAACTTAGTGAAGAGCAGGAAAGATGCAGCATTTGAAGGTACAGTATGGTATGGGTATACAGTAGGGGAAAAAGAAAAGGTATTCGGAGAGGAGGGAGGTAACACGAAAGGAGGCGAGAAGGTCTTTTAGCCTAATTTACATAGTGTCCAGGGGACCTCCACTTTCTCTCTGCAAAGGCTATCCAAGCTTAATTGCGAGAGGCTCTCCGATTTTTACCACTCAACCGCTTTGACAAAGTGGTGACTTTATCTAAAGAAAATGTGAAACTTTCTACATGGTTTTCAAGTGGCTAAACACAGAATACACGTATAGGCACACACACTCTCACACATACACACACACACCTTCTTCTGTCAGTCAAGTATACAAATATGAAAAAAAAAATTAGCATGTGGCCGTTTCTGCAATGCTCTGCTAAAACAGTATGAAATAAGAAAGTAAAGATAGGTAAGTATGGTAGATACCATCGCTCACAAATTTTCATTTTCTTTTCAAGCATTAAACAATTATGTTCAACGGACATATGTTTTCAAAGATTCATTTTACACGATAGCAATGATGCCGGTCGAATAAAGGGATACACGTAACTAGTTCGACATGCAGGAGTTGCACAGTCTACGTCGAATCATAAGATCCACGAGTTAGTCACTAAAGCAGAGTCCCCACTTAACCGAGTTGTAGTGGCAAGTTATAACGAGTCGTGGCAAGACCTAAATGAGGCACTCGCGATAGCTCGTGTAAAGCTCTTCATTTATATGGTTAAATTCGGGATAACTCGCAGTAACTCGACAAACTCACCGCTGCACAACTCTGCTTGAAGTCGCGAGCATGTCTTCAATTTTTGAACATGTCCTATAATTTTACCAACTCGTGCTAAATTCGCAATAGACTCGCATTAGCACGAAATGAACTCTATGTAACTCGTAGTATCGCCACCTGCAAGTATATCCTACCGTTCTAAAGCAGGGTTCCCACTTAGCCGAGTTACAGTGCCGAGCTTTGGCGAATTGTGGCGAGTTGCCTCAAAGAGGAACTCGCGCTAACTCGCGTAAAGCTCTTCATGTAACTCCGGATAACTCGCGACAACTCGCGTAACTCGTAGTCAATCTGCAAAACTCCCCGTGAACTCGCGAGTGGTTCAAAAATTTTTGAACATGTTCAAAATTTTCCCTAACTCGAAGTAACTCGTGCTGAACTCTTTTAAACTCGTAATATACTCGTACTACTCGTAACAAGCTCTCAATATTCGGACGAAGCTCGCGATGAGCTCTTCGTAACTCGCCACCTTCAAGTATATACGCGAGTTCTGCTCGAGTTTTGAAGAGTGCAATACGAGCACTACGAACCTACTACCAGTATGTGTAAGGGGGAGTTGCCCTCGAGCTAAGCGCGAGTTTAGATCGAGCTCTGCGACTTATAACGAGTTTTGTGTTCGCTTATTCAAAGTGCATTGAACTGACCTATTGATATGGAATCATTCACATTTCACAGGGATTGCGCGAACTCATAACGGACTCGTAACGGGCTCGTAACGGGCTCGTAACAAGCTCTTTATAACTCGATGAAAGCTCGATTTAAGTCGTACACAGGTCATCACAACTCGCCCCAAGATCGGTGAGACTCGTACCAGGCTCGGATCACTCGTACCGCTATCGTAGTAAAGTCGATGTTGCCTCGTAGATCACTCATGGGCAGCTCATTAAAATTGACAAATTTCACGCGAGTTCACGCGAGTTCACGCGAGTTCAAGCTCGCGCAGCTCGGCACAACTCGGGATTCCAACTCGGCTAAGTTGGAACCTTGCTTAAAAGTTTCAAAGAGTGGAGGACAACCGCTAGACCCTGTTAACTGTTAGTCACGCTGGGTTGCCCTTGAGATTAGCAAGAGTTAAAATGAGCATAGCGACTGTTATGCCGCGAGTTCGCATGAGCCTGGCCAGAGATACCATGGATACAGCGAGTTTTCCTTGAACCTATTCAGGGTGCAGTGCTTGACATATCAGCTGGCCTATAAAATGTACTGCTTTTCGTTTGCTGAAGTCGCTCTAATCTCAAGGGCAACTCGGCCTACCTCGAAACACAGTCGTAGTGCTCATACTCCACTCTTAAAAACTCATGTAGCACTGGGATATACTTGAAAGAGGTGAGTTATCATGAGTTAGAGTTCATCTCGAGCTTGTTACGAGCAATGTATTTTGATTTGTGTTAAAGTGTATTAATAGTTTTGCAAGAGTTTCAGCGGGTTGCAACGATTTGGTAAAGTTTTATATTACAAAGATTAAGTGGTAACTACCATCATACGGCAACTGCAAAACGGATTATTTTACTATGTAAAGAATATAAAAAACACTCTCGAACAATCTTATGCGCTATAATATTGTCACTAAAAATGCATTGTTTTGTTTACCTTGATTTTACAATAATAATGAATGAGATGCAGTTGATACAAAAATGTCTATACACTTCTACAAGCCGAATAATTGGAATTTAGGCGAAAACAGCAGTTACTCTACCCAAATCTAGATACACCTTTTCAAGCAGAACAATCAAAATTTGCCGAAAGTAACAGCTACTGTACCCGACTCCCTTACTATCATGACCATGCTTTACCAAAGTGGTATTAAAAGCGCAAAATACATAATAATAGGATCATCGATTGTTTTTGTCTTCGTTTGAGTCTTGTTTTGTGCCATATTGTGTTGATCATCGTTTATATTCTCGCTTTCTCTCTCTAAACATTTTTCATTATTGATAAGATTCGGTACCAGATTCAGTGGTTTCTCTTCAACATCACAACGGCTTCCTGCGTTTTCATAACTGCGGGCTTCTGGTTTGGGCTGTACTATGCAATCTCTTTAAAGGTGCCGATTTTACTTTATGTCAGCATAGATCTCCTTCCTACCGTCGTCTGCTTCGTTGAAATCTTTCTCGCCCTGATCGTCGTCCGCTTCGTGCACGTGGTTTACCCAGGCTTTTACTTGATCATCTATGTCATATTCACTGTCATCTTCTGGGCAGCTGGAGGAAGGGACCCTTTCGGATGCCCTTTGCTTATCACTTACTCGACTACGGAAACGAACCCGGCATCGCGACGGCACACTTGGTGGGTGCGGCCTTGGCAACGCTGCTGGCTCAGGCAATAATGAAAGTATTGTACGCTATCCGTGTCCAATGTATGGATAGGAGAAGAACAGAAGCCAGTACACCTACGAGGGAGATGGGAGCAGTCGAGCTCGAATCACAGACAGCTCGGTTCGAGAGGCTGGACAACTGCTAATTGGACGCCATGTTGTTACTCAGTGTAGAGGGTTAGCGTGTACGCTCAGTCGTGATGACGTGAGCTAGCCAATTGAAGGGTAATTAACAATGGCTACTGCGTGTGAGCGCACTTTGGTAACAACACGGCTCCACAAAAATCACGGGACCATCTGTGACCTATCACAGGCTTTCGCCTGAATAGAAACCTGTTAATATACGTCTACTGATGCAAATCCTGATCATACTACTCACTGATAACATGGTACAACCATTGTGTTTCTCAAAATGATTGATAAGTTTAATAAAAATGTACGTAAACATGAATTGCGATGATCTCAAAGTCGCTGAAACAATGCTGCGATGGTTCAGTTGTTCCTTACATTTTTTATTATGATCTAACAATAACAATAACAAGAACAATAACTAAAAAGCCATTGAGAATTGTATGTTATTTGCAACCATCTGAAAATACTGATAAATTGCCTTTTTTATTAAAATTGTTTTACTCTTTTCTCTTTGCAAGGTCAACTTACTAATATTGAATGACCCAACGGAGTCTTCATCTCTGTGTACATATGTATACAATATTGTGAGTTTCTCATTGCATTGTCACCATTCTAAAATAATGACGGTTCGAGTAACGATGATGTGTATTTATTTATCATGTTTTGGGTGATCCACATATTACAAGCTCAGCTATTTAGTAGAAGATTCTTCCTCCATACCTGCTATTTATTGTTATCCTTCAAAGCACGCCTATATAGTGTTCGCAGTTATGCTACTTGTGTTAATATTATTATACTATACGATTCACTTTTCGTTTGGTATTTCTGTTTTCTTTGTTTGATTTTTAACCAACTCGTGGTTGTTTTACGCATGTTTTTTGTCATAATATATTTTGTTTCACTTCTTGTTTGATGCACAGATGAAATACAAGCTGGTTCTTCACACGGGCCTCTCTTTTCCAATAACACAATTATTTAGAACAAAACAGAGAGCTTCTTATGCACATGCTCATTTTCTCTTTCACTTTAAAATGTATGGTTATATATTTTGTTGTTATGTTATATTATATTTGTTGAATCTGAATGAACTTTTGGTGTTGGACATTAAATGTTATCTGATTTTAATTCAAATTTGATTTCAGATTGTGTATACATCTTTATACAGTTGTTGGTGATGACTATGTATTGCTAAGCATTGTCACATACAAATACTAAATTTAGATACTTCACAAGCATTGTGTACATTGTATGAATGGTCATTTCATTATTGGTCACGTAGATGAATCAACAGCCCATACACAAATGAAAGTATCTTGACCAAAAAAAAAGGCAAAATATCGCTAAACATCATTTCTAACACTTAAAACAGAAGATGGCATCACATTCTAGCAGAAAATATTTTTTTGAAAATGTCAACTTTCAGATATACTGTATTATCACCCAGCGAATGAGAAAGGTATGTTCCTTTTTTATGTTAATATCTTATGAGTCACTTTTGTGCTTTGCACCATGGTAATTACAAATCCTTTGATAGATAGAGGCATGTTCAGCGGGGTTCTTTGCGTTTGCTCAGTCAACCGATCCGTGTACGACCATGTAAGTCTATCTACATGACAGTGAATATGTCTCAACGAATCTCTTTCCATCAAGACATTTCTTCCGTATAAGCCGGAGAAGTGGGTTGAACTTGAACGCTGTCAAAACGCACCATCAACTCGCGTTTTACCATTACCGCAGTAAAACTAGCTGTTCGTGATGTCATCGAAAGGTTGTCCAGTATCAGATAACTCACCAACGACCGTGCAGGCAACAATTGATAGTGAAGATGAGAACAGAAAGTGGTACTCCGTGCAATGGGCGGACTTCAAACTTTGTTGCAGACGACTACAGGACGTGTCCACACCACACGTGAGTATGAAGGGGTAGGCCTGTCTGTCATGTAGAGCGACGTACAAAACTCTATGTGCATGAAAAAAAAAAAGAAGTTTATCAGATAACTCTCGACCCCACTAACATTGTTTCTCAAGAATAGGTTGAAAACAGTATAGTAAGAAAGTGATTTAGAACAAGCTCCAAATTGACGACAAAGGTATCATTTGTTAAGATTTTGTTCAAGTAAAAAACCAGGCAGGGCGTGATAGTTTGGAACTATTCAAAATCGCCATACATGTACTACACACTTCCGTGTAGACTTCGAATTGCAAAGCACGGTGCCACACACTATACAAGCCTTTGCACTTAATGGATGTCAACAGGCATTGTAACCATTTTTTTTTTTTCGATTCGTTTGGGGTCCTATGATTTGTGATTAATCATGCATGTATTAAAATGGAACATTTGCCATAGCGAATATCTTAGAACGTGGGTATGTACATGCCGGTTTTTTTTCTTTCTCACTGAGCGACAGTGACCCGATTTGACGCCAAGAGTGAGAAGGGCACTTACAATCAGGATTAAGGGAATCTGCGAATGGCACACATGACAAAGTATGTTATATATATATTCTTTTGCTGGTGCGTTATTGTGCTATGAGGTGTGTGTGTGTGTGTGTGTGTTTGTATCTGTTTTTTGATATCCCTTGGAGAAAATGGTGTGTTTGTTTGTTTGTTTGTTTTCTCTCTCTCTCTCTCTCTCTCTCTCTTTTTTTTTTTTGGGGGGGGGGATAGAGTGTATGGATGAATTCACTCGTGTAGTACACAGACCCAGTCTCTAATACCCTTTTATTATGCTCTGTCATTGAATTTGTATCATGTATATCATCATAAAAAAATGATCATGTCATTCAAATCTAGGCCGACATTGTTTTTGTTAAGTTCTACTACCGGGTTTTCAAAAAATCATTATTAACCTTAACATTTTCAGTAATCTAAATCTTTTCTTTTTATCATTTTGACTTATAAAATTCGTCTAATGCAATACTGGTGCCATGTGGTGCGCATAGTTTAGATCAGTATTCAAATGTGTCTTTTTTTTTTTTTTTTTTTTTGCCAAATTATCAACTTCCTTACGATGTCAGCGATCGGCATGATCGGACGCGTTTGAACTCTGCTCTATATTTCATCGTTTCCGTGAAGTGTTAACTCTGAAAAATGCATCGATAAAGGACTCCAAAGTCATTCCTGCTTCTGTTGACTTATACTGACGGTAATACTCATATATTTCTCACTCTAATACTGTCGAAATATACATTTTGTTTGAGTGACCTGCATATCTCAACACCTGGCAGCGCACCCCACGAAAACGGCTTAGTCCCATGTACTTCGATTATATGGTTTCACCTGCGACGACACTATGAGGTCGAAACGGGGACAGACTGAGGATGCTGCCGCCAGTGACCTTGCCAGAGATATTCGTGAAGAGGTGTCTAAGGCAATTGAGGACAACCGTCAACTTCTAGACATTCTCATAAGTAAAGTAAAAGACTCATTGATTGAGGAAATCACCACCGTCATTACGCGGAAAGTAACTGACAATATCAAGGAGCGGTTTGAGTTTGATCTAGCAGAGAGAGATGACAAGATCGAAAAGCTCGAAAAGGAGATCGACAGAATAAAAGAAAAACAGGAAGAAGCTGAGCAATATTCCCGGCGAAATTGTTTGATTATTCATGGGATTGAAGAAAAGGACAACGAAAGGACGGATACTCTCGTCAAGAATCTGTGTTCTGACAAGCTGGATGTTGAGCTTGGGGGAAACGACATTGACAGATCCCACAGACTAGGAGCCAAGAAGGGGAAAGTAAGAGGAATCATTGTGAAATTCACGAACTATGCAGTGCGTGATCGTATATATCAGTCCCGGAAGAAGCTGAGGAATCTGAATGGAGTCCCGATTTTCATTCAGGAGAGCTTGACGAAGATGAGAGGGGACCTCTTCTGGGAAATCAAATCAAACTTCAAACAAGTAGTGAAACACATTTGGACACAAGATGGCCGAATTCATGTACGTACACAAGACGACCGACGTCTTATCTTCGTGTCTAAAACTGACCTCAAAAAGTTAAGAACTCCTAACAATGGATGAAAGGAAACGTCTCTTTGTCATGTTTTGTATAGAGCTGGTGCCGTATTGTTAAATCTTGCTTGCCCAAGACCAGATGGTCTTCTTGTGTATTGTGTCAAATGCCACTCTTGTACAAGCATGTCTTCCAATGCAATTACTATACTGAGCTTAATTAGCCTAGAGGGCTTGAACGTCCATTTGAATGGCAAGCACTTTGGCTTTTCTTTTGTATTTGCGTTCTACTCATGAATAGCATCTACCTCTCTACTAAAGTCTATAATCCAATTGTTACAATGTTTTAGCCTGCTTACAGTGGGCCCTAATGACCTGCGTGTTGTAATATGCCTTGACCAGTTTATGCAATCGTGGGCTGCTTTATCTCTTCTTGGTATCTTTTGGTAGATCTTGACCTGCTTGTAGTTCCAATGTTCTATTATGTCTTGACCTGTGTAGAGCCATTTTCCTGCTTTCTCCTGTTTTTACCAGTGTTACAGCCATCGTTCAGTGCTACTTCGTAGTCTTTCTCAAGTTTTCATGTTATATGCTGCGTCAAATAACTTGTGATATATTGGGTTGTTTTATATAATGGCCGCAGTTCAAGATGCATGCATTCACCAGTTATGCGGCTATATTATTTTGATGTATTGCTTATATGAGTCAGATAATTTCATTCATATATCATATCGACACTTCACGGAAAGTGTGATTTTCAAGTTTGTATCACGCACATTATTTAAAACATTAATTTGTTCAATTTTTATGTCAATTAAGTAATTTCTTTGATATTTCTTTTTCTTTTTCTTTTCTCTTTTTTTTTTGCCTTTTTTTTATCCACATTCGTCTTGAATTTGAACTGGCAAATATGGTTACACAATATCCTTGTGTCTTATGTAATCTTGCTGTCAAAGCAAATCAAAAAGGTCTTCTATGCACATCATGTGATCAATGGGTTCATATTTCTTGTAGTAATGTACCAATAAATTTGTACAATGATATATCTCATCAGTTTATTGGCTGGGAATGTCCGCGGTGTATTATGCAACATCTACCATTTTTTGATACAGACATTTGTAATGACAGCCAAATTGATCAATTATGTAGCCCCAAATTGTTAGACACCGATGTTCAAAACCCCCCTAAACCAAATCTGGTATATTCAAATTTTTCAGGCAAAGGCTTGAAGTTTGTTCAATTGAACGTTGTAAGTCTTGTCAAACATATTGATGAAATACGTTCAATTTTGTGCTGTAATGATATACACGTTTTTGCTTTAAATGAAACAAGACTTGATGAGTCAATATATGATCGTGAAATAGAAATTCCTCATTACAATATAGTTAGAAAAGATCGTAACAGATCTGGAGGTGGGGTATCATTTTACATCCATGAGAGTTTAGAATTCGAAATCATAGAAGACTCTCCTATGTCAGGACTGGAAGCAATTGTTTTGATTATTCGTCCTAAAAAGTCAAAACCTATTGTGATTGTCAACTGGTATCGGCCTCCAAACTCTAAAAGTGATCTTCTTGACCAATATGAACATTTTTTGGAATTTACAGAAAGTCTTGAGTGTCACCTCATTATCATGGGCGATATAAATCTTGACATTCAAAAGGAGGTTAGTGATTGTACTACCAAACGATATATACGGATAAATGATATATACTCTCTGAATTTTGTTAACACTACTGAATGCACCCGAATCACTAATGAATCTGCATCGCTTATCGATCATATGTTAACGAACAGTATTGAAATGATAAAGTCTTCTGGTGTTATACACAATGGTGTAAGCGACCACTCAATGAGCTACCTTGTATGGAAAGCCCATCGGACTCAATCAGGCGTGAATTATATCACTTACAGAAAATCGAAAGGTGTTGACATTGAAATGTTCTTGTCTGATCTATCTCAGATGAATTGGATGGAGGTTGAGGAGGAGAATGACATCGATCAAGCTACTGCAAATTTCGAAAAGCTTTTGTTTCACGTTGTTAACAAGCATATACCTCTTAAAACTAAGAGAGTGCGTGCAAATAAATCCCCATGGCTTAATGATTCGATTTTTGATCTTATGAAAAAAAGAGACTTAGCCAAAAGAAAAGCTATTAAGTCCCAAAACGAAACTGAATGGAAAATGTACCGTGTTCTGAAAAACAGAGTAACCTCCTTGATTAAAAAATCGAAAAGAAGCTATTATACTGAACACTTAACCAAGAAACAAAACGCCAGCAAGTCTTGGAAAATACTGGCTTCATTATTACCAAAGGAAGGTTCCAATTCCCAGCCTCCACCCAGTCAGTGCCAGAGCATGGCAAATCAGTTTAATCACCATTTCGCTAATGTTGCGACTGGACTGATCCCTGATTCATCTGAGAATGAGCCTGAAAATTGTAATTCAATTACTGATACCTGTGTCAATCATCCTTTCAAACTGTGTACTGTTAGTAAAGAAGATATTCTAAAAGAAATACAATTATTAAAAAATAAGAAATCTGTGGGTTTAGATGGTATATCTGTACATATTTTGAAAATTTCTCAGAATGAAATTGTTAAACCTATAACATTTTTGATTAATAAATCCATAACCCTTGGTATCGTTCCCAAGAAATGGAAGATTGGTAAAATTATTCCTGTACATAAAAAGGGTGACAGATCGATTCCAAATAATTACCGACCAATTTCTATATTGTCATGTTTATCCAAAATCCTTGAGAGAGTCATACAAAAACAGTTGATTAAGCATTTGAATCAGAATGATGTACTCACAATAGAACAATCGGGTTTTCGTCCTAATCATTCTACTTCCACAGCACTGATTAAGGTCACGGATACGTGGTTAAAAGCCATGGATGAAGGAATGTATACAGGTGCCGTATTTGTCGATCTTCAAAAGGCTTTCGACCTGGTCAATGTAAAATGCCTTCTCAATAAAATGCGTAAAATAGGGATCAGTAGCACCTCGCTTAAATGGTTTGAAAGCTATCTCTCGGATCGGAGGATTGTTACTAGTATAGGAAATTGTTTTTCTGAAGAATTACCCATTGAGCTGGGGGTGCCTCAAGGATCTATCTTAGGTCCCTTGCTATTCATTATATTTATCAACGATTTACCTTCTGTATTCGATTTATGTAGCGTACATTTGTATGCGGACGACACAGTTTTATATGTTTCTCATAAAGACCCGCGTACAGTTCAATCAATTTTGCGATATGAGCTTCTGAAACTCGACAAGTGGATTTCCAAAAATAAACTTAAAATCAATTATGAAAAAAACTGTGAGTATGCTCATTGGGAACCGTCATATGATTAAAAGGTATAATAGATTGGATCTTAGCATAAAAGGCCATGTGATAAATCAAGTACAGAGTGTGAAATATTTGGGCCTTTATATTGATGCTGAATTTAAATGGGATGTTCATATTGATCATTTGTGTCAAAAGGTTGGTCGCATGATTTCATTTCTTCGTCGTTTACGACAATTTATCAGTAGAAAATATTTAAATTTGATATATCGAACGGTTATTTTACCTCATCTAGATTATGCAGATATTATATTTCAATCATCACGTGGGCAACTTCTTGATCAAATACAAAAACTTCAAAATAGAGCAGGAAGAATCATTTTAAGCCACAATCTCATTTTTCCGTATCATCCATGCATGAAATATTACAGTGGGAAATTTTGAAAACTCGTCAAATTCGTCACGTTCAAATTATGATGTTTAAAGTTTTGAACAATTTAACACCCAGTTATTTGCAAGAAAATATATCATATGTTGAAAAACCCTATCATTTTCGATACAACAATCTTCCTTTACCAAAACCTCGAACAAATAGTTGTAAACGCACATTTTTTTATAGAGGTATAAAGTTGCATAATAGTCTTCCCATTTGTATTCGTAACTGCCCAACAATTGTAACATTTAAGCGATTATTGTTAAACAATTAGACTGAATAAGACTCAATGGTGTCTATTTTATGAACAATTCAAAGAGTTTGTCATGTATGATGTTTGTATAATTAATGATTATTTTGATTTGTATATCGATTTTTAATTTGAATGAGAAGATAATATTGAATATCATTATTGTTATTACAAGACGATATTACCCCCTTTCCTCCCACTTTTTTTTTCTATATACAGTGCACTCCCGTTATAACGAAATGCTCGGGACCGGCAGTTTTCTTTCGTTATAACGAAATATCGTTATAACCGAACAAATACAATATATAACGAAAACAAGGAACCACGTATATATATCTTATTATGTTTGCCGAATACTCATCATACACTGCAAAGCTATGTGAAATGTGATGGGATAACTGTATTACAATAATAAACGCAAGTTCCCCTCAGAAACTGTGCGTGACACAAGGAGCGAACACACAGTGTTGTGAAGCGTTCACCCATGCAGAGACGCTATAAATGCTTGTTCCGCTACGTATTTTCGAAAGCGATCCGCATTTCGTTATAACGGAGCACATCTCTTTTGTTTTTCTTTGTCTGTGGCGCTCGGAAAAGACTTCGTTATAACGGAAATTTCGCTATACACGTGTTCGTTATAAGCGAATTTTGTACCATAGACTTTAATGGTGATAATTTTGGGACCAGAAGATTTACTTCGTTATAACGAAATTTCGTTATAACCGTGTTCGTTGTAACGGGAGTGCACTGTATATATATTTTTTTTCTTCTTCTTCTTTTTCTTCTTCTTCTTCTGGTCCCCATGGAAGACCAGTGACTCTATAACAGTGTCGCTGAATATGGGTTTTCCAGCCGTTTTTCCACTATCTCATCTATCACTTTGTCTTTGTTATTATTGTTTCGGTTCGCTGTTTGTAAACTCATACTCGTACCGTTTAAGGATATTAATTTTCTCTTGTTTGTATAGTTTGTATAACATTGCATTTCTGTAAACTCTGTATATTTGTAAAGATATTTCATTTGCATGCTTTTTATGACGGGAAATAAAACCAAACCAAACCAGTTAGTTAAAGGAGACCTCCGAATGATATTCAGATTTTTATATTTGAACAACTATGAATTAGTTATACTGAGGACTGAGTTTCAGAATTTGTGATAATTGGGATGAAGAATAAGAATATTTTCAAATTTTAGAACAAATTGCAATGAACAAGGATGATGACATGGCAGAGTCACCGTAAGAATGCATGAGTTCGGGCTCAAGGAAGCAGAACAAATTTAGAAGGCATACATAGATTATACACAGGAGAACTCTCAAGCAAGCGATGTTGTAATGGAATTACACTGCTACATTTCTGAAATATGTGAACCTCCTATGCCATCATCCTTTTTCAGTGGAATTTGTTTAAGGTTTTTAAAGTATTGTTTCTCTGCTCAAGAACCACAGTAAATTCGACAAATCTATACATTGAGTTGACGATTTATGTATTACATGATGTGAAATAATGAAAATCGTCTGGAATGTCCCTTTAATATTCATACGTTTTTCTGCCCCTAAATGGCTACATTTCTATAACATTATTAATACTGTTTTTTCTAGGATAATGCATATTTCGAGGTTTGCTTTTAGCTCCCCCTCCTATTTCAACATTTTCAACATTATGCAGTAAATAGCATGTATTAATTTCTTCCTCATTTCTTTTTATATGGTATTCCGATGTATGTAAAATATGTCTATTTTTTTTTTTGGGGGGGGGTTCTTTCTTCATGCCATGTTTTTGAACACTGACACCCATTTTTTAAATGAACATAAATTTGATAAATTAATTTTTAAATATACATAATACTGACTTTGTTGTGGTTTTAATGTACACATTTCCGCATTTCCGCAACATAATCCATACAGTAATGGGGGGGGAGCAAAATAAATAATAAGGTTACAGATTTGAAGCTAATGTAAGACAGAAGTATACAGGTAACACTGGACTACTGAATTATCTTTACGTGTGTTAAAGTATACAAAATAAATATACTTTGCCTTCAGGGTTTCTAGTTAAAACTATGGGCAGAGGTGACTCCAAAAGAACAATTCACTGAGGGGCGCAGTCCCGAAGTGAATATTTCTTTTGGAGGCACCGAGGCGTATAGTTTTAACAAGAAACACAAAGTTAAGCAGAGTGTATTTGTTTTATATATTGGATCAGAAATTTAAAGAAAAGAAGGGGAAATGGGGGAAATGCAAAGCAATGTCAGGATTGCTTTATGACGTCACAATTATTTTGTTAGAAATTGATTTTCACAGAGTGACAGTACGGCGCTTTGCGCAGTGTCAGAATTGCTTTATGACTACCCATTTTTTTTTTTTGTCAGAAATTGGTACATTTCACGGAATGACGGTACGACGCAGCGCGCGATGTCAGAAGTGCTTCGTGATGTCAATATCGTTTGTTTAAAATGTTACATTTCACAGAGTGACTGTTAAAAAGCTGCGCTCAATTTCAGAATTGCTTTGTGATGTCATTTTCCAAATACTATACTATTATTTGCAAAATGTCGTCATAGAAGTGACGTCATTTTGCAAATAGTACCTTGTGAAGAAAATATCTATAATAACGTAACGCTCTTTCAAACATCATTACTAGAGGAAAAGTTTTTTTTCTAATCCAAAATATGATTTGCAATATAAGTATACAAAGAGAAGACGCAATTGTCGTTGTGGTCTCATTATCATCCCCTCACTATCATTTGCATTTTTACTACTGTCTGTATCATCAGTATAGTAAGAATGATAATAGTAGCATTAAAATCTTCATCATCTTTGTACTCATCTCCATGGCATCGTCATCATCATCATCATTACCGGTAACATGCGAAGTTTGTGAAAACAGAACAAAAACAATTGTTCGTTGTAAAGTATTCAAACTGTTCCCAACTTCGTAAGCTGCCCCCTCCCCCCCCCCCCCCACACACACACACAGGGCCTACACACACATCATGCACATAAAATATACCACTGTCAAGAACTTTGAATTGGTATTAGAAAAGATAAAGCTCCATTTTATGTTCAACTGCTTGACTCCTCCGCAGACTTCTTAGATGAAGTTGCCGTTGACAAATTTCAGACATGTTTAGACGATGCCTCATTTTAGAAGACTTTTTTTTTTTTACATGAAAAACTTCGCAAGATAAGTGATGACGGGAAGAGAACAAATTTAGACTTCTCATGTCCTCCCTTTCCCTTACCCTTTCCAGCCCCCCCCCCCCCCCCCCCCGCAAAAAAAAAAAAAGAGAAAAGAGTAGAATACTGAGCTAATTCTAATATATATTGATGCTCGCAGATTTCAGCTTATGGTAGGCCATATTGCTAATAATGTATATATTTTCAAAACTTCTCCCAGTCCAGGATACGTTTGAATTGTCATGATCTACTGTTCAGAATACTCTCTGAATAGTTTCTGTGAACACACTGTAATTGAAACAAAACAAAGTTTAACAAAAATAACAATTACAAAATTGAAATATATCATTTTATTTTTCAGCCGCGAATACCATTCTGGTTTTACGCCCTGTATCGATTCACACTCGCCGCCTATTTCTTCTCGTTTTGGATAACTTCCATCGTACTCGCAGTGGAGGCACTGGGCCCGAAGTACGTCATTTACACTCCTTTCTGGACGTATTATTCCGCCACTTGTTATTTTTGCTCTGCCTTTTTTAATGTCTTGATGGACTTCATGAAGAGCAGGAAAAATGCAGCAACTGAAGGTAAAGCATTGTATAGTTAGAGTAAAAAGGGTATATATTGCTAAGCCCAGTTCACGTAATGTCCCCTTCTCTCTTTTCGCAAAGGTTATTCATGGTGGGGAAAGGCTTTCTAGTGACTGTCATAATTTTACCCCTTTATCGTCTTGACATTATGGTGACTTGATCTAAAGAATATCTAAAACTTTGTCGAGTGAGCAGTTTTCGTACTCTTTTCCTCATTTTAATCTCAAACAAAATCATTGGGAATCTAAAGACGGAAATAAGAATGTTCTGTCAACTTAAACATTAAATGACTTATAGGGAAGTAAGAGCACAGTGATGATTCAATGAAAAGGATGTTTTTATTTCATTCTTTAATTCGATAATTTAAGATTTCATAAAACAAGTTAAAGATCCAAATATTACTTTAAATTTTAGTAACGTTACTTGGGAAATCAGTTCAGATTCCTACCATTTTTGCAAAAAATTGCATCCTCTTTCATTTCACTTGAATTTGGATTTGAAAGAAGATTTTTCATTTTCCTCCATCATTTTAGACTTTATTGACCTTTTTGGGCCTCAAAGATTAGATATAAAGATGAAATATTCATTTTTGCAACCTAAATCATGTTTTCATTGTGTTAATTTTTTCTTTTGTTCTTCTTGTTATATGGAAGAGCACTTACGCATGAATGACAAATTCTTCATTTTTGCAATTTTTACTTTTGTGCCTTGGAAGAGAAAAACAGAGGTGTTCACTCATAGGGGTACACTTAACTAGTTCGATGCAAGGTTGTGTTGTTTTGACAAATTATAATGAATGAGATATTAATACAGAAACAGTTCTTTAAGCAGAATCATGAAAATTTGGGCGAAGCGACAGGGACTTTACCCAACTCTCTCATCAGCACGACTATGCTTGCTTACCAAAGTCGTAGACGCAAAACACATATAGAATCATTAATAATTTTTCGTTTTCGTTTGAGTCTTGCTTCTTGCCTGATTGCGTTTTTCAGCGTTATTCTCTCCTTTTCTCTTAAACATCTCATGTTCGTTTTAGTTTCAGACAGAATTCGATACCAGATTCAATGGTTTTTCTTTAACATCACCGCTGCTTGCTGCGTCCTCATAACCGCGGCATACTGGATAGGACTATACCAGGCCATTTCGGTAAATGTACCGATTTTACTCTACGTCAGCATTGACGTCCTTCCCACAGTCTTCTGCCTCCTTGAAATATTTCTCACCCTGATCGTCGTCCGCTTTGTGCACGTCGTCTACCCAGGCCTCTGCGTGATCACCTACATCCTCTTCGCTGTTATCTACTGGGCAGCTGGGGGAACGGACCCGTTTGGATACCCCTCTGTTTCTTACTTTCTCGACTTCGGAGACTTCCCCGTTGTCTCGGCCGGATACGTGGTGGTTGGGTCTTTGGCAGTGCCGCTGATTCAGGCTATCTTAAAAGGATTGTACGTCGTGCGTGTACGATGTATGGATAGGACAAGAACAGAAGCCGTTCCTCCTACAGTCGAGGATGAACCTCTCGAGCTCGAAGCACTGACCGCGTAGTTGTCACGCTTTACGATAGTGCTCTAACCGTTCTTAAAGGGGATGGCTAGTAACTGATCAGTGGGAATCAAAGGGAATGTTGGGAGATGATTGTTCCAGTTCTTGTGGAAATCATTTATAGAGTACATTATATATCTATTGTTGTGTGAA